>NC_080837.1:84890891-85194266 GCF_030435755.1 Ochotona princeps
ATGTTGGTATCTATTCATCACACGTGAGCCACCTATGTATGCCGAAGTCTTAGACCGTGTAGCGCAAACCCAAACGGTGTTTTAACATCCATATCTAAAAACAGAGCCACACCAGCCTCCCACTCCAAGAGCACGCAATGATCTGGAGGAATCCCAGCTTCAGGTCTCTGCAAGGTATGCATTGAGTGCCCTGCCTGTGTGCACGCTAGGGGTCTGTCTCCTTAGGACTCACCATTGAGTGGCTTGCCAACCACTTCACCTCATCCCGGCACATGAGAGCAGTATAGTAATAGCACACTCACAGCCCTGCATCTCCAAGACTTTGACAGCTCTTGTGAGATTACACATTACTTTCTCCCTGTGGGTTAAAATGAATACGGTCAGATATTATCCTGAGATGAAATCATCAGTTTCGTTCTGGATTATTGATTGAGCAGGGGGTTGTTCTGAGGAAGGTTTTCCTGCCCTGATTTTTAAAAAATCCGACTTCTGATAGGACTATGTTTGTTTGTGCTTTTCCTATAAGCAATTGTTTCCATTTTCCTTCCAGTTTTTATCAAAAAACAAAACTAAACTAAACAAAAAGCAGAAAGACAATGGGGTGGGCAGGCTCAGGGTGATTGCCACTTGGATGTGCTCTGAGTTTGTTTTTTCAGCAGTGCCTGTTGATCTGTTTTTCTAAATGTTTAAAGCAACATGGAAATGTTCTGGGAGCAGGCTCACACTGTGACAAAGGGCCCTGGGGTAGAAGACTTCCTCGTGGGCTTCAGCATAACCTCCAAGACCCTAACAGGGACTGCCCTCTCCACACATATCCCTTCTTCCCTGTTCTTCCTGTCCCCACCAAGCTGGCTCCAGGACGTGTGAGGTCCTTGATGCTTCTGTTGATACTCATGCAGATGGGGTACCTGGAGTTGTCAGAATTTGAGTAGGATAAGCAGGTCTGGAAAATAGCTCTTCAAACAATGGTGAGTTATTAAAATGGGAAGACTCAATGAGAGGATATATGTGTCAGTAATTTTCTTATACTAAAAGAAAAACTTGGCATGCCCTTTTAGGGTTGAGAAACTCTACGGGCTTGGTGCTGATGAAGCTCTGAGAGTTAATGGAGAGGTAAACCTCACCCTCCCTAACTGAATGGAAGCCATAGCCCATCACATCCTAGAACAACAAATAAAGCACATGCTTCTTCGTAGGCTGTACATTTTAATATCGCAGAGACACTGGTAGACAAGAGCAAGAGCCATCGCTTTCAAGTAACAACTGCATGTAGGGAAGATGCTGCTTTTTCCACAAAGTTCGATGCTTTGTTTTTCTATCAAAGACCTCTGGGATCTGAAGGGGTCTGGAAAACCTCAAAGCTCAATAAACTTGGTTAAGGAAGGAGATACAACATATACATATACACACACACACACACCCTAATATATGTATATGTGCTGCGGCCAGCACAGCATGAACCAGGGTTAAAGCAAGGGTGGCATGTAATGAGAAAAGAAGAGACAGAAAGAAGTTTTTGAAAGTGGATAGTCAGAGGAATTCTTTCTCTATGACAGTGATCAATACAGTGCTTGTTGGAGCAACATTTTAGTGAGACTAGAAAAAAAGATACAAAAGACAAGATTCTGAAAATGGAGCAGGCCAGAGGTTCCTCTTAGAGAGAGAGGGAAAATTCAGTGTCTATCCTAGGGGCTTTAAATCATCGGAGGCCATATTTCATGCAAGCTTAATTCACCTGTGTGTTTTATCTTTAGTGGCTAATCACTGTCTCAGCCATTAGATGCTCAAATGGGTCATGGTGTGCCCAGTGAGGAGAGCAGAACACAGGTCCAGGTACCTTCAGACTGTGTGCTGCCTGTGGATCTGACCTTGGCGACCTTGGACCCTGTCAGCATAGCTTCCGTTCTGGGACACCTGGCCTGGCCTGTCTCTACCCTTCTCTGGATGCTAACTTTTTCTAATGACTGTCAACACATCTTAGGGAATCCTTCTGCCTCTGTTGACTTTGCCTTCTGATCAGCTGGTGCTGAGAATGCAGAGCATCTTAGCAGAGTTCATTTTCCAAGCACTTGACTTCTGCCTGGGGTGTGTGTGTGTGTTGTTGCATATACTAAATGTAATACATACTATTTATACATGTATGTGTGCATATATATAATGCAATGTTTATTTATCTATAGTTGCTGCTTAATGTCATGTATATAACTCCCAAAACATGTATGTGTGTAAATATATATATGTACTTAGACTGCTTGTATTATTTATGTATGTGTGAGTATGTATATACTATTATAGATAGTACTTTTAATTATTCTGTATGATATATACAAAAGCAATCCTAGTCTCTCCAGTGTTCCACAAATGCTTCCTAGCATCAACTTGATGCCAGGCACTGCCCTGTGCTGTTTCACATAGACTCATAAAGTCCCCACAGAAACTTTATATAATAAACTGCCTACTGCTGGTATCCTTATCCCTAAATGCTTGCTTAAATATGTGACCTCATTGTAGATGCTTTCACAAACTTTTCCATTTTCTTAATAGACAAATAGGCATTCAAATAAGATAGCATGAAGTCTTGCTGAGCTAGGCTCTTTCACCTAATGGTCTACGTGAGTCAAGTACGCTAAGCCACAGTGTCTAAGGCAGAGGCCAAGAAAAGTGAGGGACTGAGCCAAGCTGAGTCAGAGCAGCCACTGGCATGTGCATGATCTATGGCTGGGAACAGGCCTGGTTGGGGAGCTAAGGGGACACCCTAACTGGACTGAGGTTCCCACCAAGGGGCGCATGTGCTGGAATGGGGCTGCGTTCTAACTAGGAAACAATTGTAGTCTCCTGTGGCACTAGTGTGGACTGGGATTGGATGCACCAAGCCAGCCCAGACCCCAACACCATCTGGTGTTCTGGAGAACCAGGATGGATGTGGGACTGACAAAGCTAGGTCTCAACCCCCTACTGAGCCATGCGTGAGCTGTATGTGGATATGGATGAGCCATGGCTGGGCTGAAACATCCAACAACAAGAACCAGAATGGGGTGAAAGCCAGCCAAGAAAAGCCACTATTCCTGCTAGGACAGGAGGTGAACTGAGTAGGGCTGGCTCATGGACCTCCTGGTATGCACAAAATCTGGCATTGGGAGAGGTTCTGATGGAGGGGCCTGGGCAACTTCTCTGGCAGGAAACAGTCCCTGCAAGTAAGCGCAAGAAGCATGATAGGAAACAGCCCAGAATAGGCCATGGAAAGTTTCCCACTGGCATACATTTGGCATGGGTCGGGGGCAGACCAGGCTGAATCAGTACATGTCATCCATCCACTGGCAAATCCGAACACCAGAACAGAGTGTGGGTCGGGCCGGCTTTGGTCGCGACAAAACCCAGTGCACAATATGGAGTGCCAGGGTGAGGTTGCCTGTACTGGATGTGACCGCAGCACCCAACCAGCACGCGTGAGAACCAGGAAGGGAGGGGGCAGAGCCGGCAGGGGGATTAAGGGGCTGGTCCCCTCACTGGACAGCTACTCCCACTGGAGAGCGTGAGCTGGGATGGGGACAGACCAGACTAAGCAGGGCCACAACACCTGTGCGCCTCATGTGGACTAGATCAGGGAAAAGCCAGGCTGGGCTGATTATTCCTACTGGTGCAAGCATAAATTTGAGTGGGTGAGGGTTGTTTGGGCTTAGCCACAGCATTAGATGGCAGAAGCTGGCACTAGGGACTAATTCTGTCAAGTCAAACCACAGAACCACCCGAAGAGTGCATAAACCGGAATTGAGAGAGACCCGGGAGGGAAATAGTGGGTTCCCCCCTCTTGGGTTACTACTCCCACGGGAAGGCATGAAAACTAGGATGGGGGCAGGGGTGGCTAGACAGAGAGGTACTCAACAACATCCGTGAGGGCTGCATAGTTGAGCTGGTTAGATGGAACTAAGCTTTAATACCCATTGACAAGTACGAGAGCCAAAGGGGATGTGGGACAGACTGGACTAGTCTGCTACACATACTGGCAAACCAGGGTAGGGGGCGGGCCTGGTGGGGGTTATTGTGGGTTGCCCCGACTAGGCTGCAGCTCCCACTGGTTGATGTGAGGGCCAAGTACGTGCTGGGCAAAATCAGGCTGGACTGCAACACCCATTGGTTCCAGTGCAAGTCGGACTAAAACCAGAACCAACCCAGCAATTGCAACCACCAGCTGATCGGGACGATGGATTGTGCCGGGCCCTGTGCTTGCTAGAACATAAAAGAATCTGGTCTGGGAATACCTCAAAGTTTCTGTGGAGATCTCCCCAATCGAAATGCTGGACTCAGAACCCTAACCAAGAAAAGACAGAAGAAAGAACAAGTCAATCAACCACCTCAGCTATATGTTGGCAGCGAAATACCGGGCAAATGAAGACTCTATCAATCAGTGGATTCTTCAACGACCTCACCGAGCTAGGAGTGGCAAAAACGGCAGCAATTCATAACTGGTGAACTATTAAAACCACTTGAGCAAGGATCTCAGAGCATGCCCCACATCCGGGACTTGGAGAGGGTGGGAAACTGGGTGGGGCTTCTCCCTCAATATCCCCCTTTACCTCAGATACAAGAAGGAAACAATATGGACATAATAGTCTTACCCACTTCCCTATAGCCCCTGAACCTTTTTACCATAATTAACTATGTAAAGATTGTCAACAATATAATTACAAAAATAATAATAATAAAAGAAAAGAAAAGAAAAACAAAAAAAACAAATAAGATAGCACGAAGCCCAACTACAGAGCATCAGGATGAACGTAGTTATGGTAGAAAGAGAAATGCTAAATAAAAAAGTTGTTTTTTAACTAATTATCCCGGACAGCAATGAGTTAAAAGAACAGCTCACTGCTTTTATTTCTGACTCACAAGCTTTATGGAATCATTGGGTGCAATAAGGCAATGGCATTTAATTCTAAAGGTTCAATTTCCTATCATCAGGAGATTGCTTTCTGATTTCCTAACACACACACACACACAGGATTTTAAATGTAACTTAAAGCCATCTTAATTGACTCTATACTCAAGAACTACAGACCAATCAGCACAGAATATTTAGGAAGACACCAGCGGTTTCAAGCTCCTGTAATGCTGATTCTATCAGTGTGACCATTTCCTTGCCAACTTACTGCATTCTTACTGGGTTCCGGGCACTCTGGATCTGCTGTTATATCTGCCATAGCTGTGCATCAAGTATTGTGCTTGCATTTAGCTAATGAGGAAATCATACCTCAAAGAGTTAAATTTCTCAATCACACATAGCCAAAGGTGTTTAAGCTTATTTGATTTTCTTGGACACTAAACTCAAGTGTCCTTCCTCTCTCTAGTTCTTCAAATTGCCGTTTAGCTTGATGTAGTATGTATTTCAAGAGAGTTCTCAGTATTCTACCTAAGCCTTCACTTGAAGAAACACTAGATAGACATGTGCAGGGGTGGTCTGATAGACATTGTCCTATTTCTACCTTCTTTGTTACAGATTATAGCTTAAGAGATTTCTCAAATCCAAATAAGTGACCTTATCCTGCTAGATTAATGAATGCCAGTTTCCTTTTGTAGATGCAACTCTCTCCAGCCATGTCTTAATAGAAACAGTTCAAAACAATGAAATGTTCAATTAAGGAGATGTAAAGTCCTTTCTCTCTGAAATGTTGTGTGTGCCACACATTGATTTACCGAAGTCACTTATTATTACAAAACCAATATCAGGATCAAACAAAGATATAGATATGGTCATCATAGTACAACCATCCTTGGCCTGGCAGCCACTAGCCACAGCTATTGTGCGTTCTACCAAGAGTTACAGCCTAGCAATGGAGTTCCCCAAGTTTCCCTTAGGTCTACCCAGAAATGGATGTCATACATGCTGGCAGCTGCTGGGGATCTGCCTAGCTGGGTTTGCCCTTAGTAATGGCCTTTGCATGTGTTGGTGAATGCTGTAGCCTGGCCCAGCCCTGACTGCTCCCAGTCCCGGCTCCTATGAATGTCAGGAGAGTTTCTCGGTCCAGTCTTGATTAGCCCATCACTACTACCAGGTATCATGCAAACCAGCGGGTGCTGCGGTCCTATAGAGGCAAGTCCATAAATCCCCCACAGAATCTGCCCCCAGATACAAATCTCTTGCATTCTGGGGGTGCTGCAGCCCAGCCTGACGTGGCTCACCCCTGCCTCGACACTCAGGGTAACAGTGCAACCTAGCCCACTTGGGCATGTCCCCCAACCCAGCTTTTGCATGTGCCAGTGGGCGGCAAGAGATGCTATGTAGTCTAGTCCAGGTCTCCCATGTTGGTTGGTGCCTTACCCTAATTCACACATATCTTTTGGTCCCCCCCTTTAAACCACCGTGTTTCAGCTTCTTCGCCTCCCTGTGAGTGCAGTGGCCTGGTCCGTGAAAGCCTCAGAAACACCTAGGAATCATTCCTTTCCTGACAAACCTGCCCTCCACTGCTCCCGCTCAACCAAGTTCCCAGGCTCCCTTCCCTGGGTAACCTGCAACCCTCCCCCCTTCTCCATCTCTGCCACATGGGGCGGTGGTGGATGTTTAGGCCTGGCTTTGCCTGCCTTCCTCATATAACTTTAAAAAAATAAGCAACTATGTTGGCGCATTGATATTGTGACGAGAGAATTGGCATCAGCCTGGCCCAGCATGCTTACCAGCCATTGGATGCTTTTCACCCAGCAGTGTAGCACTTGCCTAGGTACAAGCCTACCTAAGCAGGGGCCTCCATCTGGGGAAGCACTGATCCTTTAGTTCTACGTACATTTGGTGTGATCCGCTTTACACCACAGAAGTGATGAGCATAGGTTCACAAGCCACTTTGGCATACAGAAGCAAATCACTGCCTCTATTTAGACTTAATCCTTGATTTTTCCTCCTGGGCATGGCATTGCAGGATAGCAGGTTTGGCTGACACCTGTGTTTGAGTACCACTCGGACTCTCAGCTGCTTTATTTATGATCAAGTTGTCTGCTAAGACACCCAGAAAAGCAGTGAAAGATAATCCAAGTGCTTGGCTTCCTGTCTGGATAGAGTTCCAAGCTCCTTGCTTCAGCCTGGACCGTCAGCACTGGACGCTATAGCCGATTGGAGAATGAATCAGTGGATGAAGTTTTCTCTTTCTCTTTTTCCTTCTCTTTCTACTTTTCAAATGAACACATCTAACCTTTTTTATCCTGATCTCCGGAGCCACAGCTCTTCATAAAGCCATGTGTGAACACTGATTCCCTTCCTGAACAATGTCCTCCCCAGACTTTGCCCACCTGCTTTGGGTTTCTGCAGAAATGTGGGCTTTTTTCTAGAGTGATGCAGCTGCACTGGGTAGAGCTGGGCCTCAAGCGTTCTCTGACTCAGGCTTTGAAAGGAGTGGTCACACTTTCTACCTGGGCACAGGACTTCCACCTGGACAAAGACCCTGTCACTGGCATCTATAATGCACGAGGACAATTCTCCAAGTACAACATCCAAATAAAGGTGATGTTCGTTTGGGACCAAACTCTAGGAAGTGCTCCGAGCCAGCACTAATTGTTCCTATTTTTCATCTGGAGATCTTGGCAGGTCCATGACATCACAGCAAAAGTCCTCCCACTAGGACCTTGCCAATTTCAGCCTTAAATCCATCAGTAAACAAGTTGACTGTGTTGGAGAAATTCCATTAATCATTCATGTTCAGTGAAGAATGATACACAAAGGAGCTGTCAGCACCAGGCAGCCACTTTCCATTTGTTTGGTAATTAAGAACTCCAGGCCATCTAATGGTGCCCAGATGCAAATCCATCGCCCAGCTGGAGCCAAGGAAGGAGTTGAAAAGGATTCACTTGTACTTAAAGGCCTAACATCAGGCGCTCTGATGAATCCAGCTCCTCTTAGGTAAACAGCAAGCACATCACATGAAGTGGAATCCAGCACGTTAAAAAGCCCAGGGCTCTGTCAAGGAGAGGCCAGCTCCTTAGGACACATACATCTGAAGCCTGCTTCTGAAATACATTGTCATGAGACAAACATACTAATGTACGTGTTCGTCAAGTTGAGCATCCACAAATGTGAATGGAATTTTATTTTCCACACAGGGGTGGTGAAACTTTCTGCTGAGGGCCATTTGGATTTTGATAACATCACTTGTAGGCCCTACCAAATTATCAATTTAAAAATTATCTGGCTACAAATTTATTGGATTTTGAATCCTGCCTGTAATTGTTTTGGCAGGATCAGACCAAGTGATTTTGCAATCCTTAAACTGTCTGTGGCCTGGGTGTTCCCCACATCTGCTGACAGGAAACTTATCATGTATCAGACCAGAAACCCAAAAAAGTTTAGCATTGAGAAGCTCCCATTTGACAGATAACAGTAATTTTTATCTGAGTTACATATTACTATAAGCATTATTATATCTTTTTGATAGATGATAAATAATCGGAGACTTAGAATGTACCAAGAATTTGGTCACAATATAATGAAGAGCTATGGAACTAATTGTGTGGCTGACACAATTTGCTAGTGCGTGTTTAATTGTTTTTTAAATCATCACAGAGGTTTAAATACATGGATACTTTAAGGAATTTGGGTGGCATGCAAATATTCTGGGGTCCCTGCAATGTCTTCTTTCGTGCATTTTCTTAGCATCCTAATGTCCACGTGAAACGCCTGTGCATTGCGGAATGCTGCTGGGAGAACCAGGTCAGGGCAGCTAGACTTGTACGCGAAGGAAGAACATTCTAAGGGACCTGTGTGAGCACCGCACTGGCTGGCTGCTCCTTGCCAAGGCTTTTCTTCAGCTGGAAAAACAAATGAGAGTTTCAGATTCTTTTCAACTTGTAGATTCTACACATTGGGATTTCAAGAGCTGTCTTCTGGTTCACTCTTTAACCAAAATACTTGTACCTACAGATGCAGACACACTGTAAAATACAATTAATGAAGTCCTGAGAGAAAGCATTGCTTTTCCTACATGTAAAACCATAGGTGAGTTCCATTTCCTTAGTGTTCATTTCTTTCTTACATTGTAGCCTACTCTGTTTTTTCATTGTAACTGGTTGTTTATTGAAATGGAGAGTCACAGAGCAGTGCGCTTGTCACCCATGTGCTTGCTCCAATCTGCTGATTTCATTCTCCACTATCCGCAACAAATGGAGATAGGCACAACTAAAGCCAGGAGCCCAGAATTCAAGCTGCAGTCCTCCACACTGGAGGAATGATCTAACCACTTGAGACATCAACACTTTATCCCAGCATCCACATTACCAGGAGCCCGGAGCAAGCAGCTGAAGCCAAGCATTGAACCTAAACATTCAGTGTGGGATGAGGGACTGTTGGGCAGTCTCAGCTCCTGCCTTAGGTGGCGTGTTAATAGTCTTTCTCAGGTCCTTCCTGCCAGTTTTAAGGACAGACAATAAGAAAACATTCTGAAAGAATCATCTGAGAACCAACTCTCGCTCAATAGTCGATATTTGTTATATGAAATGATAATCAGTTATTCTGAGAACAAGTGTAATCCAGACGTAACTGGAGAAAGTAACACATTGTCCTGCGCCTCTGTCTTTGAGCTCAGAGCTGTGTATGTGAGTACTTGATACCCTGTTGTAGGGTCAGCGGATTTTAAGTGTTTTTACTCTTTCCTTGAGTACCTAGGCCACCTTGACAATGCATGCTCATATTTTCATTTTACCTCCAGACATTTAAAAAAGAAGGTCACACAAATAGAAAATTGCTGTATGGATGTGCCTCCAACACCACATTCGTGATTTCTTTTCCAAATAAAATTAAGCATTTCCATGACATCTTAGCTCGAGGGGGAAGTTAGCATGTGCTTAGTTCACATGAGTTGATGATTTGTACAAGTACAGCTCGGGAGCTGGACAAGATGATTAGAAATAGCAAGGTGGTAAAGTGAAAATTTGGGGACTGCATTCCCCCCAACTTTCTACTGTGATAGGAATGCAGGAGAGGCAGATCTGGGAGGATGGTAAGGGAATGGAGCACAAGGCCAGGCTGAGTGCCAGGCACACGTGTGGCTGCCCCCTCGTCCCCAGCACACGACTACCAGCTTTCTACTCTACTGAAGACTCCTGGCACCTTGCCACAAAAATGTCAGACTGTTGTGTCTGAGTCACAGATAGCAACTTCCTATCTGTTCAGTTCTTTCTAACTTCATGCTCGACCTATACATCAACTCCAGTGAGCTTTCTAGAGCCTGGTGCCTGCGCTTGTATTGGAACAGAGCTGCAGAGTCTTCCTGCTGTGATGCACACAGAAACCTGTGGACAATATCCTGAGTATCATCAAGTAGCATTACTGTTTACCTCCCTGTATCTTGTACCTTCTGCCTCAGATGGGGACAGCTTGCTGGGTGATCCCAGTTCCCTCCTTCAGGGTTACATGCTCAGGTGTGTCCTCACTTGAAGTTCTCCAGGCACCGTAGCTTTGCCCTTGCATGTATGCTTGTGTTGTCCAACGGATCAGCAGATCCATGTCCTAAGATCCTGAGATTCCTTATTATAAGTGAGCACCTGCTGTCACCTGCTCATCATCTGGCACAGGCTTTGTCCATTCTGCATTCTTCCCCTGCCCAGCGGCGGCTACCGCCCTCCACTTGCAGCAGTTCTAGACAAGGCACAGGGAGAATCAATATTGGGATCCATTCCATGAATCACAGTGTGGGTACCAGGTAACTGGGAGTATTTACACATTCCTCACCATGGTCCTGGAGCCAGACAGGTCATCATTAAATGAAGCAATCAGTCAGGACATAGCAGGTCAGAGAGAGCCCATGGAAGAAAGGAAACCGCCATTTCTTGCTTGTTGAACCATAATCCCCATATTTTTCATTTTGTACTTCTGATAGTTAAGTGGTCAGCCCTGATCCAAGCTTCTAACAGAATGCCAACATGGTTTAATTTCAAAAATAATCCAGTCTTGGACCTGATGTGATAACCTAGCTGCTAAAATCCTCACCTTGCACGCAGCAAGAACCCTTATGGCGCTGGTTCTAATCCAGCAGCTCCCCTCCCCATCCAGCTCCCTGCTTGTGGCCTGGGAAAGCAGTCTAGCACAGTCCAAAGCGTTGGGACCCTGCACCCATGTGGGAGACCCAGAAGATGCTCCGGGCTCCTGGCTTCAGATTGGCACAGCTCCAGCCATTGCAGCCACTGGAGAGTGAATCAGCAGAAGGAAGACCTTCCTCTCTGCCTGTCCTCTTCTCCATATTTATGACTTCTTTCTTTAAAGTTTTATTTTAATTTTATTGCAATGCCGGATATACAGAGAGGAGGAGAGACAGGGAGGAAGATCTTCTGTCCGATGATTCACTCCCAAAGTGACAACGGCTGGTGCTGCACCGATCCAGAGCCAGGAGCCAGGAACTTCCTCCAGGTTTCCCACACAGGTGCAGGATCCCAAAGCTTTGGGCCGTCCTCAACTGCTTCCCCAGGCCACAAACAGGGAGCTGGATAGGAAGTGGAGCCCCCGGGATTAGAACCGAAGCCCATATGGGATCCTAACGCATTCAAGGTGAAGACTTTAGCCACTAGGCCACTGTGTGGGCCCAATGACTTTCTAATAAAAATAAGATGAATCTTAAAAAAAAAAAGAAGCCAATCCTCACCAATACTGTTTTTCTAAACTTCACACATTAATTCACAAAGAGTATTGATTGAGGTTGTGAAAATTAATGTTACACATTACCACACTTTCCAAGTTACGATCATTTCTGTGTCCAACGATCTTTCTGTGCTTATTGCCAGTCCCTTCCTTATTCCGGACTTCCCACTAGCTGTCTTCCAGGTTTACATCTGTACCTCCCAACCCCCTTCATCTACTACACACTGCCTCCTGACCCACCTCTTAAGCATTGCTGACCACTGAGTGCCCTGTGGTAAAGCTGGGGTCACTGCCTACCTTTTATTTTCCCTGTACTGCCTACTCTTCCTTGATTACTGCTATTAAAGTGTCATCCCTACTCCCAAGACAGACAGGTTAAGTTGGTGGCTCCCAGAACCTGTGAATGCGGCCTCATTCATAAAGGGGCTTTGCAGATATATTTAATAAAGATGATGCCATATACATGCAGGTGGGCTCTAAACCAGAGACTGCTGTCCACATGAGAAAAGGAACATTTGAACACAGGAGTGTAGACACAAGAGTCCCCTGAAGCCAGAAGCAGAGAATGGAGCGATGCCCCCTCCAAGGCAGTGAAACCCGAGGAGTAGAGGTAACCACCGGACGCTAAGAGGAGACAAAACCAGCTGTCTCCATTCTTCACCCCAATTCCAGATGTCTGTTCTTCAGGACAGGGAATGGAGACATTTCTATCAGCTTAAGCCATGAGTGTTTTCTATCTATCTATCTATTTATCCATCTATCTTTATTTTTTATTTTTATTTTTGTTATTGCAAAATCAGATATACAGAGAGGAGGAGAGACAGAAAGTAAGATCTTCCATCCCATGATTCACTCCCAAAGTGAGCCGCAACAGCTGGTGCTGTGCCGACCTGGAGCCAGGAGCCAGGAATTTCTTTCAGCTCTCCCGCACAGGTGCAGGGTCCTGTGGCTTTGGGCCATCCTGGACTGCCTTCCCAGGTCACAAGCAGGGAGCTGGATCGGAAATGGAACTGCTGGGACTAGAACCGGCGCTCATATGGGATCCTGGCGCATTCAAGGCGAGGACTTTAGCTGCTAGGCCATTGTGCCGGGTCCTCTATCTATCTTTGTCTGTCTGTCTTTCTTTCTTTCTTTCTTTCTTTCTTTCTAGAAAAAATAGGTATCTTTATGTGTGTGTATATAATTATTCTGAATGTAATTATCTATAGCATTTTGATGCCTGTACACTTTGATGGTGACCTTCACTTGACATCAGGTGTAGAAGTGCATTTGTGGCATCGTGCTGCTCGTCATGGAGTGTCGCAGCCGGTTATCTGTCATACAATTGATCTGAAATGTACTTTCTCGTGGTCTTGGCTTAATTGTGACAATATGTGTTGTTCGTTCTCCTATCTCATCCTTCCAGTTATGCTCTGTCTCTGCCTTACACTCTGAAATGATCATTTCCAAGGGTTCTCGGAAGCCTCTGCGCTATCTATAACTATATTGTTTCTCTTCACAGTCTGTTCTGTGCCCATTCTTGCTCATTTCAATTTTCTCTACCCATTCTTTTTGCTTGCCTTGTAAGACTCCAGTGGCCTCATGTTTTCCAGTCCCTCAGTCTCGACCACAAGCCCCTCCGAGCCTCATGGCATCCTCAGCCTAAAACTCCCACAACTGACCATTTTCAAATGTTACTGTATGTCTACATATGGTCCTCTCTCCCTAAACAGATGGTGTGCTGAGGAAAATGCTAAGGCGTTTGCATAGATTCTCATTCATTCATGTACATACCTTATTTTACCTCTATCCCTTCTGAGTTGTTGATCCTTTGAATGTAATGGGACATTGCTAACGGGGTTATATTTCCTGACATGGCATACAGAATGTAGCAAACATAATTAAGGGCACCGCTCGGCTGGGTTTGAGTTCTCCAGCACGGTGTTTATCTGAGGTGTCTGACCTAATCCCTGGGACTCTATAGAGGAGAAGGGACTTTCTTAAGTGAGAAAGATTTCACAGGATGCTGGGTACTCTCCCCTGACTCTCGCTGTGGACATGGAGGCATCTGCACAGCCCTCATGCGAGAACAGCCTGTAGGAGTGGATAGCAGACCACTGGCCAAGAAACTGGACCTCAGTCCAGCAAGCACAAGGAAGTGAACTGTGTCAGCAATAGGATTGGGGGCAAGTCGCTGAGCCTGGGATCAGACAACATCACAGTGAGCCACTGGGGGGATGATCCTGCTGCTCCTTGGGATCCTATAACCCACACCACTCAACTCTGATGAAAGATTCACATTGTGTAAGTCATTACAGTTCTGGTCATTTGTCACAGAGGGGAAGCTCTTTTCTGGCAGATACAAGGTTTTTCCCCAGTTTTGTAACTCAGTGTCAGTCACAACTCCCGAAACATGGTAAATGTTCACTGCTCACTCATTTGGATATCTTCAAATCTTTAATATAGTTAAGAAAATAGCAGTGATTTGTCGTTTAAAGTGGCATTATAAGCGATATCACTACTATTTTCTATTACCTTCAGCCCAAGTAAGCAAAGGGTCGTGGTCTTTTCCACCTCCCCTTAACTCCCACTTCGCTCTCTGCACCCCACCTTTGCACATGCATGAAGGTTCACTGTGACATTCCACCAAAATTCATCTTGACTTCCATAAGCTTACAGCTACGGAAACTGTTATTCATCAAGGGTTTGAAATATTTAGCCTAACTGACACAAAGAGGAAAGAGACGCTGATGTGCACAGGTTGAGAACATATGTTATGACATAAACCCAAATATCTCAGTTACACAAATACTGTCAAAAGCAGCTTTTAATTTGCTGGTGGAGAAGCTATTATTTTCCTTCTTACACTTCCAGTTCCATCAAAGTAAAGAATAAACAAAAATTCCCTGGACAAGCAAATGACACCTAGCTGAGGCCATTGTCTTGAGCCACTTGGAATCTCAAGGTGGATAAATATGTCAGTGTACAAAACCCTTGACATAAAGGTTGGCAACAAAAAGGAGCTGATGCTGCTGACTGCTTGAGCCAAGCTTCATGCAGTAGGCAATCAAGCTAAGCTTAGATCTCACAGTAAATCTAGCCAATTTGGAAAAAACATCTTTAGAAAAATGCCATTTACTAAAAATCATTTCAGCTATTTTAAAGCGTACAGTTCAGTCAGTAGTATCGTGAAGTAAGTATTGAGAACATTTTGAAGCTTCATACTCAAAATAGATTCTTTTGTCCTGCTCACTCCATCTACAGCAATTCCCCAGTTTCAGTCTCACTTTTCCAGGAATCCCATGTGAGTAGAATCATTCGGACTGTTCGGTGACTGCCTTGTTTCACATGGCATAATAACAGGATTCATCTGTGATACAGCATGTGGTATAGAAATTTTGGAAATTTCTGTTGTTTAAGAATAAATGATATTTCCACAGTATGCAAATACCACATTTGGTTTATTCACCTGACAATGAAAACTTATATTGGTCCCATGTTCTGACTATTGTGAAGTATACTGCTATGAATGTAGATTATACAAATATCTCTTCAAGGCTGTGTGTGGGGGGGTAGGGAAGAGAGAGACAATTTATCTACCCCTCTTTTTCCCTTAAGGCTACTCATTTTAAAGAAGCCTCCCTTATTTCTTCACTATCTGCCAAAGCAGCAGTATTGAACATTAGTGCTTAAGCATGGGAGCAGAATTCAAATTTCTCCATGTTCTTAGCAACAATGGTTATTCTCTGTTTTACTTTATGTGTGTGTGTGTGTGTGTGTGTAAACTACTCCATTAAGTATAAGGAATGTTGTCAAGTTGTAAAACAAATGGATTATCTCTCCACTATTTCATTTCTTAGACAGAAATGTTTAAGATATGTATTATTTATGCTTATTTACAGCTATGAAGATATTTTTGTTTATCGTGTGCAATTCATATAAGTTATCCCTGGAATACATTCCTTATTTTAAGTCTCTACAATGATTTTACGTCATTTCATGAAAGAAGAAAAAGCTGTGAGGAGCCTTATTAACATGACTGGCAATAGGCTCAATTTCTTGAAGAATTAAGTGGACTCTTAGATATACATTAAATTCATTTTCTTTATCTCGTTCCCCACTGACCTGAGGCAGAGACACCTTGTAAGTCAGGTGAGTTTGACAAAGTACAGGCGCAGGGTCTTGGATTCCTGGCCTGTTTGGGATAATTTGCTACAAAAGCATACGAAGCAGCCAGTCACTCAATATCTCACATTTGGTCTCTCCATTGTAGTGTAGAGGTATTTATACTTTTAAGAAAATTTATTTATTTTCATTTGAAAGGCAGATTTACAGAAAGAAAGAGAGAAAAATAGCCTCCACCCACTGGGTTCACCCTCCAAATGGCCACAAAGGCCAGAACTAAGCTGATTCAAAGCCAGTAGCCATGAGTTCTTTCTGGTCTCTCATGGGAGTGCAAGAACCTTAGGACTTTGGCCATATTGCACTGCTTTCCCAGACCATAAGCAAGGAGCTGAATCATAAGTGAAGCTGCTGGGACAAAGAAGTATTAGTTCTTGTTTAACATAGAACAAAATTTTAAAGGAAATGGAGCCTATCAAAGATGATAGCAGCACAAAGCCAAAGAAAGGCTCCATTGATGTTCTATGTGCTGATGTCACATAATGTATATTTGACACTGTCACAAACTTCAGACAGATGTATAAAAATGCATAATGACCCAGTTAGATTAAAAACATTCAAAACATTATTGTTGCTAACAACAAAGAAAGGGAGAGAGATTTCTCTCAGCTATGGAAATGATCTTGGTTTATAAGCCACAGCTGCTTTAACTATCATTTCTTTACTTATCACTTTATTTTTCTTTGCTTTTAATTACATTAAAATACAAAGTCACAGAGATGTATAATGATGGTGACAGCTTGTTGGTGGCATTACTTACTTACTTCTGTATATTTATACTTTATATATGCCATTAGGGAGTCATTTCTCATGGGATATTCTTTTAGCATATTGTCCAATTTCAAGTCTGCCTGTCACTCAGATCAGCCCTAGGAAATTGTACTTCACATGGAATGTAGATGGTCAAAGTGTTTTGTGGTTTTTAAAGATTTGTTTATTTAATATTGAAAGGCAGAGAGAGAGAGAGAGAGAGAATCTTCCAACTACTGATTCATTCCTCAAATGACTGCAATGCCCAGGATTGGGTTGGTGTAGAGCCAGAAGTCAGAGTTTGTTCTGACTCTATTACCATGTGGATATAAAGACCCAAGTACTAGAGCCAGCTTCTGCTGTGTTACCAGGTGGACTAGCAGCGAGGTAGATTGGAAGTGGAGCATAGAAAATTCAAACTGGCACCCGTATGGGGTGTTGGCAATGAAGGCAGCAGCTTTACCTGCTAAACTACAGAACTGGCCCATAAAAAAACATTTTTTAATACTCCCAATAACAGATTACTAATTTGTGTTCTCCAAAGTGAAATGTATCAAGTTTCCATTAACATTTGTAACACTTTGTTAATTAAGTGAAAAGTTGACTCATTTTCACAAATAGAATTTGTATCCTCTTAGGAAAATCAAACCCTTGGCTTCAGTAATAATTTTTCCTGCCAGGATGTTGAAGAGATCAACTTTATTGTCATCATGGTAATGACTTTCTGTAGCACCTTAAACGTGGCATCTGGATCAGGGTAAACTCTGGTCTCTGGTTTCTCTGTTCCCTCTGCCCAAGGTTCTTTATTACCGCACAGTTGGGATTGGCCTGTTTCCCCTTATACCATGTAAATTTTATCACCCTTTTTACATTCTTGGAAATGATCAATGATTAACTAAATGTATCCTTTGGATCTCAAGTTTTCAAACACAAACATATTATACATTCTTCATTCATGCATGTACTACATGCAAGAGGCTATTTAAAAGGAGGTCATACTATTTCAGCTTTTGTTTAACATCCCTCCCAGTTACAGCATCCATTAAATGTGCATTCTAAAAATACTGGTTTATTTCCTCAAGATTTTCAGATGATTTGTACCTCTCATCCATCATTTACCCGTATAATAAAACTCCTTGTTTCAGGAGTCTAGTTAGCGTTCTACTATACCGCTCACTATCATTAGGTTCTATTAATGTAAACACAGATATATTTAGTTGAAAGGCAGAACAACTGAATGAGGGAGGGAAGAAAGCAGGGACAGAGACAGAAGCAAAAACAGAGACACATAATTTTAATCTATCGGTTCACTCTCCAAATGGCTACAATAGCGAGGTCTGGACCTAGGAGCCAGCCAGGAACTCCACACAGGTCTCCCACGTGGGCAGTAGGGGATCAAATTCTTGAGCTGTCTTTTGAGGGAGAAGTTGCACTGGGATCCAGATCTCAAACTGGTAGTACGGTGTGGGAAATGGCATCATAAGTGGTGACGTACCCCATTGCCCCACAGTGCCATTCCCTAGAATATTCTCTGTGATCAGCAAAATTTATTTTCTCTCTACAAGTCTCTTGGTTTTTCCCCTAATCTGTGTTTCCTCTGTCTGTTAGTTCAATATTCTCTAAGACAGTTCATTTGAGACAAATTAAATTGCCTCCTGATTAGCTCCCATCCCTAGCTAGCCCCTCTCTAGTCTGTGTTGAAACCACCAGGCCTGAATGCACCTGGTGGGTGTATGTGCAGCAGCCTTCCAGCGTGGATCCCTGTTCCATCTTCATCCCTTGGCCAGTAATTACAGACAGCCATCTTCAGATGTTTTATTCAGTTATGATTCTCCTTGGCCTCACAACTTCAAATCTAGTCCACCTTAAACTCAAAACACTAAGGATTGCAAACCAACCTCTAATAGTTTTTGGAAGTTTATCTAATCAGCCACAAGAGAAAGTAGCAGACAGCTGTGTTGTAGTATGACAAGTTAAGCTACCACCTAGAATGCTGGCTCTCATATGGATGCTGGCTCAAACTCCAGCTGCTTCATTTCTGATTCAGTTCCCCACTAATACATTTGATGGAGCAATAAGGGAAGACCCAAGTGCTTGGGCCCCTGTATTCACATGGGAAACCCAGAAAAAGCTTCTGGCACAAGACTTGCTTAGCCCCATTTGGGAAGTCAAACAGAGGTTGGAAGATCTATGTCTTCCTCTCTGTTTCTGTAACTCTGCCTTTGAAATAAATAAAAATTTTTTAAAAAACCTGATTATTGACAAGGCAACACAATTTCTATGAAAATAACAATATGAATTACATTTATAATTTTAAAGCACATAGATTATTTTTTTCTTTTGAAACATTTAAACTATGCATAGGCTAATCTCAATTGCGGGCTCTGAGCTCTACCTGGTCCTCATTCTTCACAACACAGAACAATCAGGCCTGGGAAACCTGTTCATTGGGCTGTCTGAGACAAGTGGTGACCTAGACACTTGGCAGACAATCCCAGATCCCCACCTCAGAGAACAAATGCTCTGTCAGAGGAACCAGATCATTAGAGCAGTAATTAAACAGCCTTAGAAACAAGTGAACAGTTCGAAGAAGTATGACCCAAGCACTGAGATTTGAGTGAGGGATGGGTGGTGTGTGTATGTATGTGTGTGTATCTGTGTGTGTGTGTGTGTGTGTGTGTGTGTGTGTGTTGGGAGGGTTGATGAGATAAGCACAACAAATTAAGCAAGAAAGTGTAAAGCCAGAGAACCAAGAGGAGTTCACCAAAGATAAGAACAGAACAGTTATGACGTCAAAGATTGGCCAGGAAATGGAACCAGCAGACAACTGCAGGAAGCCCGAGCAGCATGCACACAGCTGATTGCACAAACAGCATGCGCACAGGGATTTCTAACCAGGATGATGACATCCACAAGCATACAGTGTGTTTTTTTTTCCTGTAAGAAATATCTGACAGTCAGGTACACAGTAATAAAAATGTTCACATACTGCCTGTTTACTAAATTACATAGTTCACCTGGGAGGTTGAGAAGGTACATACCTAAAACCCCACTTGGAAGCAACAGCAGTAGCTCTGGCTGCCACTCAGATTGCCTTGAGCTGCCTGTGCGGGAGCCATGGTACTCTCTGGTTTATAGCAGGTGCATTGTTTTTGTACTTGGATTTGAAATGTCTTATCAGCATCATTAAGTTTACTGGATGGCAAGTGCAAATGCTCTGAGAGTAATGGGACTGCTGGGGAGAAAAAACATGTTGGCCTAATGGAAACAAGATAAAGGACATCGTATTTTTTGGAGGAAACCTCATCTTTAAATTAAGAGATGAAAGAACACCTACATACAGGTGTAAGAAATAAGAGAGAGGGAGAGTTCCTGGGTCCTTTATGCAGATTTTCTTTGGCAGTGCCCTATTGCAAAGCCATAGGACGCAGTCACTGCTGTAATGATGGCAGTGGTGCAGTCATTTCTGTCACCAGGGCCCTCCTGCTGCTTTCTCACAGCGTCACTTAATTGCCTTTTGTCGATTCCCACTTTAATCCCAGCAAGCAGTGACCAAGGCTACCTCTCTACAAAGATATTGTATTAAAAAAAAAATCAAGCACGTTGTGACTTCTTTAAATTTGTGAAAGAACTTGCTTTCATTTGAGAGAGAGAGGGAGAAGGAGGAAAACACTCTGCCAAAACTGTATATGGAAACTTCTTCAGGATCAACCACATGACAGGTCACAAAACAAGCCTCACTGAATTAAAAAAAAAAAATGAAATCATACCATGCATCTTCTTAGACCACCACAGAGTGAAATTAAAGATCAACAAATCAAAATACCCCAGGGAATTTGTGAACTATTGGAAGATGAAAAACATGCTACTGAATGATCAATGGGCCAGAGAGAAATTTAAAAAGAAACAACAACAAAAAAATTCATTGAAACCAATGAAAACACAAATACAACATACCAAAACCTGTGGGGTACCACTATGGCAGTGTTAAGATGTAAATTTATCACTATTGATGCCTACATTAGGAAACAAGTAAGAAACCAGGTAATTGAGCTAAGTATGCACTTGAAGGATCTAGAAAAATAACTGAAAATATTCCCAGGAACAACATGAAAGAGAAAAAAATCAAAGTAAGAGAAGAAATAATTTAAATAGAGATCAAAAGAACAATACACAGAATCAATAAATCAAAAAGTTGGTTCTTTGAGGAATACACAGAATAGACACCCCACTGGCCCAAGTGACGAAAAAAATGTGGGGGAAGACAATAACTAATAGTATCAAAGATGAAAGGGGGAACATAGCAACAGATACCTCAACCATACAGAGAATAATAAGAAGTTACTACAAGTAATGATATGCCAACAAAGGAAGGCTTCAAAGAAATGGATAGATTCCTGGACTCACACCATCTACCAACACTAAGTTAAAATTTAAATAAACCTATAACTTAGGAAGAGATCAAATCATTAATTAAAGCCCTTCCAACAAAGAAAAGCACAAGCCAGGACAGCTTCACTGCTGAATTCTACAAAGCACTCTAAGTACAAATGGCTCCAATTTTCCATAAACTATTCAAAACAATCAAATGAGACAATCCTTCCAAACTCTTTCTACGAGAGTTTGGAACATCACCTTAATACCAAAACCAGAGAGAAACATGACAAAGAAAGAATATTGTAGATAAATATCCTTGATGAATGTTAAAATCTTTAACAAAATACTAGCCAACAGAATATAACAAAACATTAGACAGGTTATTCACCCAGACCAGGTGGGATTTATACCTGGCATGCACAAATGATTTAACATACGCAAATAAATTATGTTATATACCACACCAAGAAACTGAAAAGCAAAAATCATATGATAGTCTTAATAGCTGCAGAGAAAGCACTTGATAAAATCCAGCATTCCTTCATGCTAAAAACTCTAAGCAAGATAGGCATAGTTGGAACACTGCACAACACAATCAAATCAACTTATGAAATACTCAATACCAGCCTCATAGCGAATTGGGAAAGATTGGAAGCTTTCCTACTAAGATCTGAAACTAAACAACATGTCCACTATCACCAGCTATTTAACATAGCACTGGAACTGCTCATAAGTTTTATTAGACAACAAAAATAAATTAAAGAAATTCAGATTGGAAAAGAGGAAGTCAAGTTATCTTTGTTTGCAGACAATATGATTCTATATATAGGAGAACCAAAAGACTCAATAAATAGATTTCTAGAACTTATAGGAAAGTTTGGTAAAGTAGAAAAGTACAAAATAAATGAACAGAAATCAATGACCCTATGCATGTAAAAGACTCCAAGGCTAAAAAAGAACCAATCAGTATGGTACCTTTCAAACTAACAGAGAAAACACTGAAATACCTTGGGATAAGCCTAACCAAAGATGTGGTAAATCTCTATGAGGGAAATTACAAAATAAAAAAAAAAACTAAAATATGAAATAGAAGACTTTCAAATGTGGAGAGATACCATGTTCCTGGAAGGGCAGAGTCAACATCATCAAAATGTCCATATTACCAAAAGCAACACACAAATTCAATGTGATTCCAACCCAAATACCAAGAATATTCTTCACAGAGCTGGAAAAAATGCTACAGAAGTTCTTCTGGAAACACAAAAGACCATAAATAGTCACAACTGTCCTGTAGAATAAGAACTTAACTGAAGGGATCACAATCCCCTTCAGCTTATATCATTTGCCATTCCTTCAATATCTGGAATCTGTGGGTTTATGCTTTTTTGGAAAGTTCTGGAAAGTTACTGTCTCTGTTTTTTTTTTTTTTTTTTTTTTAAGTGCTTCATTGAGCTAGTGTTGTAGCACACTGGGTAAGCCACTGCTGGGACACCAGCATCTCATGAGAGTCCTGGCTGCTTTATTTCCTATTCAGTGCCATGCTAAGACATCCCAAGTGTAAAGATTCCTACCAGTTCTTTGGGAGATTCGGAGGGACTTCCAGTCTCTTGGCTTTATGCTGTCCTAACTACATTGTTGTAGGAATTAGGGAAGTACACTACATGAAGGTTTGATTTTATTATGATCCCTTTGGTTCCTGGAGATTTTTTACTTCATTTTCACTTTGTTTTCTATCATTGATTCAGAAATGATAATTGTAATTGTTCTGGTTTCAGGTTCACAGATTTCTCCCATTTTTGATTTGTTCATCCATAAAGCTTTTTAACTTAGTGATTATATTGTTCAATTTAAAATTTCTAAAGTATCTTTTAGTGTATGTGTTCCATCTATTTATTAAAACATCCTATTTCTTTGCTGAAGCTACCTGGTATTTCGTTTGTCTCAAAAACATTTGTAAACTTGCATATTGTGGCTGGCTGAATATCACTGTTCAATAGTTCTGTTCTAGTATGCTTTCGATGTCAGCATATAATGAATGTCTTTCACTCAATTTGACATTTTTTGATGCTTAATATAATGAGATTCAAGTTGTCCCGTAAACCACTCTCAGAGCCAGAATTCACAGGAAGGACTCAGAGGACTTGAAATGGAGGACCATTTACTGGTTTCTACTCAACTTAGTTATGAACAATTATGCAGAGGGAGGAGTTACAGAGTGTTACCAATAACAGAAAGACCTGAAACAGGTTAGGCTCCAGGAGAAATAGAGCAGAGTTTCAAGGTGTCTTCACCCAGTGTTTTTCCTGGCAGGTACCTGTGATCATCAATAGGGGTTTTGCCAATCAGAAAAAAGTCCCTCTAACTTTGTGTCTTCAGTGTTTCATTAAGTGTTGATCACAAAGGTATAGCTTATT
Organism: Ochotona princeps; assembly: GCF_030435755.1. Classification (NCBI taxonomy): domain Eukaryota; kingdom Metazoa; phylum Chordata; class Mammalia; order Lagomorpha; family Ochotonidae; genus Ochotona; species Ochotona princeps. The sequence continues at coordinate 84,914,199 of NC_080837.1, forward strand.
GCACTTGCATCTGGCTTTATTTTAACCCCTTCAGAGATGATTTCCCTGACTCAAAGAATCATCCAAATGATACTGTTTATGTGGATTATTTTGCATGGCCTAAGGCTTCTGACAAGACATCCCAAGAGCTTAAAGTTTATCTTTAAGGCAGCCTAGCACAATGGCTCTGTTGGTAAATCTTCACCTTGCAAACACCAGGATTTCACATGGCATTGGTACCAGTTGATGTCCTAGCTCTTCCATTTCCCTTCTAGCTCGCAGTCTGTGTCCTAAGAAAGCAGTGGAGGATGGTCCAAAGCCTTGGAACCCTGCATTCATGTGGGAGACCCGAAAGAGGCCCCTGGCTCCTGGCTTTGGATCAACTCAGCTCCTTCTGTTGTGACCATTTTGGGAGTAAACCCACAGATAAATGATTGTTCTGTCTCTCCTTCTAACTGTAAATCTGCCATATCTATATATGGCAGGGGCTAGAGGCAACAGCAAAAGGTTTCTGTGGAAAAGTTTAACCCCTTTAACATCACAGCATGAAGCCTTGACTTTTTATATGACTTATTTCTGAGAGTCTCAATTTCACTTAAAATGTCTGCTGTGGGCAAGCTTCTTGGATACTGCTTCAGCAGAGGAAAGAGAGACCCTGTCTCTTCCCCCTGGGAAGATGCAAATGTCCAGGGGCAGCTACTGACTTGCACATTTGCAGGGGAAGGAGTGGTTCGCTGTATCTCTTGAGTGCAAGTGTAGGCTCAGACTCCCCACCATGTCTCCATGAAGGCAATTTGATTGTGAAGCTCCTGACTCTAGGCCTTCCCAGCATGGAGGGGAAGGGTGCCAGTTACTGTGAGGTCAGAGGATTGCTGGCTCCCTCTGGGCACTTCCCATTACCAGCAAGGAAGGAGAATCCAGGTCCCTTACTCAACCTTCTGTGACAATACAGTACTGGTCTCAGGAGGATGCACTTACCAGGCAGAGCGGGAGGAAGCCACTTTGCTTCAATGGTGTTTGACTGGGATAGAGTCCATGTCATCTACAAACCAGCATCTCACTAGGCTGTTCCTTTGATTGTTCCGTGGAGAGTTGCTCCTTTACTGTAGCCTTGGCTTTTTTGACTCACAGTTTCTCTAACTCACAGTCTTTGATTATGCCGCAAAAATAAAACTCAGAGAACTCAATAGTGTGCCATTCCCCAAGTTGTGGAGTTCCTATTGATCTTTTATATTCCCTTTCATTTCTGCTTCTTCTGTACAATCCTTAAGCACTTTAAGTTGCCTTTAGAGGAAAGGATGGGAAAAAAAGATAGTTACCATATTTTCCTTAAATGGAAATCCCCCAGACATAATGTAAAACTGAACAACAGAGAGAAACCTTCTGAATAACAGAAACCAAATTACAAAGCATGTGAAAAGAATTCTTCTGTACAACTTACGATCATACAAATGAATACACAGGAATTGTCATCAAGGAGAAAGGAAACTTCCTAGAAGTGTAAGTTTCAGCAGTGGATGGTTGTGGTCTGTTGAAAATTCTAGAGAAAGCTGGGCACTTAATTTGGAATTTAAAGATCAACACAGTGAAAGTTCTGCAGGTTCAAACCCTGTTAGAATGTGAAAGCGCATTGCTGAAGGCACCATTAGGGAAGTTGTAGTTGCTGAGACCCTCCTAACAGACGGTGGGATTCACCATGATGCGTGCCACACTGCTCCCAGTGCTGGTGTTACTGGTACGTTTTCTAAGATCTGAGCGATGGAAATTACCAGCAGAGGAAGAGCAGCATACTCAATAAATCAAAATGGTTTCAGAAACAGAAGGTGCCTAAGGTGTTCCAAGAAGGAAAGCATTGAATACATGGAAGTAGTTACTTACAAAACCATTACAAGTCTAAGAAAACAAGTGTTATGGGAAATACTGCTTGATTGTAATTTACACACAGAGTAGAAATTGCAGGAGACGGGAGCCGAGAATCCCAGCAGCTTGTTACACCAGCTTTGAGAGGAGAAGAATTCCTGTAAACTCTCAGCAGTCCTCACTCCTGGTTCTTCCCAAAGATGCCTCATCCATTGGCTGCTGCTCAGCAGTCTGCAGATTTCAGTTTCATTTCTTCCTCCAAAATCTTCTAGAAGAAATTGAAAATAAAACACTTTGAGAAAACATTTAAAACTGGGTCTGCTTTTTGAGATGCTGGGTAGTTTTAATTCTCGCAAACACAATAGACAGCCAGAAGATAAAGTATACTGCAAAGTGGCCGGTATATTCCTGGTGCAGCTGGCTTTAAAGCAGGGGACATGGAGGCAGTCACCTGAACACGACAACAGATTCCGTCCTGTCACATTTAGTATTCCTATTGATGTCTATTGGAATTGCGATCATTGTACAAATTAAAAAGACTAATAAAATTTAAGTAACTAGAACAAGGTTATCAGAAATGTCAGAACTAGATTCTGAGGTAACATTTAATTTTCCACAAGCTGTCATTTTTCACTGTTCCTCTAGTTGCTGGCTCATTCCCCCAGTTCCCACACGGCAAGGGTTGGGCCTCCTGCACACAGGAAAGCAAAACAGAAAAACATATCTACAATTAGATTGCATTTACAGACTAATACTTCAAAAGATTAAATAAAAATTTTACATGGTATAATAAATAGAAGAGACAGAAATATCAAAATAAACAAAAATTTCAGTGATGATATTCATAAAATATTGTGCAAAAATAAAAATAATTTTAGAAATAAAGGATAAACTAGACTTAAGTGATAATTAAAAACAAAAACACAACAATATCTTTATATGAATATAAAAAATCATGATTTTTTGTCATGAAGAAAATTAAAATGTATGTAAAGGAGTTAAAAGAAATAAGCATTTTGACTATGGGCTAAGAAGATAAAACATAGATACAATAGTGATTCTTTGAAAACAAAGGTGACTAATACAACAGAACACATGGGATCTTTAGGAATATCATCTAGAGTAACGAAATTATGTTTAAATTACATATTAGGATGTGTGTGGCGATGATTTAGGCATCCCAATGGGTGCCAGTTCATGTCCCAGATGTTCTGCTTCCTAATCCAGCTCCCTGCTCATGACCTGGAAAAGCAATAGATGATCTGAGGCCTTGGACCCCTGCACCTATGTAGAAGACCCAGAAAAGGATCCAGTGTGCTCACGAAGGATCGACCTGGCTCCAGCCATGATGGCCATCTGGGAAGTATGGGAAGTAAACCAGTGGATAGCTGAGTGCTCTCTCTCTCTCTCTCTCTCTCTCTCTCTCTCTCTCTCTCTCTCTCTGCCTCTCCCTCTTCTCTGTTACACTGACTTTCAGAAACATATACATATATAATAAAATATATTCTGAAAGGTTTTGATACATATTTAATACACGTAAGAACATTTTCTGAGAATGACCAACAAGGTGATTAATAATAGTAAAAGTACTTGACTAAAAAATGTTAAAACAGTTGATGTATCTACGTAAGAGGAAAATAAATGAATTAGACCTTCTTCCATGTTTTTGTATATAAATATTGACTGCATAAGCAAATGTAGTAAATTATTTACAAGATGGGGAAAACTGAATGCATACACATACCTGTCATGAACTTGCAAGGACTCAGGGAAGTTCTTTGGGAACCAGAATTCTTGGTGTGGGATAAGGATGATCTAGAATAATCAAGAAGACAGGCAAATCTCTTGCCTGGCTGAATTTTATTTGGAATTGCCAGTACAAATTAATACAACTTATCTATCTGTCTACCTGTTACTCTTCTTGGTTAATTCTGTCCACTGTAAAGGCTTAGAAATAGCGAATATTGCAGCACCAGTAATCATATCTAACGCAGGCATCATATCTTGCATGCAAAGTACCGAAGATTGGTGGTCTAAGAGTCAGCACAGCACTTATACCACAACAGTGGAGCTTAGAAATCCCAGGCGGATGTGCCACAAGATGCAGAGCCTACTGAAGCCCTTCCTTCTGGCCTGCAATCAGCCGCCTGCCACTGTGTCCTCGGCTGGCCTTTCAAAAAGAATTGCTTCTTCTTAATAAGACATTAATCATTTTATCAGGAGCCAACTCCTGTGACCTCATTTAATCTTAAGTACTCCCGTAAATGCTCTGTCTCCAAACAGTCACTGAAACGAGGACTTTAAAATGTGAGTTTGGGGTGGAGACAGTTGAGTCTCTAATATACCCTAAAAGGAGAGACAACTCAACTCCTTATGGGGTATAGATAATAGGTTTAGGACAGGAAACCTAATATAAGCCTTAAACATTTTGCCATACTAATAGCTTGCAGGTATAAAAGATGACTTGATATTACAAGGATTATGATAAACAGTCTTAGAGATCAGTTTTAAATTCTTTCATTGTGAAACATGTAAAATTTTGAATATAAATAACATTAACAATCATAATGGATGGGAGTGCTCTCATTTGTTTGCTTGCTTTTCACGTATTTTAGAGGCACAGGAAGTAAAAGGAGACAGAAAAACGCATATATACAGAGAGAGACAGACAGACAGACAGACAGAGAGATAACATCTATCTACTCCTCAAAGGCCCTCAATGGCTAGGAACCTAGTCACTTACCCCATCACTGCTGCTCCCGGGGTGTGCTTAGCAGGAAGTCAGCAATGTGATTTGGGGCTGGAACCAGCTACTGATGCTGGGGTGGGGACTGTGGCACAACTGCCTCAATCATCTCTTGTGAGATCCATGTCAGAGTTCCTAGGCTGGATGCCTCGCTTGGCCTCTGATCCAACTCTGTCCATGCATGCCCGTAGAGGTACTAGATGTTGGTTCATGTTCTTGGCTTCCCGACTCCCAGTTGGGAAACGAAGATGGAGTTCCTGGCTCATGGTTTCAGACTGGTCCAGTTTTAGCTATTGTGGACATTTCTGTTTGATGACCTCCAGCTTGTCATCTAACTTATCTGAAGTCTCTGCTTTATTATAATGAAAACACTTTGCAGAACTGAAGTGATGACTAAATGAAATATGTCAAATGCTTTGGGTACCGTGTAAACTTTTGTTGAATGGCAACTGTTATTATCAACTCCTAGAAGGAAATGAACACATACATAGAAATTCTGAGCTTAGGAGGGAGGAAATTAGGACAAATGAAAGTTAAAGGCAAGGCAAGTGGCAAACTAAAGAATAAATTATCATCCGTGAGAAAGCAAAATGAGGAGGAGTGTGCAGTCTGACGTCCTGCACAGTGATGCTTACAGGATTTCTCGGTGATAATCACAGGGCCTTCCGGAAGGTAAGATCCTGACTTACCCGAGGGAGCTTGCTCACACAGTCAGATTTCTCTCATCCCTCTTTTCAGTGTCCTGAAAGTTACACAAGCGTCCATGGAAAGGTGAACACGTGAGATCTGACGGTGTCTCCGTGAAGAGAAGTAGCAGGTCGCCAGCACTTGGCTCTTCTGTAGACACACTATGGTGCTAAATGCTGTTTTCATTTTCTCTTAAGCATTTATTTTATTTTATTTTATTTTATTTTATTTATTTATTTATTTTTATTACAAAGTCAGATATACAGAGAGGAGGAGAGACAGAGAGGAAGATCTTCCGTCCGATGTTTCACTCCCCAAGTGAGCTGCAACGGGCCGGTGCACGCCGATCCGATGCCAGGAACCAGGAACCTCTTCCGGGTCTCCCATGTGGGTGCAGGGTCCCAAATCTTTGGGCCGTCCTCCACTGCTTTCCCAGGCCACAAGCAGGGAGCTGGATGGGAAGTGGAGCTGCTGGGATTAGAACCGGCGCCCATATGGGATCCCGGGGCTTTCAAGGTGAGGACTTTTAGCCGCTAGGCCACGCTGCCAGGCCCTTCTCTTAGACATTTTAACTTTGTTCCCCTAGCCTTTTCACTTCAGAGTAGCTTTAAATTTACAAATCAAAAATTGAGTTGTACAAAGATTTTCCATATATCCCTCACTTGCGTTCCCGTATTTTTAATATTTGTGTTAGCACATTTGTCACAATCTATAAATTACACAAAGTATTCAATTATCTGGATTAATTAAGATTTACCTCTAAAATTTTGTATTTCAGGAAAATGTGGAAGATCCTCTATTTCCTTTCCTCTTGTGAATATTGTCAGCCTGTCATAACCTGGTAATTCAGTATTCTGGCCTTCTTTAGCCTTACTACTATCAAAAAGTTCTACTTTTATGAATGTTATCACATCAGATATGAATATTTCTGGAAGTGAAAACTAAATATAGTTTGGCTCTTTAGTAAACACATTAGTTTGTAGATTATTCTAGAAAGATAGTTGAACTGTATGCATCAAATATCCCCTTCTCAAAAGCATAGTGCTCAAGGTCAGACAACCCATTTATTCAAGTTTAACATGGGTGACAGCAGAGGTGAACAGATTAGACATATTTAAATAAAACATTCTAATAGCATGTTCTTGTGTTGGAGGCCTCAGGCAGCATACGTTATATTTGTTAGACACCATGGCTTAATTACTTTCATAAATGAATTATAACAATTTCCATTTAAAACCATAAGTGTTACAGTTGAACTAGGGTCAAATTAAACTTTCTGTCAATTATGCAGATTACTTAAGCAATTATGTAAATTGTTAATAAATTCTTAAGTGATATGAATTTTTCTTGGGAAAATATGTTTTTTATGTTACTGGCTTGGAGAGCACAGGTGTTCGAGATATGAAACCTATCTCTAAAGATCTGTCTTAGCAGTTCTTTTGTGAGTCCTTGCTGTCTTAAAGTGAGGTCTTCTGATCACCCCTGGTGGAGAAGTTCCGTGCTTCCTTTTCAATTTTGTCTTAAGAAGCAGCGCATGAGACAATGGCATTGAATATAGGCAAAGGAGTCATACTTTTTTTTTTTTTTTTAAGATTTTATTGTTATTGGAAAGCCGGATATACAGAGAGGAGGACAGACAGAGAGGAAGATCTTCCATCCGATGTTTCATTCCCCAAGCGAGCCGCAACGGGCCGGTGCGCGCTGATCTGATGCCTGGAACCATGAACCTCTTCCGGGTCTCCCACGCGGGTGCAGGTTCCCAAAGCTTTGGGCCGTCCTCCACTGCTTTCCCAGGCCACAAGCAGGGAGCTGGATGGGAAGTGGAGCTGCCGGGATTAGAACCGGCGCCCATATGGGATCCCGGGGCTTTCAAGGCGAGGACTTTAGCCGCTAGGCCACGCCGCCAGGCCCAAAGTAGTCGTACTTTATAGTGGTGATGATAAATAAATAATAATAAAAGGATATTTAGTTAGATATATTGCTGTCCTTGAATTTTTCATGGAAAATGCACAATTTTGTTTTGTTTTCCTATTCACACAGCCAAGCCATCACAGGTTACCGATCCCTTCCATGACACTAGACGGTGGGAACATAACCAGCAGGAGGGACCAACACCTGCCGACACCACAGATTCTCCCTAATACATTCAGTATTCATTGCAGCCTGCATGAATCTGCTTCCTGTTGAACTTACAGGATAAGTTAATGTCAAATCAAAGCTCCTCCATACATGGTAAATGACTTTGCTCTCAGTGAAAAGAAAACAAACTGAAAAGCCCCAAGCCTTTGCTTTTAACAACTAATTCCTTTGTGTTCCTTTTGTTTTCTACATTGTGAAAAGAAACAGTCATTTTCCTGAGTTCATGTATCTGAAGCCTCACATGAGTATACAATGATGCTTCTCTTAGTGTCTCAGTGTGTTTTCTGTTGCTATAACCAATGCCCAGGACTAGTAATTTGTGCAGAAAAGAGGTGTATGTTGGCTCACAATTTTAGAGGCCAGAAAATCAAATATTGCTCAACAGCTGCACCTAGTGAAGGGCTCCTGTTGGGTTAACTCCTTGTGGAAAACAGAAAGGTAAGAGTACAACACACACAGGCAAGCTCAGGCAAGGACTTGCTTTTGAAGACCCACTCTCTGGATCTGAGCCCATGGTTCCGAGACAACACTCACTGCCTGCTGTTCCTGACGACGCCACATCACCACCACCAGTACCACCATCCTAACACTTCCCAGCAGGCACCGCAGCCCAGCAGTGCTTTCTCAGGAACTAAGCCTCAACATGACCTTTGATGAGGACAAAACGTATTTTATCCTTAGCAACAAGTGTTTTCCTCTCTTTTATTACTAGGTTGCTTGTAATGTAAAATTCATGCTCAAAAAACCTGAGATTTTATTTAAAAATAAGAGCGGATAACACTATGTCAGGTTTGCTTGCTCACGCAGCAAGGGGAAAGCAGATCAAGACATGACAGGTGATGGGGCTTGTGTAACTTTCAACAAGGAAAGCCTAGCTGTCACTGGCGGGCTCTCAGCGAGTGCGGGAATACGCACCGCGGCTGTCACTTCCTTTCTGCCATCTCTGAGCTCCTGGTCCTCCAGCCTTTTTCTTGCTCCTCTCGCTGCACTGCTGGCTCTTCTGTGTGCCTCACTTTCACACTCTTCAAGAGGGTAGACTTGACGCAGTCGTTCAGTGCACAAGGTGGTTTGCATTTTGAGGCTATTTCTTAGATTAAAGCCCTCCATGGGCTCCTGATCGCTTTTTGTCAGAATGGAAGGGCCACAGGTTCAAACCAACTGATGCAGGTTGTCTGGGTTCCAAATCAAAAATGATGAAGCAGTATTCCTCTGGTTGGAAGGGAACCCTTCGCTGTGTACAACTCAACCATAACAAATCTGTGTTTGACTACGATTGAGATATTCCCAAGCTCACCTGTGACTAATCAAAGTCGTAGTAAAGGCAGAACTTCTGACCTTGGTCCTCGAGGCCCCCTCAGTTCCTCACATAAATTAAAATTTGAACATGAGTTATGAAATGTGTGACATATTAAAAAGGAAAGCACCTGATACTATGAAATATGCATATTGATGAGAGGAATGAAAGAATTCCATGAATGTTAAATTACGGGTGCGGAGAGGACTGCTTCTGCCGAAGTCTGCGTGTCTTTCTCTGTAAACTTCAGTCTTTAACACAAAACACCAAGCAGCTTACCTGGCAAGCCTCCCTTTTGAAAAACTTCTTTGTGATCCTGAGGAAAGATGATAAAATATCACATGAATAGACCTCTTTCAAATTGTATTTGCTTTGTGGTGTCTCCCTCTCTGGCGCTTCTGCACTCTTAAAGTCACGAGGACTGTAAGGCGATGGCTGGCTTCTAAGGAGAGATTGCTCCTTTTCCAGTTCCGACACACACCTACCAGGCCTGCATTTTGAAATGTCTCATTGTCATCACCATAAGCATTTCTGTGGAGGCAAGCCAAGCCAAACAAAGCCATTTTTTTAAATCCGTCCAACAACAATGCATTGTGGGCACCCTCCGTGGCCCTGGTTTCAGGGCTACCTATGACTGTAGACAGAAAGCTATTTCGAGCATTGAAAACAGGCTTATTACCCTGCCATTTTTGCACAGGTTTTTTTCTTTCCCTTCCCCGTGACATTAGAGAGTCCGAAGTGACATACATTTTTTATAGCTTCATAAAGTCGTCTCCTGACCGGGTCACCCTTCTCATAACTAGGGAGCAGAACGCTTGAAAAAACCCATTCATCAACGTGAAAGCAGGCTCTGTCTGCAGGCTCCAATATGCACAGTCTGGCAAGACCTGGCTCAGTGCAAATGCTAACTCACTCCCCTGCTAATGCCAGATGACCTACTCCCTTCTATCAGCACACAGTGGGGGGAAGAAGGGCATGGCGGATGTGCCCCTGTGCAAAGCGTTCCTCCAGATGGAACCTGCACCTAATGCCAGATGAGCCACTCCCTTCTATCAGCACACAGAGGGGGGAAGAAGGGCATGGCGGATGTGCCCCTGTGCAAAGCGTTCCTCCAGTTGGAACCTGCACCAAACCTTCCTGCTCAATGTACTGAATATAGTCAAAAATTAGTTTCATATTTATACTAATTAAATATTCAATTAAACAAAGATAAAATTGTGGAGGAAAATTTGTTCTTGCCTAATGGACTATAGCTCATTTATTACTTTTTCACAGATATACCATTAAAGTTTCAATGAAAAATCTACTGGAATTGTCACCCTTATTTTTCTTTCCTCAAGTATTTTTCCTGCACTCTTTGTTTTGACATTTAGACTTAGAATGGCCAATTCAGGGATGACAGGTACGCAAAAACATGACAGGGAAGATGAAAGAGAAGAGAAAAACGTAGACCTCTTAAACTTCTTGTAAAATTCCTTCCATTAAAACACAAGTCTATGTGAGAGAATATTATCTGTGGAGGTTAATGGTCTGATTCAGGAACAAGCAGAATTTCGGACTTGAAGGCTACAACTTGCCATGGATTTTAGATCTGTTACAAAACAGTTCCCATGGTAGGTGTAGACTGTCTGAAAATGGGAACATCCTCTTGCCCTCACATTCCCATGCAATAGTCATGGTTCCTGTATTGAGATTGTTTCGTTTGAGTTAAAATCATAAATGTATAGGATTCCTATTAAGATATGATAACCCACAGCCCAGGAATGCACTCTCACTTGGTCCTGGGATTTTACGAATGTATTATGTGTGCACGTGGGAATAAATACATGGAAATGCATGTAATATAAGTGTATATATGTGGGTTTGTAGCACAATGTTGTAGTCATAAGCAAGAACATCGATGTACACTAATTTACATGAGACTTGATGAATAGCTCAGAAGAAACGAGTTCAATTCAGAGGACAAGATAAAATGATTGCTGTGAAATCCGTATTCTGTAGTTCAAGGACATTCACACCCAGGCTGAACACATACTGGTGTCTGTCTTCTGTCTTGCTGTATGCCAGATGTCATTCCGGCAGATTTAGAAAACAAGATTGTATCAATCTCATTAGACATCTCACTAAGAACATCTGATGTGGACCCCTCGTCCCTGTCCCCGCCACAGCGTCCCCACTATGCATCTCTGGGAATAAACTAGCCCCTTCTCCCTGCCATGCTGTCTGCTGCCAGGCTGACCTGCATTGTGGAGCATCCAATTGCTAAATATTAGGTCTGCAGAATATTTAGTGGTGAGTGAGTCTTAGGATGCACCTTAGTTCTGAAACAACAAGTGGTGGTACAAGACATTTCACTGGATATTAGGATCCAATCATAAATTCAGGGATAACTATTGGGACGAATGAACTTCACACCTGCAAGCTTGGACTTCAGTAATCAATATGATCCCTGAAGCACCACAGGCCGGGCTGTCCTATCCGCATCCCACACCAGAACTTACATTTGCTCATCTGGTCACCAATCTGATTACATTATTGTTTCCTGCTAACAGTCTTAGCCATTTTAATCTATTTTCAAGGAGAATCACTGTCTTTGTTTCTTTAAAAAAAATCATAATAAGAAAACTCATAATAAGAGTGCTTAAGGGAAAATTTCAGATTCTTCTTCACTTTGATGCATGGAAATGCAGGCCAAATCCCCTGGTAATTTAAGACACTCTTCATTAATGAAAAAATAGCATTTCACTGTTTCTGTTTTCAAAACCTATGGCATATATGATATGACCAATTAAATAAAAACAAAATCATAAAGTACTTGAATACAGCTCTGATTAGCTGACCGAGGAAAGACAAGGCAGAATGAACTGACTCCTGACATTCTATTAATATTTATTAGATTGCAGGTTTCAGTCAAACTAATCTAGAGTATTGTGCCATTGTAACTGATAACCTCACTCTTCATAAGTGCTTTCTTTGATAGCATCCTTTTAAAAGCAAAACTTTAAGCAATTCTATACATAGAAATACCACATCCATTTTCATGTGTTTTATTTACTTAATTTACATTGCCATAAACCTAAGATTTAATTTGTCTATTATTTTAAGTGCTGTATTGAAGTAACTTCACACAATGAACAGATGCTAACAAGGTACATTATAGCTTCAAGTTAATGTCTCTTCTTGATTTTATCACAGAGATCATCTGCCTTTGTGTTCTCTGAAATCAATGTTCAGGTTCAGGACCAATTAGACAGACATCTGCCTTACCCTTTCTTAGCTACTGGTCACTTGACCATGTCAACTACATTTTGAGCTACCTGTCCAATCTTTCAGTTTCATGGAGGCACAGACAGGAGGTCACACCACACTTAGTTGGAGCTCAATAAGTATTTAATAAGTGAGTTCATAAGATTATACAAATAAAAGCAATAGTTTCATATATTTTATATATTTTATATGTTTATATGAAAGTTTGGTGGAACATAGGTAGAGTATTGAAAAGTTAGAATAGGAAGGATGGGGCAGCTATTTGCATTACTTGCAAACGAATGATCTCAGAAACGAAATTTTCTTGTAGGGCACAAGAAGACGTAACAGATTTTATTAAATAACTGGAGGACCCATGAGGATTATTGCTGTAACACCTGGTGCAGAACACGTGAGCTGGTTAATAAGTGACAGCTTCCCTGGGTCTCTAACCTGGAAAACAATTGTGGATGCACACATACTCCAAGAACTAGTCCACATGCTGTTTGGAAGGGTAAAATTCACTGAAACTACATGTGGGACACTCAGGAGAAACTAAGTGAAATCTAGATGCTATAATCAGACTCTAACCATCTGAGGTCACCCTATGCGTGGAGACAGTAAAGGGCATGATGTAGAATTGATTTATCAGTAATGATGGTGATTTCTCTTTAAATTTGCTTTAGGAATGCAGAGTGTGGAGTCACGGATACTTGGTGTCCAACCCATAATCCAAATGCAGCTAGAAAGTCTGTAGATTAAGCAAACACTTAATTCGGCTTTTTCTTTAAAAAAAATTAAAAAGAGGAAGAGCTCCTTTCTGAACATTGAGAAGTTTTCAGTCCATGTCAGAATTAACTTTCTGAATCCCTGAAAAAATGTATTTCCTCATGTCAAATTAATTTCATTCTACAGGTATGAAGTTATTTGAATTAAATCTTATTACTCCATAACCCCTTGCATTCTCCACAAGAACAGGCTGCTAAAGCAAAGAGCTGTCAGCAAAACAGTTGCCTACAGGGTTTTCTGTACTGTTTTTTGTGCCTAAAGAAGTATTATCCAAAAACAAGATATTGAGCTTAATAGAAATTTCAGAGGCGCATTCAGTCTCAACTAGCAACCTTCGTGTCCCCAGTATCCCATATCCAGTAATTTCTTTGACATCCCGCCTTGTGCATTTCAAATTTAAAATAGCCCCAGTGGCTTTGATGGCCTCAACGTCCCAGCATCCTCTTCTGTCATCTCCTTTAATGAGCAGCATCAGAACAGAAACTCCCCAATGCTCCCCTCCCTGGCTCGTCTTTTGATCAACAGCCGTCTCACTTGTAAGAGTGAATTTGTTCGCGCTTCCATGTCCGTGTCCCAGCTGCATTGCATCACATCCTCTACACATTCCTCCTACGTTAGTTTAAGACTGAACTTCTGCCTAGTCCTGTATTTCAGTGGTATCTGTTCTCATTTCCCCCTCACTTAGCCTGGGGATTCCTGAAGTGCAAATATTGCTGCTGTGTTTCCTAACACAGATTGGTTCGCACAGCCAGGGGTACCCAGCCGAAGATGAGTTCCTAACGTGCAGGTAGCCCTCAGAAAATATTCGCTAGGCTGTCAGATACATGGAGGTAGCACCAACATGATGACTCAGCCATTGTGAAGTAATAAACCCTCCCTATCGTTGGTACCTTCTAATAAGAAATAGTAAAAAAAAAAAATACTGAAAATAGTGATTATGTTCAGCTTCAAATATCTTGAGGATAATGTAATTGAAATAGAGAGAAACGTTATTCATGCTTTTATTCTATGCCTCACTAGGATAAATGTTACAGAAATATAATCTATTTTTAAATATTTATTTTATGTCACTTCTGTATTTATTAAAGCATCTAAAATGTGTAGGTGAGATTGATGTTCGTGTGTGAATAACATACAACTGAATTTTATTCTGTTTCCTGAGTCCATTAATTTCTATTCACTAATGGTAATGTAAAACATTCCTCTTTTTCAAAACCAATCTCTGAATCATGGTGTGGTTATGCATCCTAATTACTTAAGATAATTGATGGGCACAGAAAGAAGTTAAATAATTCACTCAGGTTCACACAGGGTGATGAGAACTCCAGGACCAACCTTTCTGAGACCAAATGCCCTGGCAAAACCTACTCTTTTTATGCCACATAGGTTTTATTTCTAAGTGCCCCTTGAGGGAACAGCATCCACATTGAAGTGATTTTACAAAAGGCTCTTAACTCCTGTCATGTAAAAGTTAGTACTGGGGCCCTGACATTAACTAACAAGAAGGAATCAAAGAAACTGGGCCATGCATGTTTAAGGACCTAAGCTCACCTTCATGACTCCTTCTGCTTAAAATTTTGCAGGGACCTGGTAATACCAAGAAACCGTGAGTCAGACTTGCCAATCCGTGGGTGATTGGACTGCCAGTGAGCTGCTTTGTGATAAGTTACTATGATGAGTGCACACGGTGTATTTGTTCAGGTCTTTATTTGTCATTTTATTCAACATGTTGACTGTAGATAAAAAATTATGAAGCATCAACAAACACGAAAAGAAACAAAGACATCATAATGCCACCTCTCAGAGACTGCCTTTTAACTCTTCAAAACATCTTACTGACCCAAACACACTGAGAGAAACAAAATCAGTGTGTGTACATTATCCAGCCTACTATTCAGTGGAATAACACCCAAAGAAAATGTTCCTTTATCAAGCAACTTGTGTATCAGCCAGGAAAAATAAACTAGATTTTTCTGTGGTAGCAATCTAAGTCAAAAGATTAGTAATAAACAAACCCACAGAAGGTTTATTTCTGCTTCACGCTCTTTGATCATAATAGGAGGGAAAGCCTATTGTAGCTTCTCAAAGGGTTTGCACTTCCTAGATTATACTCAAAGAAAAAGTTACATATTCAAAAATTTTTATGTGGATTAGTCTTTACTCCATCCACTACTTAACTTCACTAATTCCCACACCATCACTTAACACTCCACACAGATTACGCATTTGCCTCCTAGATCCCACAAGAATTTACAAACAAGGCGACAGTAGGGAAAGAAGGTGTAAGTTCCTCTAGTATATTTTGTAAAAGGAAAGTAGACCATAAAACTTAATGTTTCCTGAAACATTATAGAAAACTCCATGATTAACCACTAAAAATATTAATAATGTAAAGTTTAGCAGTGCCATGTTAGATGCACTTCAAAACGAACAAGAAAACCCAAGAGCTAAAGGGGTGGGCGTAGGCTGAAACATGTATGCATACAAACAAAGTGTGATTCAGAATGTACTCAGCTGAAAGTGCAATGCCTAGGAAAGAAATTAGGTGCTAGGACTGCTCAGGACATGAAAGATGTAACTTGGATCCCACGATAAGAGGATTTAAGTAAGAGACATGCATAAAAACAAAAACAGACAGTTGGGGCCCAATATGGTAGCCTAGCAGCTAAAGTCCTTCCCTTGTATGCACTGGGATCCCATATGGGCGCCAGTTCTAATCCTGGCTGTCCCACTTCCCCTCCAGTTCCCTGCTTGGGGCCTGGGAAAGCAATTGAGAATGGCCCAAGGCCATGCAAACCTGCACCCATGTGGGAGACCCAGAAGAAACTCCAGGCTCTTGGCTTCAGACTAGCTTAGCTCCAGCCTATTGTGACCTCTTGGGGCGTGACCCATCTGCCTCTCCTCCCCTCTGTCTCTCCCCATGTCTCTCCTCCTCTCTGTATATTTGCCTTTCCAATAAAAATAAATAAATCTTAAAAAAATTGATGTGGTGAATATGTAGATTAACTTAATTTCACACTGCATTAAAAATCACAAGATTATAGCTTATCAAATATGAAGCAAAAAGGAAAATGAAACCTTGCAAAATGATAACGTGGCCAACTCACAAATATTGCAATAGAATGAAAGAACCGTAAATTGACAATATGGACAGATTTGCAAAAAGGAAGAAAAGTACTCACAACTTTAGGTGCACAGCTAAGGCTGTTAAAAAAGAAATATTGATAGAAAATTATTGCATATAAAGAAGACCTAATGAAAACTACTCACAACTTAAACCAACCCTCCACTGACAGCTGCAGAATAAAATCATATTCAAGTGTGTACACAATACTCCACAGGACAGACAAGCCATGCTCTTGGCCATAAAATAAAGCTCAAAAACTCTGAATTAACATGAATCAAGCAACGTGTGTCTATGACTACAGTGATTTTAATGTAAAAATTAACATCAGAAATATGCTAGATAAACTTCAAGATATTAGAACTGAGGGATAGCTACAAATAATGGGTCAAATCGCTTCTCAGCCTTTTGGCTAAGACCAAGTGTAAATAATGGGTCAAAGAAGAATTTACACAAAATTCTTAAAAAGTTGCACATGAAATTATAATGAAAACACAATATGAGTTTACTTGTGTGTGGCAACTAAGTTATGATAAGTAGAAATTTGTACATTATATTAGAAAATGAAAAATGTCTCTCAAGCAGTGATTTCCCCATGAAAATACAAAAAGAATAACAAATGAATATCAAATTAGGGAAGAGGCAATAATGAAAGAACAGAAATTAGTAAAATAGAAAATACAGAAACCAATGGCACTGAAATTCAACTAAAAGATTCCAACAAAATAATAAACGTTTAGCTCAGCAGGTACAGAGCAGCAAAAATCAAAATAAGTCAGTGAAACAGAAGATGTGATTATAGATGTGTAGATGTGTAAGTGGAAAAGTGAACATAAGCTGGCTTGGTAAATAACTATTGAATAATTTGATATCACAGAAAGGTACAAATTCAATGAAATTTACAAACTATTCAAGACCATTGGAAGATGATGTCCCATACATTATCCTAATAAAAAATTGAATCCATAATTCAAAATCTCTCAAAGATATGACTACATAGGTAAACACTGAAAGAAGCTTGGTGCAGTAGCCTAGCAGCTAAAGTCCTCGCCTTGCATGTGCCAGGATCCCATAGAGGGCCAGCTTTTGCCCTGGCTGCTCCACTTCCCTTCTAACTCTCAGCTGTGGCCTGAGAAAGCAGTAGAGGATGGCTCAAAGCCTTTGAAGGTGAACTGGAGGACAGAAGATCTTTCTCTCTGTCTCTCCTTATCTCTGTAAGTCTGACTTTCCAATAAAAATAAGTAGATGTTTAGAAAAAAGAAAAGTTTTAACTAATTAAATTAGAAAAAAATATCAACTGTATACAAATGATTCCAGAAATTTAAAAGAAATATTTCCCAACTCATTGCCTAAAAGCAGATTTATTTCAAAAGTAAAATTAAATGGGAATTACCAGAAGAATACAAACCAATATTCTTTGTATAAACGGAATCTTCTAAACCAAATACTTGAAATCTAATCATTTATGCAATCATCTCTATACAAATGATCTCTATACAAATGATAATA
Organism: Ochotona princeps; assembly: GCF_030435755.1. Taxonomy (NCBI): domain Eukaryota; kingdom Metazoa; phylum Chordata; class Mammalia; order Lagomorpha; family Ochotonidae; genus Ochotona; species Ochotona princeps. The sequence continues at coordinate 84,931,572 of NC_080837.1, forward strand.
TGTCAGAGGGCAGAGAAACTTTTTTTGCCAAGGACAATTTAGATACTTATAGCATCATTCACGGTCCATGACAGTTATCAATTTAAAAGTCAGACCGCTTTAGATTCCTTAAGTTTCTTTGCTGTTAGGGCCGGACCAAATTATTTCACAGGTCTTACATGGCTCATGGTCCACATGTTCCCCACCCCAACAGGAACACAAAAAGCTCTACTATTTGAATGTTACTCATTTGAAATCGAGAAAGTGAACCAGAAAAAATAATCCAATCATATCATTTGTTGCAGAAAAAGCATTTGACAGCAATCAACAGCAATTCATGATAAAAACTGCTTAACATCCTGTCAGAAGGGAAGTTCTTCAACTTGGTATCATCTCAGATCTCAGAAAAACTACAAACAATTATCGAAATTGGTTCTTCTGGAAAGTGACTAAACACAGTGTGTTCTCCAAATCAAAGAAATTTACTGTGACCACTACTATTCAAGATTATTTTAGAAGTCTCCAGCAAGGCCATGTGTCAAAAGACAGAACTAGTGGTGAGCGCACAGCCTGGCAGTTAAGAGGTATCTTGGGAGACCTGCATCCCACAGCTGAGTTTGAGTTCTAGCTCTGCTTCCAAGCCAGCTTCCTTCTAATACAGACCATGGAAAGCAGTAGGTTAGGGTTTAGGTAACTGGGTCCCTGTCACCCACATGGGAGCCCTCGAATATATTCTAGGATCCTTGGTTCACATGGGAGCCCTCAAATAAATTTTAGGATCCTGGGTTCAGCCCAGCCCCAGATTGGGCAGAGGTGAGGCGATGGATGAGCAATCTTCCTCTTTTTCTTTGCGTTTAAAACAATCATACATATAGATATACAGATACAAATAAATTTAAAAATAGGCATTTGATTACAACAGTTTTTCTTTGTGGAGTTTACTGGCTATGTAGAAATCCTAACACACATCCCAGTAGAACACGAGGTTTAGAAGGTCACTGGGCACCCATTAAAAGAACAAAACATCACTCGTACTTCCGTGTGCTAAAAGTGTAAAAGTGGAGATGTGATGTTTTCAATAATTTATATTATACCAAACAAAGCAACATTCATAGATAAATATAAAATGTATATTAGATTTAGTTTTATAACATATAGAAAACCATTTACGACCCTACATTAAGCAAGTGTTTTTTAGTATAGAAAAAGAGAGCATAATTGAAATTGCTAAAATATGATACATTAAAATTTAAAACACTGTTTTGAAAACACTTAAGAAACATAAGACATATCACAGAGTCATATGAAATATAGACAGATAAAAAATAGAGATTAGAACAAAGATTTCACTAAACTGTTGCTGACTAACACAGGGATAGATTTCTTGCACCAAACAGGAAAACACAATCGAATCGCAATGAGACATTTCTCTAGGCTTACTAAAATACCCTAAAAATACCTTGACCCAAAGTGAGTCACAAAGGGAATGTGAAACAGTTGAGGCTCTCATACATTAGTGGGTGAGACGTGAAGTCATTAAGAAAACGCGCTGCCCAGTTAAATGTGCACCTGTTAAATGCTGTGAGGTGTTCACTCAAACACAAGTAACATACACAGGCACAAAAGCATTTCTGCAGGAATGTTCATTACAGCTTTACTCGTAAGAGCCCCAGAGTGGAAACATGGCGAATATTCATCATCTCCGTAGTGTTTAAGCAAACTGAGTCATATCTGCTGGACGGATTCATAGTAAAAATGGGCGTGAAAGCACAGATACATTTCAAGATGTGTTAAGATGTCGTTGCGTAAGCTTCCATTCTATAACTTAATGTGTACGAAAACTCTTTGGGAATCAGTGGCAGCTAGGAGTCAGGGTGGAAGGAGCGAGTGACCAGAGAGACAGTGGATTGATCTGCAGGACGACGTACTTCATGGCATACTTGTCAGAGTTCTTCCGTAAGCACAGGTGTTTTGTGAAGGTGACCTATTTGCATACTTTATCAGGATGAATTTGCTTACATGTATATTATGCTCCATTAAACCTGCCCTTTAAACATGTTTAAGCAGAAAAATAATCTAACAAAATCATTATGAATATTGAAATTCTTAGATGTAGATTTATAACAGAAGGGAAATGTATAGCCTAAGAGCGAATGGTGTTTTTGGACAGTGTGTTCCTGTCTGGAAAAAGACCACTGTGAAATGACAAAAACGGAGTGACGCGGGAAGACGCAGCCACACTCAGTCACTCTTGGTAGTGGCGGTGTCAGCAGTGTGCATATCCTAAGATGGTGAGAAAGGAAAGCAGGTTAACAGATGCCTATGCTGTAGAGAAATCTCAATATTGTTGAGCATTAACATTTCTATGCTGAATTTAATTAAAGTATATCTGGCATTTATGAGATTGATGAGTGACTTCATGATTTTTTTTTCAGACATCTTTTGCTTGAGGGTCACCATGTAGCTATAAATGATGAAAACGATGCATAAAATATGCGAAAGTACACAGCAGTAAACATGTTAACGTAAAATATAAATAATATTTTTAAAGGGGCATTTATTTATTTGCTTGAATGGCAGAGACAGGGAGAGACAGAGAAAGAGCTATCTGCTGGCTGGTTTCGCAAATATCTACAACACCAAAGGCAAGGGCAAGCTGAAATTGGGAGTCAGGGATTCCACCTGGCGCGAAGCACTTGCGCCCTCGCCTGAAGAGTCGCAGGTGCAGTCGCAGAAGCTGGACCAGAAGCTGCCGGCCGAGCTGATGCCAACCACCTAAAATGAGATACAGGCATCAACAGCATTCTCACAGACTGTGCAGCATCAGGGGCCCCAAGTAACATAGTTTGACAAGTATATGCTATATAATATATTCAAAAGCATTAAAATGTTGTACAATGCTAAAATGTCAAATATTTGAAATATTGAGGGAGACTCAAAAGTTTATATTACAGATCTTTTGGAAAGAAATTGAGAATAGAGAGAAAATTTTATCTCACATAACACAGGAAAAATCTTGGACAATTGCTACTAAAAACGTGTTCATCAATAAGCTGAATTCTGTTTGCCTGAATTCACAGTGACTAGAAATAGAATCTATTACAAAATACTGACTTAGTAGTTTTGCTCCGAATAAGCAAATATAGAAAACTCTATAAAATGTCCCACATCAGACTCTCACTTGAAGTAAGTGGGATATGAATTTCAACTTTGGAGAGATTACCTGAATCAGTCCCATGGAATACTCAAGCTCGCCTGCTACTGTATGTTACACTTCCTGTTATTCAGAAGGATTTTGCTCTTCAGTAATTCCATTTACTCAACAATTGCTGACTCAGGGCTAGCCTTCATTCCACCAAGAAAAGTGCGTTAGATGCCTGTGCGTTTTGATATTTCATCAGACAAATGTACCTCAGTGTCCTTTCCTTTACACCCAAATGCACTCATAAAATCGTATAAACTATCAATACTGCATAATTCCCATGGAACAGCTTCTGTGATTTTCCACAAACTAAAATTTTTGTTTCATTTATCACCGATTTTTGTGAAAATTTTACTTTGGAGAAGAAGGGTTGGTGATGATAAAATTGGAAGCCCTAAGCAGAAACCGGAATCTCAGGCAAAAGATTCTTGGATTATTTGATTCACTGGCATCTGTCTATTTCTGTCTGTCTATCTATCTATCATCTATCATCTATCAATGTCTAAGTACATAGTGTATCTACCACGCACCCTGCTCTATGACAATAATGTTGATACAACTATGAACGCAGGAGTTTATTACACTACTTTATGTATACATTGCTATTTGGCAATGTTGATAATGTGCATGATAAACTCCAGGATACTTCAAAATGTATAGAAAAGGAAATAGAAAGATAACTTTATTTTTGGTGTCCATTTTTTGATGTCATGAAATGTAAGGTATTATGAATGATTTATGAAAATGTATATCAGTAAGAAACTATGCAAAGGTCTCAAAAATTCTCACATGGAAAAAATAACTTACATTTGAACTTAATGTTTTCATTAACTTTTGGATCACCCTTTTGAATTTGCCCAAATAATTCATTTCATCCCTTGATTTAGAGTGTGCCTCTGGGGTTGTAATCTGCCACGCTATCTTACTATGATTCATCAGTCAAAAATCCACTTGTGAGTCTTCCAGTGACTGCGATCCATGTTTTTAGCAAGCCCAGGGTGACCAGATCCCAGCCCACCAAGCTCTGACGGGCAACTATGCTGTACACACAGAGAAAAAAAATGATAAAATCAGAATGCCAGTTTGTTAATTTGTAGACAGTCTCGTAACCATCAAATAGAATTCAGCTGGTCTCTCTCAGCAGACAGATTTACAAAGAAGTTTTTTGATCTCAGAATGAGAAGAAGTAACTGTTTACTGATAACGCCTGGGGTTATACAGCACATTGTTTGTTGTTTTCCACGGTTTGGGCGCCTGCACTTCTGTACAACATGAAGATCACAATGACTGCTCCTCTGTCTTGTTTTCTCTCTGCTTTCAGAGCTACCAACACCCTCATCACTGCCTTTTCTATGTAGATGGACAGCACACATAATGTTCCCTGAATTTTGGTCTGGAAAACACTCTTTCTCATTAAGAGTAACTCAGGGGTCCAGCACAGTAGCCTAGAGGCTAAAGTCCTCACCTTTTACATGCCAGATCCCATATGGGCCCCAGTTCTAATCCCGGCAGCTCCACTTCTCATCCAGCTCCCTGCTTGTGGCCTGGGAAAGCAGTTGAGGATAGCCCAAAGCCTTGGGACCCTGCACCCGCGTGGGAGACCTGGAGGAAGCTTCTGGCTCCTGACATGACACCTGCTTCAGGGAGGACCGGCTGTGATTGACTAGGATGGCAGCCATCGATGCTCTATACATTTCCTGGTACCAAAGGATCTGAATAGTCTGTAGTCACAGCTTTAGTCCCCTCTTCTTTCTCTTCCATTCATATCAAACTAGAAATAGGGCCCGGGGCAGGAGCTCAGCGGCTAAAGTTCTCGCCTTGCATGCACCAGGATCCAGTTTCGGCATCTGTTCTAATCCTGGCGACCCCACTACCCATCCAACTCCCTGCTTGTGCCTGGGAAAGCAGTGGAGGACGGCCCAAAGCTTTGGAATCCTGCACCCGGTTCGAATTAGTTCAGCTCCTGTGGTTGCGGCCACCTGGGGAGTGAATCATTGCACGGAAGATCTTCCTCTCTGTCTCTCCTCCTCTCTGTATATCTGACTTTGCAATAAAAATAAAAATAAATCTTAAAAAAGCTAAAGAATTAAAAATGTTTTCTTGAAGACATAAGGAAGTTATCGCCAGGCATACTGACATGACATTAATGTACCTATTTCAAGATCTGCATAGTATCTGATAAATAGTGTATTAGTACTACATTTCCTTAACTCTCCCCTGAGTAAAACTGATCTTTACATGTGACAAATCCTCACTGGCAGACTACAGTCAGCCGGTTGTTGATGAGTGACGTGAACACATTTTAAAGGAAGTTCCACATATCATTGTTGGGCACATACAATGAAACACAAAGTAGCAGAGAGCTGCTGAACTTGAAAAGCACATTGATGTGAATGTGGCATGTACACACAATTTTCAAATAACACAATACTTTCTGGACATCATTAAATAAATACTGATTTGCCTTAAAAGTAATATATAAGCACACAGCTGAATGCCATTTTGAAAGTAGCATATGTGTGACACCCATACCATTGGTGATAGTTTATCACTTCTAAATGATCCTTAAAACTATGTCATATTTTATAAATTACCCAAACTGAAGTTTTTGAGTGGGTTTTGCTCAGAAGTTTGGTGCAAAGGTGTTGTAACCTGGCTGTATTGCAAGACTAACCATTTGCATGCTTTAGCTGCCTAAGCATCAATCATGCAAATAAAAACCTCTTAATTGAAGACAAAGAAATGTGTATCAGAAAATCTCTTATTTCTCTCTTAGTTCAAAATTTCCAGTTTCCCAAGGAACCCTCTCAAAAATATTCATGACAATGCCTTGGACACTTTGTGATTTCCATGTCGTATCTAATGTCATTTTGCATTGCAAGAACGCCGCAGATTAAAGTTCAGGTCCTGCGGACGGCATTTCATTGAGATTTCAAGCTGTAGTTTTAATCACTTGGGATGGGATATGTAACCAACAGATAATAAACTGAATGAAAAGTATTTGTAGTTTTCCACAATGATCACCACAAATTAAAGTCATTTATCTTACATGAAATAGTTTTCGTGTAGAAGACCTTTACAATGTTTAAAATTGACTTCACTTGCCAACAGATCCACAAGCATAAAAGTGACCCAAGCTTCAAGTTACTAAAAAAGATGTCAAAGATACCTGCTTCCAACTCACAATGTTCTGCTTTCTTGCTTAAGATTCTCTGATAATCTCACATATGCCTATCACCATGATGTGAGTAGAACTTCGTCCTATGAGAACCATTTCAGAGCTCGGCATGACAGCCTAGTGGCTAAATCCTTACCTTGCACGCATTGGAATCCCATATAGGCACCGGTTTGTGTCACAGCTGCTCCACTTCCCATCCAGCTCCCTGTTTGTGGCCTGGGAAAGCGGTAGAGGTTGTCCCAAAGCCTTGGAACCCTGCATACGTGTGGGACACCCAGAAGTCCTGACTCCAGCTTCAAATGATCTAAGCTCCGGCCCTTACAACCACTTGGGGACTGAACCAGCAGATGGAAGATCTTTTTCTCTGTCTCTCTTTCTTTCTGTAAATCTGCCTTTCCAATAGAAATAATAAATAAATCTTAAAGAAGTAGGTTCGGTTCAGTGCTATCCTAATGATGGAATAACATACACCCTATCACTACTACCAACACACAGACAGTCTATATGTGCACTCACACACAAGTACCCACTACTGACTGCATTCCTGCATGGTAGTTAATCATAGGAAAGAAACATGAGGCAAAGGAAAGCCCCTCCCCAAACCACTCTCTCCTTAATTTCTAGCTGTGATTCCTCATCTCCCTCAACTGCCTAACACCTCTCAGTGTGGTTGAACTTTAAGAGGCCCGAGAAAAGGAAGAAATAAGACTTTAAATAATTTATTTGGAGAAACAGTCAGTGAAGAGGAACAAATCATGTTTCGCTAAAAGAACTGGGACCTTTGACACTCCCCTTTTCGCTCCAGTACCTGGAGCTGGAGCTGGATTGCATTAGTGAAATTTTCATTTGATGGCATTTTAATATTCTGCCTTGATGACTTTTTAGCAACATTTACTTTCAGAGGTCTCGAGTGTTCCCTCGGAGGAAATGAAACATGTCAGAGCCCATTACAAAAATCAAAATTTAAATACCTCGGCCACGTTCAGGCTCACACACAATCCCATCAGTGCTTAAGCTGGAACTCACAACTATTCATTCTCTTGCTCAATCAGTAATGAGTACATTTGATGAAGCATCCCAGGGTCAGGGGACACACGTTAGTGATCTGACTTAACCCACTGAGTGCCTGTCTGCAAAAGACCGGGGCAGGATTCGGTTAATTTGCAACTTGCAAATAGTAACCTGAGGGATAAAAAGAATTTTTTGGTTCTTTCTTTTTATGCAATATTAATGTCCATAAAAAAGGAGAAACAGACAGCAATGTGACTGCAGAACAATAGATTTAGAGTTCTACAGGAATTGCTATGTATCTGTATGCGTGGTTACTCCATTTGTAAGGGCTGTTATTGCAGAGTCCCTGAAGACTTCTTGATTTTCTTTGTGCAAAATCTTACTTTCTGGTGCTTTCTTGATTCTTTCAATCATTTCAACCTGTTTCTGGCAAGTAGACACCCTTGTTTGGGATCTGATGATCTACTGGGTGTCGTGAAACTGCCTGCCCAGCCTCTGCACATCAACTTGGATAACAAGTCACTCAGACTGCTGTTTGAAACTGCCTCAGAACACAGCTGAGTCCTTGGATGCTTGCAACTTCTGCTGCATGAGAGGCTGATTCTCCTCTCTCCTATTCCTTCTTCTCCTCTCTTGAACCCTAAATGAGCAACTTCAGCTGTGTTAATCGCCCCTCTCTATTGGGAGGATTCAGTCTGTAGCCCCATATGGATGTTTTAGTTCTTCCTGGGGATGCAGAGGCCTTCATTGTGATATTCCCATGCAATCCACAAATCCTGACCTGGATGACCCTTCCATGAGAGGCAGAGAATCTCCCTCCCAAGGTGGAAGCAAAGATAATCAGAGGTCTGATGGAAAATTGTGTGTGATCCTGCCTAGACAGTCATTTCTATGTCTTAGACCAGATGTTCTAAATAAAGCCCCTGCAATACTGTGGTGAGTGGCCTGGCTTAGGATGGTAAAAGTTGAGGACATTGTGTTCCGATGCCTTTGTGCCAAAGGGACAGGGTGCCCTGACAGCTCTCAATAATACCTCTCATGGTCCAGATGAATCATATGACCATGGAGTTCTCAATGTCCCCTGAGAGTCACATAGTGTTTTCCATTAACTTTCAGGGAGTTTTCACTTAGAATTTTAGATAGCCTCAATTAGTTACAAGCAATGTTCATTGCTTATGCTCGATTGTTATTGGAATAAAAAGCGTTTTAACAGTAGCAAAAATTACAATAACAAAAGCAGTCTGCCCAATAGAATGTTAAAGGCATGAAATGAAAGGTAAGGTTCAATGATGGCCTGGAAGGAGGTAGCCCTATTAGATTTCTATGCATTGTCAGGCAGCAGAAAGTATTGTGGATCCATGTCTAATGAGTTTTTTCCCTCCTGATACATAGTGACACTCCTTGGGATCACGACAGGAGTTGAGGGAAGACCGTTTGATAGGATTCTGTTAAAACACCTGACACAGAGAGGCTGGGGACTATTCTTTGTGCCACCGATGCTGCGTAGTAGCTCAGAACAAACATTTCAGTTAAGAAATGGCCATAGGATATTAACAGACATTTTTTAGCGGATGATGTCCAAATGGCCAACAGATATTTGAAAAACCACTTAAGTTCACCATCCATCAGAGAACTAGGAATAATATCCACAATATGATTTCACCTCACCCCAGTTAGGATAGCTATCTTACAGAAATCAGGTAACAATAAATGTTGGCAAGGATGTAGGGAAAATGTACCCTACTCCGTTGTTGACAGGAACGTGATCTGGTGAAGCCATTGCTGCAGACAGTATGAACATTACACAGAAAACTGAAAATAGATCTACCAAAAGACCCAGATATCCCACTCTTTAGAACTGATAGAAATGAAATAAAATCAGCATATAAACTTAGGTACCCCTAAGTTTATAGCTCTTCAATTTAAAATGGCTAAAGAATTAACCCAGATGAAGTCAACAAATGACTGGATCAAGAAAATTTGCGCACACACACACACACACACACACACACACACTCTATGGAGTACTTACTACTGAACTATGAGAAAGAATGAAATCTTATCTTTTGCAAAAATGGATACAATTAGAAATCATTTTGATTAGTGAAACAAGCCAAATATCATGTTTCCCTGATCACTGATAATTAATACAATGAGAACAAAAAACTGCAATTGATCTAAGTAAGATTCACATTCAGGTACTTGATTAAAGTGCACAGCCTTTGTCTATACTCCCGAGGCAAATCCTTTAGACAAAGAGTGCTACTTTATGGACCCCTTTGCCAAAAATCATTGTAAATCTCATATTGTATATTTAAATTGCTTTAAAACTCTTCCAGGTGAAGGACTTGACCAATTTCTTCTTGGCACATCTGCCTCTTGCTGATGGAGACTTATTATGGCTCACACCTCACCTTTCTGCCTTCTATATAACCCTTCTTGGCTTACTGCAAGAGCAGTACAGATTTGTGACTTGAGTTTTCTTTTCTGTGATGAGAAGAAATAAGTGGGAAAGAGGAAGAGGTTAAGGAATTGATGGGAAATGGTGTCTATTCTGTTTTTGCACTTTTGTAATCAGTTAATTTGGGACCATGAATTGAAAGTGATAGTTTATTAACAGAAGGCATGTGTAGTCCAAAGCCAAGGGTCCAGCCTCCATCTGTATCTGTTGGGGACTGCAGGTCATTGTCCTTCTCATGTCAACAGCACACACTCTACCACGCCTTTTCGTTCTGTTGAAACCTTTTTTTTTCCTTAAGGAATTACGTTGTCCATATCACTCTTTTTCCCACTTTACACTGTGTATTCTTACTGACCTCATTTTTCTCTTACTTGCTTGGCTTACACCCTACTCACCTCCATTCTTGTTAGCATTTCCTCTCTGTTGTCCATTTCGAGTTAACAAATACAAAATCAAAAGGAACATTAAGTAATAATACTTCCAGAGGAAGAGATATTTTGAAGAACTATTCAGTATACGTAAAAAGGATAGAGTTCAGTCATCAACTGGCCAGGAAAGGGAGATCGTTGGGACATATTTGGCTTATTGGAACTTCTCTAAAAATACATGGTGATCATCAGCTCCAGGGAGAGCGGTTGTAAACAGTTTTTGCTTCAGAATACAGGGAGGCAAAAATGAGAGAGATAAGAAAAGAAGTGTAAATGGCAGAATACAAGAAAGTTAACAGGAAAAAAAAACAGAGAGAGGGAGGAAAAAGGGGAGAGAGAAAAAAGAGAAGGACAGACAGGAACTTGGGCACACTCAACTAAGCCTTGTGCCAGTTTTGTTTTCTAAAAACAAAAGAAAAAATGATTTTTAAATTAACAATCTGGACTTACTTTCTGAGTCTAAGAAGTCTGGAGCTAAAATACAATTTCTCAGATGATTCCCAACTCTAACTAACTAGGGAGAACAGAATGGGGGAGGGGAGACTTCCGTGAAACTAGACTGAAGCCTGACGAGGTAGAGAAACATTCATTTATGCATATGAAGTGTTCAGAGTACGTTTCCTTGGGGGCGATATGTTGTTTTTATGTCAAGATGTGTCATGAAAAAGAAAGCATATTGAGACATGTTTGTACAAATGTCTATACAATTAATGAGCTATGTAAATTTCTCCCCAAAAGTCTACTAAATATTATACATTCATATTTCTGAAAGCTATTTATCACAAACATAATGTTTGTCAGCATTAAGGGGAACCAATTTCAACTTCTAGGGTTGGATAGTTCTCTTACTTGAGTTCCTAGAAACTACAATTTTTTTTCCTGCCATAGGTCCCTTCATTTGGCATGTCTGTGTAATAAAGTCACAGGCAATAACACTAGTCAAAAATAATGTGATTATAATTTGCACTGGGTTTATCAGCCTGATCCAGGACCTGTATATGGACTCTCTGACCCGCTTCCTTCTCCTATTGATCTTGTCCTGTCCCTCACACACATTATAAATCCACCAAGTGGCATGCCACACTGCTCTTCTGTAACATGAATTTATGCTAATGGCTGTCTGCATATGCTTATATCACATATCTATATTAAGCTTAATAGTCTGTTACATTGCTTCTTAACCCTGTGTCCACACATGATTAACTTTCTTGATTTCTTTCAAAATCGTTATTAACACAGTGTAGCATTTCACTCAACATGTCACTAAGTTTCTCTGCTGAGTGCTGGAGTTGGGGTGATCGTAAAACACCTCAGCTTTAGCAAGTGAAAATGCATATAAAAACTAAGAGACGCGTGAAGATGGTCTCCTGCTTGTGTGTTTGTCAACCTAAAACTGGAAGAAGTTTAAAGCCCAGCTCGTGGTCCCACAGCAGGCTGCAGCTTGTCCTCCACCAGTGAATGGTCAAAGTCCATGGATCCCAGAGCCCTTGCCCAGTGCTGCCCAGCAGTCGTGCCTCAGGAACTAGACCACACCCAGAGTTCTCCTTCCTTGAAGAATTTTAGGAATGTGGCATCAGCAAATTGGATATATTCAATTATTGTTTACAACAAGAATTTTAAAGCTTTTGGAAACTTCATTTGCATTAATATCAAGTTTTTTTTCACAAATTAATGAAGAATCCTAAATCATCAAACATTCTTAAGGAATAATAATATTCAAATTCATGTCAACAAGTCAATAAATGTCCAAAGACATTCCCTTCCTTCAGTAATCTTATATAATGTCTGTGAAGAGTGTTTGAAAATCCTAAAATGATCAATGTTTAAGGTTAGCTTTATATTTCTTAAACACTGTCTTTAGGAACAAATTAAAATTTCTATAAATGCATACATAGAAAGAAGTTGGCACTCACTAAACCACCAAAGTTATGACATCAGTTGGTGATAACTTGTGTTGCTTATTATCACAGCAGCTAATAAAGTTTAGGCTTCAAAAATAGGCAATACCTATATGCAAGATGAAAGGACAAAAGTAATTTTTCTGAAACTGCACACATGCTCCTGTGGTTGCACTGTAAGTACTGAAATATAGTCCTAAAGTATTTTGAAATACATTTAAAAGTAGAAAATTGTTTTATCCGTGTTCTTATATTCTCTTTATTCACATACATGCATGATTGTTTCTATTACTTGAGAGTATAAACTTTCCTAGTGTTAAATGTAAAATACCCTACAATAGTGTAGTATAACATTTGTCTAGAACATGGAATGACCATGTAGGACACTAACTGCTGCGGAGTCCATCTCCAAGTAATGTCCAGGTCTGGTCCAGGTAGAGATCTCACTGCAACTGAATCTTGGCATTCTGCTTCTTCTATCGCTTTTCCATTGATTCCCGGGAGGTGACCATAAAAGGTGCCTGTAAAATAGTCTTTTCTGAATGATTAAAGAATGACAGCAGAATATTTTGGAATAGTATAGACTCAGAAATGATATCAATTTGCACACGAGGTCTTTGATAGTTTCCTGTGCCAATTTTTCTCTCCCTTTCAGGTTCTCTCCCTGCGTTCTCTCTCTCTCTCCCAAGTTCTACCTACAGCCCCAATAGCTCCAGCTCTGAAAGAAGCCGCCTGTCCTAATTTTAAGCCAACACTCTAAAACCCCAACTCTCTTTTGTCTAGATAAAAGGGCAGCTTAGTGCTCAGCTTCTCCAGCACATTTCAACAATTTATTTTTTTCATAGTGCTGTTTCCATCAGAAGAGCCAGTATCAGTGGCAATCTCCAGACATGCAAGTGGATCCCTAAGGAACCAATCAGACCTTTAACCTTATACGGTACATATACATTACAGTCTATATTCAGTTTCCCAGGAGAAAATCACACATTGTGTTTGCTTCATGAATACTCATAGTCCATTCATATAAAGGATTTTTCCTACTTTTGTGGGGTTTTTTTTTGCTTAAAATAAATCAAGTGCAGATGTTACAAACACACTTGTTGACAAGGGTCAGACAAATAGCAGATATGAAGTCAGTGAAACAATGAGTCATGTAGATTCACTACACTGCCATGCCCATTAGCTCCAACATAGCTGAAATCATCTCATTGTGAAGCATCCTGATTTGTAAAACGGTAGTGTTCAGGCAGAAACAGAAGGACTTTAGAGACCGGCTTCAGCCCGAGGACTGTCTGTTCGCCTACCATGGCTCACCTCTCCACTCACACCATTGTCTAACGAAATCCCTTGGTCCCCGTTGGTTGCCATTTGCAGAAGACCTCATGGGTCTCCCTGGTCTACAGAAGACTTAATCTGAGGTTAAATCCGTTGGCAAGCTGGAGTCTGAAGATAAAAAAGATCTAATCTTTGAGCTTCTTCAAATATTTGAGGGCTGAATGAGCGTCTGAAGGTCCCACAGAGCCTCAATCAACACCATGATGGTTATTGCTCTTTGCACATTTCAGCTCCTCTGTGAAATAGACCGCTTCTGACTTGCTCCATGTGATGCCCTGTTCACGCCTAAGCTCCAACTGCTAGTCGGCATTGCTTCACACTCAGAAATGGTCTGCACAGTAGGTTTTGGTTCTTATATGACAACATGGATGCAGTGCAACATAGATCTTGGAAAGTATTTCGTGCTAAAACACTATGATATGCGTCATACTTGCTCACAATAAAGCTGTCTAACAAAGTACACAGTACATATTAAATATGTCTGTTGGATAGTATTTATTCTTTTTGCTTTGATATTTATGTCAGAAGCATATGTGATGCATATGCTAAATAAATTGTTTGCTATGAGATCAAAAACAACTCTGGTAATGATGCATGCCCTCTTTTTAATAAAGATGTTTTGCTGTTATTTCATAACTAAATTAATGATTCATAATTTTTGAAATCTGAGATAATTTCCTGTGAACAAGTTGGTCTGAGTTCACTTGTCCAGGTTTTTTTGAGCAACCTGTATGTGCAAAGTATGATTTTATGAGAAAATATGCCTGAGTCTTTTCACACCACATTGCATTAATGAGACCATAAGATTGTCTTAAACTGAGACTTTAAATGCCTAACTGCTAGTTTCAAACTGTCTTTCACATTGCTGATTTTTCCCATTGGTAACTGTCTTGCAGATTCGCTGAATAAAAACCACGGTAAAGGCTCCAATAACAAGAGCCATAAAGGCTCACTCAGAATCTAGTCAATCCCAGCAGGTACTTGGATAACTTTCAATACTGTCAGTGACTTATTCTGAGCATTTTTGGAAAACTGATGTTCTTTATCATCATGAAACTGTGATTTTTGAAGGACATTTTGCTATCCTTCTGATAGCTAAATACTTTTTACTAACAAATGGCAGCCATCCCAATAAACGTGATATTAACCTCAAGACTAATGTTCACAACCCAAGTGACAAGGAAAATAAAAGCATACATTTTCATTACCAAACATGCAAGGCAAAAAAATGTGAACAGTGAAATCATGTTACTACTTAAACATGACAGACACAGAAAGGAAACCAAAGCCATGACAATCGTTCAGGCTAATTCCTGACCACAGCACCTCTATCAGTAATTCCTATCTTACCACGCATGTGTCACTTTGCCTTCTGCTCTAAAAGTTTCTTTGAACAGAGACGTTTTGCTCTCAACTATAAAACGTTATCTGGAGCATTGTTTCCTAAAACTAGATTTCCAGGAAGAAAGAAGGATTTAAAATCCATTATGACATATACATGCACGCACATGTTTGGAGTTTGAGGGTGGATGCAGGCTTGTCGGGGACAGTGGAGAAGGCTGCTCAGTGTCACTTACGTCGGTGTAAGCCAACAGTCTGGCCAAGGAAACCGCATCTGAGTGATGCTTACTGGGCAAGGGAGGGGCAACTCTGGAGGCCGCACTTCTCCAACCTTTGACATTTGCATGAGTTCTGTATGAGACACAGGGCCTTGCATCCAGGTGCTCTGGAGACCACAGCTGAAAGTGACACATTCTGCCTGCTAAGAGTTTTATGTGCCTGAGGGCATGGGCATGCTGGCATTCCACGTATGGCCACATGGCATTGCTGACAGAATTAAACAGGTTCTGTGTATCCCTTGGAAAGCAGGACCTGAGATTTTGCACCTGGTTTTTCTCAGACTCCCTTTCATGGCTCTTCCTTTGTTGATTTTTATCTGTGTCCATCACCATAATAAAATGACAACTTCTCTAAGAAGTTAACAACTTCTAACAGAGTTAACAACTTGTCTAAGAGAGTTCTAAGCGAATTAACAACTTCTCCAAGTCCTTTGAGTTTTTCTGCAATGCTTTCAAGCCTGAGGGTGGTCTTTTGCACCTCTGACACACACATTCATAAATATTGCACACACGAAAAGGTGCTGAAGTGTTGAAATCATTTGTAACCAGCTTAATTTACTAAACACATTTTTAAAAGGCTATAGTAACACCAACACAGGTTATACTCTGAGGTGAACCGGGAGAGAAATAGAAGCTGCTTTTGCAATACTGATGAGTGAGACTGTGGCGAACTTGACCCTGGCTTAGAACACTTCATTCATGAGCTAAAAGGTAGAGAAGAGCAGGTTCTCCAATGGTGGGTAAAATGCTGTCACCCCACAGCTGGGTGCTGGCTGTCACCCCACACCCGGGTGCTGGATTTCCATATTATGTCCAGGCTTCTGACTCTAGCTTCCGACTAATTCAGACCTAGAGAGGTGGTAGAGATAGCTCCAGAAACTGTGTCACTAAAACACCTAATTAGCAGAAAGTTACATTTATGTTTGTGACCAAAGGAACCTACTACCGTGATAATAACTGGGGGGGGGGCGTGAGGGAATCCCCGTATCTACAAAACTACATAATGAAGAAGAAAAAGGAGAAGAGGAAGTGGAGGAAGGAGAAGAAGAAAGTTCATCCCAGAAGTGGTATGGGAGGTCTGGGCTGCCTTGCCTGTTTCTGACTCTAGTGAGGACAACTGGGGAGAAAACCTGACCTGAAAGCTTCTCTCTCTCTCTCTCTCTCCCTAATAAGATGATAAAGAGCTAAATGAAAGACTGAAGTATCTAAGTTTCAATGAGAAGGCAAGCCTAACAAGATGTACACAGAGATATATACCACAAAATATATCACAAAAATACTACTTCAATATGCTTTTGTAAATTGGCAAAACAGATCCATACAGCAAAATGATCCTTTCATAGATGGTATCTGAACTGCCACCATTTTGATTTAATTTGGCCAATGAAATGGCACATGGACCTTATTATGTTCATCCTCCTCATTCAAAATATTACCTGGAGACGACTCATAGACACAATGCTGAGAACGTTTCCATGTACTGGGTAAGTGCTGACTGAGGTATGTCAGATTCATTACAAATCAAAGGTTTGGTCAGTTTTTTCCTACTGCTCACAGAGTTATTGAACAATCTGGAAAAACTTTTGTCACCCCAAATTGAAACAGGGAGGAACTCCAGTGGAATTAGCTCTTTTATTGGCCATTCCCTGGGAAAGAGCAAGTTGGGGTGATGAAACCTGGTCAGAACTGAGAGATTCAAACATAGCAGTGTGTTACAGCATGATAGGGATTGGGTGAATTGCACACAAGAATAAAAAATGGAAAAGGAAATTAGACTTTTCACTAGTGGAAAAAAATGACTAGGCGACTCTGGGATATGTTACAACAAGCTCCTGAATAAAATAAATAGGAAGTATTTTTCAGGCTGTGGGGATTGAATGAACGCAATCAATCTTGCTTATGTGGGAACTGTTTCACTCCAGGCCACAAGCTCTCTCCAGTGAAGTGAGGTCTCACGGTAGCTCAGTTTGTACACAGCAGGCAATCCGTAGTGAGGGCAGGGACCCAGGTCCTGCCCCGCAGGCAAGCAGGCAGAGCGGAGGTAACAGCTGTGTGTCTTCAGGAATGCATCCAGACCGCACTCTGTCTCATCCCCATACTAGTCTATAGAAACACTCACACTGTGACAACAAGAAGACGCAGAAAGGAAATGGGTGTGGAAGTGAGGGTTGTTTGGATATGGTCTCACTGAACATCTTGGCATGAGTTGTGGTATGTACTTCATCTATTACCTTGAGTTCTAAACGGGGCCCTGCCATTCATGCCAGGCCTATTCAGACTGAGCTCAGCCTGGTAACATCTGTAGCTTCCCTTCACCAAAACCAACCTTAGCAACGAGGACACCACTGTGGGAAAATCCCTCTAACCATGATCGACACAGAAATGCGAACAGAACAATCAATAAGGGACATTATGAGCAGTGTGTTGAGCAATTTTTACAGTACAATGTATTTCATCTTTCCTGGACCATGTTTCTGTGCACAAATCAGAGTAACGCTGTGTATAAACCAGGAGTTGGCACAGGAAGCTGACTTTGTGGAACCACTTCATGAGCCCTAAGCTTTCTGTTCTGACATTCGTACTGTGTAGTAGCGGGGCTGCTTTGAATGGAGAGTGGAAAAGACAACTGTGCTGCCTCAGAAATGCAGGTGTAGAATCTCCCCATAAACCAGTTCCGATTTGGCCATTGCTGAAAATGGGCAGAGGTAGGAGTTGGGATGAAGAGGTCTGGTGATGAGGCTGCAAAGCAGAAAGAGCCAAGATCCAAGCCCTGGCTCTCTCAGCACCCAGGGCTGTGCTGGGCAGGAAGATCTTTGTCCTGCTTTCCTGTATCCTTTCTGGACAGAAGCAGACATGTCATCACCATAGTTACTGTACGAAGACACATAGTCATCAACATTAAGAAAACCTGAACATAATTCTTTATGGTCCAGTCACATTAATAAATCAGCAGCAGATCTCGGGATTCTTTGTTCATTTACACAAAATCTACTTACCATACTTGTACTCCATGTTAAGATCATGGATAATAACAGTGAAAATAAACCATGACTACTAATAAAGAAGGGGACAGATATATAGGAACACGTGTTACTCTGTGGGAAACCAGAGGAAGAGAAAATGAACAGTAAGGACAACTCCAGGAAAGGTTCCGTCAATGCTTTTCACATCCCTGAATTTAAGATATGAGTGAACAAGGACTTACCTGAAAGTCACGGCTGTTTTCTTCCACACCCTGTAATACCAAGGCCAGCATCCAGCACACTGACTCTCAAGGCGGAAGCAACAACCAGGTCTTCACACAAGACAAGACAGCAAACACATTCGGACAGAGGTTGCACTCGCTAAAAGGAGGAATAGAATGAAATGAGTTTCCTGTTGTTCCGCACTCTTGAAGACATGAGGCTGAAAGCATTCCTACCTGCTGGACAAGGACATTGAGACCAGGGAATGCATGATTCCTATCCAGGTGAGTGGAGTCTGACTGCCTGCATCCCTGATCCACGCTCAGAGGAGCAGGTGAAAACCAGTGCCAATGATGTCCAAAAATTTGAGCAGGCACCAGAGCTCCTGTCTGAAACAGTGTTTACAATTCAAATTCAAAGCAAGATAATTTCTCAAGAAGAAAGGGTATCCATGATTTAAATGTAAAGAATACAGAATCATCATTTAACACTCATAAGTTATCTAGAAATTATCTAAAGAAAACAATTTGAATGAACTGACACATGAACAGCCAGGAAAATGACTTGTCTTCAAGAGAAAACAAAATGAATAAAAGTCAATTCCAGATGAGCTGCATGTTGGAGCAGATCGTGATCAGCTATCCGCACTTAATAAAACTACGCATGCTCACACGCGTGCTCACTGTGAATGAAAAAAGAAATAGGAAGACACGGCTTCAGAGAAAGAGGGGGACAAAGGAATCAGCATCAAAGTATAAGTTACCTGTAAGAGATAAACTTCAACTATGAAGACAAAAAAAGAAAAGAAGAGAAAGAAAAAGAAAAGAAAAGAAGTGGCTACCTGGATACTCAAATCATATGAATAAGTAATCCAACGTGACTGTACAATTATCAGACAAATTTGTGGTCAATAATGAGGGGCAGGTGTTGTGGCCTCTTTCCGGTATTAGGGTGCTTGGTTGAGTCCCTGCCTCCTGGGCCTCATTTTCCTGTGAGGTCACCTGGTAGCAGCAGATGACCCCTCACACTCGAGTTCCTGCTCCCACAGAGGAGACCCGGCTGGAGTGCCGGGCTCGTGACTTCAGCCCCAACGGTTTAGTCATTCGGGAAATGCACTGGAAAATCAAACTCACTCTCCTTTCCTTTGGTTCTTTGTCATTCCGTCTTTTAAAAAAAAGGAAATGAATAAATCTTCCAAAAATCTAAAAGAAAAACTAATCCGAGGGGAAATATAAAATTATCGAAATAAAAATGAAAAGGGCATCACTATAATCACATAGAAATTA
Source organism: Ochotona princeps (assembly GCF_030435755.1). Lineage (NCBI taxonomy): Eukaryota > Metazoa > Chordata > Mammalia > Lagomorpha > Ochotonidae > Ochotona > Ochotona princeps. The sequence goes on from NC_080837.1 coordinate 84,951,154, forward strand.
AAATATAAGGAAATGCTAGGAAATTTTACAAAAACAAATTTGACCATTTATATAAAAAGATTCCTAATTTAAAGACTACCAACTGAGTCCATAGGCCATGTAAAATTTGTGTGGCATTATGCAATTTTTAGAACATTGAATTATAAATTAAGAACATGTCACTCTAGGAGCAGATTCAAGACCACCCTCACGATGAAACTGAAAGCTATTTGTGGGTTCTCCAACTCACCTTCACATATTAAGAACTTGTGAAAAGGTCTCATACAATTCACAGATACTTTTACACTCATTACTATGGTTTATTATAGGAAAAGGTAAAAGCTGAAAAATAGCTGAGAGGAGAGGCTCGTAAGATAGGGCACAAGAAGTTTCTAGTGGTACAAATTACAGTGGTAATCAAATACTGTTACATGTTCACCAAAGCTGAGAAGTTTAATGTTTGTCAGTATTAACTGTTGGCAAAGATGTGGAGGGATTAGATGTCTGTTGCTGATGGGTTTGCAAAATGGTCTGGCCACTTGGGAAAATACTTCGGTGATGTCGTACACTTAACTTCCATTTAACAAGCATGTACTGAAAGGAAACGATAATATCACAAGATGACTTTCATGCGTTTATTCATAACACTGTTGTTCACGGATGAATCTCAAAGATTATCATTAGGACAAACCAACATACCGGTAAGAGACCAGCATTTGGAACAGCGTCTTGGAATGTCTTCTGCCTCTCAGAGAGCCCAGGTCCCATCCCAGCTGCACCCTTGACTACTGTTCCTGAAAATGTACACCCCAAGAGACTGCTCAAGGGCTTGGGGGGTCCCTACACACTCATAGCAGGAGGACCCTGACTGAAACTCCAGCTGCCGTCTTGGGCCTCTCCCAGCTCTGGTTTGTAGCAGCATTTGTGGGAGAGAACCAAAGGATGGAAATTTACTTTAGTCTTTCTCTGTATCACTTACAAAGTATAAATTTTTAAAAAATGAATAGGGCCCAGCACGGTAGCCTAGCAGCTAAAGTCCTTGCTTTGAACGTACCAGGATCCCATATGGGCACCGATTATAATCCCAGCAACCCCGTTTCCCATCCAGCTCCCTGCTTGTGGCTTAGGAAAGCAGTTGAGGACGGCCCAAAGCCTTGGGACTCTGCACCCACGTGGGAGACCTGGAGGAAGCTCCTGGCTGCTGGCTTCGGATTGGTTCAGCTTTACTGTTGCACTCACTGAGGGAGTGAATCATCGGACGGAAGGTCTTCCTCTCTGTCTCTCCTCCTCTCTGCATATCTGACTTTGCAATAAAAATAAATAAATAAATCTTTTTTAAAAAGAAGAAATGTATAATTTTAGAAGAATGACAATCCATCCAAAATAACAAAATCATTTCATGATTACTTATATGAAATTGCAGGAAAGGCAAAAGGAAGTAGAACAGACCAGCAGTCGAGTTGAGTAGAGAACTTCCAAGAGCTTGATGCAGCACTAACATGGTGGAGATGGCGTCTACCTTGTCTGTGTTGTGGCTGCTTGACAGTATGTAACTCCTGAAACGCAGCGAAAGAGTGTGAATTGTAGGATTTGCAATGATACCTTCATCATGATAGAAAAATACATTCTGGAAACTATTCTAGAAATGTCCACACGTCTTTGCGACAGAGAATATCTGCTGCTCTTTGTTCAGTGTGGACACCTGTGTGACAAGGTGCTGGTTAGGGCAACCCTGAGACTGCAGGCAGGAAGGAAACAGGGACTTCCTCAGGCCAGGGTCTGCCCTCTGGTCCAACTCCAAATCAGCAGGTGGATTTCCACCACCCAGACCTCAGCCTTTGCAAAGTTCCAGATGCAGATTTTGCTTCTGTGTGGTTTTAAATATCATGTGGAGACATTCCACGGCTCTCGATTTTTCCCCCCATGATCCATTTCTGTATTGAAACAACTCCTGCGCTGAATAAAGGAGCCCAGAAATGGAAAAATAAAATTAACCACTCCCAGCAAGCAAGTGCAATTCAGCAACTGCTCTGATGCTGCATCATTTTTATCTGTAGATTTTCCCACAATTCCTCACTCTCCTTTCAGTGGAGAGATCTTAGTTAACTGTTGCTGACATTGAAATCTCAATAGCAATTCAGACTGAAAGAGCAACATTTCAATTAAACAAATAAATTCAAAATGTTATTTGAATAATTTGAGGTCTTAAATTAAGCACAGATTTTTTTTTCCCACCGTATGCTATAAATTACATTTTCCACTACATTGCCAGTAAACGGGTAATTAATATCTCAACTTTTACTTCCCAATGTTGATTTAGAAAATAAAATTAAATAAGCACAGAGCATAAAGCAGCACAGTTATCACACATGAGATGTGATTTCCCAGCTCCTGTGTGCCCCTCATCTCCCCACAAATACACCACCACTTTTTTTCCTCCCTTCAGAGTAGTGGAGGCTGCATTAAACACAAGCCACCCACTGTACAGAATTGCCAATATTGTGAGGTAGTCTTTGCAACCTCAGGAACATCAGAAAGTCTATCGGAAATTTTTTCTAATGTAAATATATAAAATGGTTCATATAAAAGTAGCACCTATTATTTAATATATGCATGCAATTTCCAGTGCAGGCATCTAGCAATAAAAAGGGCATTTTTTGTGGAGAATCTAAAAAATCCTTCTTTCAGTTATTACTTTCCTTAAAAAGATTTATGTATTAAGAGTTACAGAGAGACAGGGAGAGGCAGAAACAGACTGGTCTTCCATTGGCTAGTTCACTTTCCAAATGACCACAACAGCCATGGCTGGACCAGGTCAAACTCAGGAGGCAGGAACTTGGTTGTGGTCTCACGCGATTTCAGGGGCCCAAGTCCTTGGTCCATCTTCCCATACTTTCCCAGGCACATTAGCAAGGAGTCAAACTGAAAGTAGAACAGCTGGGTATCAAAGCAGAGCACACATGGGATGCAAGCATAGCAGGGGCTAACTCAACGAGCTGTGCCACAATGCCAGTCCACAGACTGTGCTTTCTAAACACCTACTGTTGAGGCAAAGAGAGTCATGAAGTGTCAAAATGGTCTTAGGAAGAGCTTTTACACGCTCATGCTTCCATTGCTCAGAGACACTGTTTCGCTTAAGTTTCACAAAAGCACAAGGAGTATGTTTTGATTTTTTTTTTGAAGATTTCTTTTTTGTTTTTATTGGAAAGGCAAATTTACAGAGAGAAGGAGAGGCAGAGGGAAAGATCTTCTATCTGTTGTTTCACCCCTCAAATGACCGCAAGGGTCAGGGCTGAGTCAATTCTAAGCCAGGAGCTTCTTCTGAGTCTCCCACACGGGTGCAGGGGTCCAGGGTTTTGGGCCATCCTCCAACGCCTTCCCAAGGCCACAAGCAGGGAGCTGGATGGGAAGTGGGGCCGCCGCGATTAGAACCAGTGCCAAAATGAGATCCTGACACTTGCAGGGGACGATTAGCCAGTTGAACTGTCGTACCACGTCCTGTAGTATGTTGTTTTTAATATTTCCGTGTGATAGATGCTGAAAGTGTTACAAGAGTAAATGTCCAGTCTTGCTGATCTGAGTAGTAGCTGAACTGGACTGGACTGTGGAGAACATCTCATCTTAGCCTCAGATCCTCAGATTGGGCCAGACTGCGTCCTACAGCATGGGCTCACCAATCCAAGTTCACATTGAAGTGTGGGCTTTTTGTGGCTGAGGTACTGTTCTGGGGTTGGCTTCCTGCAGACTAGTCAAGTTTTATAGGATGAGAGTATGGCCAAGGGACAGTATGAGACTGTGCCCTCACGCCAGACACCAAACACAAGTTCAGGGATTCCCAGGTTGTATCTCCAATAATCTAGCTAAAAATGTGAGGGTTCCCACTGAATACTCAGGTTTAACAACCTCCTATGATGACTCACTGAGCTTATCAACCAAGTGGGTGCACTCATGACTCAGTGTTCAGAATTATCACTGAGGTCTTGTTGCTAAGCCATTGAGTCAGTTGTCTCGGTACTGAACCCCTTCTTTCTGGGGTTTAAAATGCCAAGATCACAGAAGATGGTTAAGAAATCGCAAGTGTTTTTAACATATTGGTTACTCAATACCTTAACTGTTGGTTACACAGCAAAGTTAATTGTTGCTGAGGGTAAGTTGGAGCCTTTAATTGATCAGGTTGATAATCTGATGGTTCTGCCCTCGGACCGGTCAGGGTCTCCCCAGGAAGCTGAGGAACTAGATTGGACTATAAGATGTTGGACTCTATGTTTAGTTTATGCTTGCAAAGAGGGAATCTCAACTGTACTTGATCAGTGGATATGCAACAAGGTGGAATATTCCACATGAGGGGAGGGCGGGGGAAGGGGTGGGGTGATTCCCAGTTCCAACGAAACTGTATCACATAATACAATGTAATCAATGAATAAAAAAATAATAAAATAAACTTTTAAAAAGTGCCAAGCCAGTTATCACCTAGTGCAAGCTGCAATTGTCTAAGGATATACTTTTTCTTTCTGGCATGACCCAGCTCATACCCTAAAATGTCTAGGGGCCCACCGCATGTCAGTTATCAGCATAAACTTAGGTATAGTGTTGGAAGGCATACCATGATTAACCAAGATGCTCCTATCACTTGGGGTATCCTGGTCTTCCTCAAACCAGCTGGGAACAAAGATGAAGTAAATTATTACATAGCGTCATCTTCTCTTACAGAATACCCTCCTGGGAAGACCACATCTGGAAACCATAAGGCCTCTAGGAACACAGATTTTTTTTTTCTACCAAACCAGCCACAACCAACTCCAGAGGTGGCTTTCACACAGTAGTAGGTGAAGTCTGCCCCAAGTCAACAGTCCCAGGATAGGAATAAAAAATCAGCCATACATGTGTCCCCTTCACGCTGTAATGGTTGACAGTCTTCACAGGTTCCTCACCTGACTTCCCCCTGTTGTGAAGTTCCTTTCATGGTGTCTCCCCTTTCACGTGGACCCAGGGCTGGGATTGTGCACCTGCTCAAGTGCCAACCATTCTTCAAAGCCACGTGATTCTCTTTTATCAACCTCTCTATTACTATGATTCTCTTTTATCAACCTTTCTATTACTATATGGCTCCGTGGAACTTCAGTTAGTTTTAGCACTTACCAACATTTCAAAATTAATATGCAAAACTTAAGTTAAAGGAACATATGGTGGCCTGTGATGTGTTTACCACCAAACTGATTTTCGACTTCATTGTTTCAATGAGTCCATTACCCCATGTTGCTCTTTCTTAATCAGTAGCTACACACTGACTCTTTTCTAGGAAGATGGGAAGCTCCAATTTATCCCAAAATCTCTCATCGAGATTTCTGGTAGCACGTTGCCTTTAGACTCTGAATTTGCATTTACTGGTAATCTTCACCATACAAAAAGAAAAGGAAAAATATGACTTCTCTGAACTCAGTTTCTCCTCTAGCTGCTAATCATTGTTTTAGAGTACAACAGCACACGCAGGCCAAAATCCATCTAAATGCTCCCAGAGCGTAGACCTCCTGGTCTCTGATGATGCAGCTCCTTTCCACAGCCTGCTGCCTGACCCACTTCCCATTGCACAGTGCTGTTTCTAGACGCCTTGGCATCCTTGACGTTCTGTTGGACCCATGCTAATCTTCAAATATTTACTGTGAGGCTTGGCATGCACCAAGAGGCATCTCTTGGAGGTGATTTGGATGTAAGCACCAGACACACCTTAGAACAAACGGTGGCTTATACACTACTTAGTCAAGTGAACTCAGGCAAGAGACTTGCTTCCTTTATTCTGCCAAATGAGGAAGATTAGCTTCCAAGGAAATAATTAAATTTAATATAAAATGCCTATCCGAATGCAAGGCACATATAGTCAAGTTTGGGGGAGTTTTGCTCCAGATGTGTTCAATACAGCAAGAATCAAACTAGATCCATTAGTTCTCGTTGTGTCATTTCTATCTCTTTTCACTTCTGGTCCAACAGTATAACATTGTATCATTATTGTTGATCCATTAATCCATGAAACCCTTTGCTTATTTTTTGTTTGTTGTTTTATTAGGAACATAGGAAGCATTTTTTCTTGCTGTTGATTTACCAAACTTTGGAGCATCATTTGTTTTTTTCCAAAATTGACTTAAAAAGTTTAAGACATAATAAACTCAACATTTACCTTCCACCAAAACAAAATCTGGAAAATCTTTCAATACCACAAGCATTCCTAAATATACTAATAAAATATAATAAATGTAACATCATCTAAGATTTTTGTTTGCTCAACTTTTTGGTTTTTAATAATGTTTTTTCACGTTGTTGAGAGGGATGCACGTCCATGGGGTCTCCGGATAGGGTGGGCAGGATCAGGCATGGAGAGAGGTGGGTTGAACAAATGGTTCCGATGTTTGGTTTTTCTCTGCTGTGTCTGCAGGGGTGGATGTCGGTGGAGCCACTTCTCACTGTCAACCGCATCAGCACCTAAGGATGGTCATTTGATGGAATCTTGGAGAATCTATGTGGGAGAGAATGTTCCTGAATGGTTTTGATAGTTCTGAGCAGTTGTTGGTTTCGATGCTCAAGGATTGAGATCATCTTTCCAAGGTGTACTGGTTGATAATGTCTTAGTGCATCCACACACTCGGCAACATGCTGGAGAGCTTGGCCAGGGGAATTATTTAACCTGTTTAGTTTTTCATCCTCTAATGAGGCAGTCAATGTCCTCTGCTGGCCTAGATGAGCTGGCCAGCATCGACCCCAAGTGTATCTAGATACGCTGTACACTACCCAGCCATCAGCAACTGAGGAGTCCTAGTCCTGATGCATGCACTCCAGGTCAGATTGCACATCCTGTAATTTTTCCTGTGGCCAAGATCTGAGTCCAGACATTGAATGAATCCAGAGTTGTGGAGTCTCCCCCCCCAAAAAACTTGCCTGGGGTGACTTCAAGCTTGATCCTTGTGTGCACCAGTCAGTGCAGGCTCAGGTTCAGTCTGTCACTGTGCCAGCCAATGCATGTACTGTGAATGTAGCCTGAGCAGTTCTGTCTCAGCCCCATATCTCATGTGAACCAACAGGTGCTGCAACCCAGCTCAGCTAACTTAGCACAGACCTAATCTTCATGCATACCAGCAGATGTCACAGCCTAGATGAAGGGGCCTCTGATAACTTCCACCAGGCTTGCCCCCAACCCTGGTTTTTGCATGCCAGGCCCTGCCACACCTTAGCACAGCACAGCTCACAACCAGTCCAGATATTTTGCACATCCATGGGTGCTGTGCTTTAGCTTGACTCAACCACCTCCAGACACTGTTACCACGTGTGCTGAGAAGTGCCACCACCTCATTCATCCTGTCTTGATTCTCATGCTCAACAATGAAAAGTTCAGCCTAGCAGGGGAGTATACGCAGTTTCCCCATCAGGTCCACTCTCAGCCCCAGCAAATGCTACAGCCTAGTTCAACCCAGCTACCCCCAGTACAGTTCTTGCCAGTAGGTACAGCAGCCTAGCTCAGTCTGGCCCTCTGTCAGCCACAACCTTCATGCGAACTGGTAGGTGGTGCAGTCCAACCCCGCCTGACCTACACCCCATCTTGGCTTTCATTCACAGCAGTGTATACTGATGACTGACCCTGCCCAGCAAGCCCCTAGACCCAGCTCACACACATACCAATAGGTGCTACAACCCAACCAGGTCTCTCAGCTGCAGCTGTTGTACTGGTTCAGTGGGTTCTGTGGCCTCACAGCAGAGTTCCTGAAATTTCCTTACTGGACCTGCTCCCACCAAAAAATCTTGGACTTGTGAATAGGTACTACAACACAGACTGGCATGGGTGGCCGCCAGTCCTGGCACTCACCAGCAGGTACTGCGGAATGGCCTAGTTGGCCCATACTGTTGTTGGCTGTCACCAATGGGTACTACAGCTAGCCCAACCTAGTCAAAACCTATACCAGTTCTCATGTGTCCTGGCAGACGTTGGAGCTTAGCCCAGCCTGTCCCACACCCATGTGGCTCTTAGAAGCATCATCAGGTTTCTAGTTCTGTTTGGTCTGCCCCCAGATCCAGCCAGCATGCATGCTGATGGGCGTCTTGCCCATTGTGGTCCACGCACAACCCCAGCTCTCACACACACCAATAATACCTGCAACCTAGTATGGGAGTCGCCAGAGTTCCCCCATGAGGCTTATTCCCAGGCCCAAGTCTTGCAAGTGCTGGTGGTTACTTCGACCCATTCTGACATGGTCTGTCTGCAGTCTCAGCTCTTGCTGGTGGATGTTGCAGCCTAGTTCACCCGGATGCAGCCCATACCCTATCTTGGCTCTCATGCATGTCAATGGGGGCTACAGCCTGGCCTAGTGTGGCTTGTCCCTACTCCCAGTTCACACAAATGCTGAGTACTGCAGCCTTGCTTGAAATGACTTGCCCTCAGCCTTCTTTTTTCCCTAACAGGAATTTCAGCCTGAAAGAGAAGTTCCCAAATCAAACCTGGTTCCAGCCCGAGACCCCATGCATGCCTACGAGTGCTGCAGCCCTGTTTGGCATGGTCTGCTCTTAGTACCAGTCAGTGGATGCTCCAGCCTGGTCCAACCTGGCCTCCTCCCAGCCCCTGCTCCTGCAAGTGTCAAGTGGGTTCCTATCTGGAGTTTTCTGTGGCTCAACCAGGCTCTGTAACCACTTCCAGCTCTCCATATAAACCCGCAGGTGCTGCAGTCCCACAGAGGCAAGCGCACAACCTAATCTGCCCTATATCCATTTTTTCCCCATTCTGGTGGGTGTGGTGGCCCAGCCTAACATGGCACATCCCCTGTTCTGTGGGTACTTGTGGGTGGGTACAGATACCTAGGCCACTCAGGCATGGTCCCTAGCCCAGCTCTTGTGTGCTCCAGCAGGCAGCAGGTGATGCTATTTAGCCTAGCCCAGGTATCCCACACGGGTGGGTGCCCTGGCCGGAAGCAGTCATGTCCTCTGGCTTCCCCCCAAACCATCCTATCCCAGCTCCCTTGTTGACCTGCATACAAATAAAAATAATAAGCAACTATGCTGGCATACTGGTATAGTTAACACAAATTTGGTATTAACCAGGCACAGAAGCCCTGCCAGCTACTGTTGATTTTCTCCCAGCAGTGTAACACTTGCCTAAATGCAAGCCTACACATTCTGCTACAGCATGGCCATCATGCAAAATTTAGGAGTGAAAATCAACAAGCTACCAACTTTCACCTCTGACACAAGAGAGAATGATTTGCTTGCTGACATCTAGGAAATGTGATTCCAGGTACAATTTTGGTAGCTTTTTATGTGACCTTAGGAGAGCTGCAACTTCATCTGCAAATGGGAGATAATTTCTGAAGCCCCTACCAAAGGGAACCACCCTTACTGGCTTACTGATTGGCAGGTTTGTCCAATCTTCCTCAACTACAGAAGAAAAATGCAAATTGCACATTCCACATTCTTATCTACCAGGTTATGCTGATTTGCCTACTGCTCTGCACTCACCATTTTAATCATTAAACAAGGGGAAAGACAGGACAAGGAGAGGAGAAAACATATAAAGGAGAAATAAGTTCAAGAAAATGACGGATTTTCATTTAGTATTCAACCCCTTACATATATTTAATTTCATAAATGTAGCCTATTTTCGTCTCAAGTCTTTAGATGAAGAATGTTTTGCTCTCCAGAGGGCAGTACTTTTGCAAACATTTCTTCAACATTCTTCAAAAGAAGCAGCATGCTTGTTGCAAACCCAAAAGAAGAAGATGGAAATTACCTGCTTAATTGGTAAACTCTCAAAGAATTCTCCAAAAGGGTGGAAATTGTGGTATCCCTTTCCAGATATGCCAAAGTGGAGAACACGCTTAGTCATTCCAGGTACTTCTCCCACTGAAGCACCGCAAACTGAGCTTCCTCCCGTCTGCAACATCTTAGGTACTATGAGTTGCCACACACATGAAAATAAAATTCCCAAAACTGATCCCCAAAGTTTGAAAAAATAATGTTACTGGAAGTATTTTGCTTGTTACTGGTGGTTCTATCCTTGGTTTCCAATCAACTCAAGTGATCTAAACGTCAAGCTCATAAGCCTACAAACTTTGGTGCCCTCAGGAGTTGGACACCAAGAGGTCCATGATCTTGTTGTTAACTCAGAGAAAAGTTTAAACAGGATACAGAGGATAGCCTGTGGTGAGACAGGTTTTGTTGACAAAGAACAAGTATGTACCCCACGGGCACGGTGACAATGGGCCCTGCAGTGCCTTGGGAGTTGAGATAGATATTTTTATGGGGGTGGGGGGCGAGTAAGACTGTGCTCCTCAGTATGTGCTTTTTACTGTGACAAGGAAGTAAAGGTTGATCAGTTGTCCAGACAATCACTCAACTTGGCAAAGGTTGGCTTTGCCTATCTGTTCCAATGTAATGAAGATAGTTGGGGCATGACTGATTAATTCTTGGTACCCAGGCCTATTTTTTATTAGAATATAGTGGTGAATTCCTGATGCTTTGTTTCACACCAGATCATCAGCCTAGGTCAATTATTTGCCAATATTTTCTTCCTAAGGCTGCTTTCTATGCACCCTGCCTTACCTGGGAAAAACAGAACAAATCGGGCCTGACAACTCTGATAGATATTTCGGTATGGTTGCAACAACGATTTTCTGATACATAACTATTAACACAAGCATAATATTTAATTTATTGAAAACTAAGTGAAATCCAAAAAATAATCCTATAGTGTAATAGAACCTGATCATCATACTCGAGCGATATTAGTGAACTGTTTGCTACCCAAAAGCATAGAGCAATTACTGGGAACAAAGTGAGCTTTCACTGTCAACATTTCAAAAAAACACCTTCTGTGATTGGCTATACATAGTAGAAAAACGAAATAAAGGTTAAGCATTACTTAAACTCAGTACTTTTTAGACTACAGTGATTACATTTTAGAGAGAAAAGGTTGATGGTCATTTGGTATATAGTTCAGCAGTGCAAGTTCAAATGTCCTTGATGGTCAATACATAATGTAGACCTAATATTTCTGGGGGAAAGTGTACACCCTACAATAATAAGCATCAGAAATAGTAGCAACATCTTGAATGCATATCCTATGCAACAGAAATATTCTTAAAAATATGAAACTTCAAGCCAACATTGTGATGCAGAAATTCAAGCACCTCGTGTAACAATGCCATACCATATAATCACACCAGTTGAAGTTTTCGTTATCTGCTCCCCGTACAGCTCCCTCCTAATGCACTTGGAAAAGCAGCAGAAGAAAGGCCAAGTACCCAGGCGCCTGCTTCTCGTGTGGGAGACGGAGATCAGGTCATCGGCCCTGCTTCAGCCTGGCTCAGAGTGGCTGCTGCAGTTCTTCGGGAACGCTTGCTTTCTCGCTTTCAGGGATTCTGCCTTTCAGGCAATACATACACACATACATACATACACACATACATACATACATACATGCAAACATACATACATAAATAATATTTTAAAAATAAAAGATGGAACTAAGTAAATTACAAGTGAATTGAACAGCTTTCAGCTCTAGACGTTAATGAAAAGAAAGAGGCACACCATACTAAATATGGTTTAAAATATTGATCAATAGGATCTAGACACCAAATATAAAACAGCAATGATTGTGGGTCTGCACCAGAGCGTTTCAGCCTTGGAACTTTTGACATTTTGGACAATTCTCCATTGCACATCCTGTGCACTCCATTATAGCTATCAGCAGCTTCGTGGCCTCCACCTGCCAGTACAGGTAAGCTACAGCTCAAGTCTGTCACACTCCCAACAATCACAGATCTCTTCACGCGATGTCGCAAGCCTGGGCAAAAACTGCTGGCCTTTGATGGAAGCTGATCAACACTTGCAAAGATTTTTTATTCACAAATCAGTAAGAGAAAACAAAGAGAAACATTTATAATGGGGCAAACAGACTAAAAAATGAAGATCAAAAGTGAGTGTAAGATTAAAACAGAGAAAACAACGAAAAAAGGGATCGATAAAAAGAACTACAGAAATGAAGCTAGGAGTGGGTGCAGTGGGCCACTGCCTGGGATGTCCACACTATTAAGTATTAGGAAGCTAAAAAGAACAAATGAAATTTAAAAATCCTATACAAATAATTTCAGAAAAAAGATTCTGGATACATATGAATCTGAATACATTTTTGAAAACTTTCAGAAAAGTTCATTTACTGCATAAATTCATGAAAATGGAGGACAAGGATTTTTTAAAGTGCCTATCAATTTCATACTAGGAAAACTATCTCCTTAGAACGAAACAGGGGGTCTTTGGATCTGAACCAACAACCACCATCACAGCGTCCTCCAAGAATAACTAATTCCAATAATGATATTAAGATTTAATTTGCCAGTAAAATATAAAAAATCATAGAAAACTGAAAAAAGACAAAATATGTACATATGAATGTTGATATCTCCCAAAAATAGCTTGGCACTTTGTTTTCAATCTGTCAAGTGACAAATATCATCCTAAATGGAGAAATAGCGAGAACATCCGTTTAAATACAAGGAAGAAGCAGAGCATTTCAGTATCAGAGTGACTCAACATGGTTTTGAGATATAGATGAACACAAAAGGAGAGAAAGAGAGAGAGAGAGAGAGAGAGAGAGAGAGAGAAAGTAGATTAAAATAGAAAAGGAATAAAGCTTACTATTTTACAGTGATACCATGCACGGCTCACCCAATCTCCTAAAATATCATCGGTTGTGGCATGGCGGGCCAAGCTCCCACCTGCAATACTGCCATCTCTATGAACGCTGATTTGAATCCCAGCCACTCCACTTCCATCCAGCTCCCTGTTTATGGCCTGGAATCACATTTTATCACAGGCTCGCTTTGTTTAAAACTGCAAATGATGACTATGGTTTGGTTTTATACATGGCACAAGGTATCTAAATCAAATGTGCATATAACCTTTAACCCAGAAATTTTCTTTCTACTAGATTTGCCTTAAATGTTTTTATGCATATTCATACTTGCATATATATGCATGGGTGTTCATTGTTTCTTTGTCAAGAACCAGAAAAAAAAAAGCACCAAGGAATTCAAGTAAATGTTCTTAAGATAAGTTGATTCCAGAACGTTTTTGCATTCACATAAGTTCTATGAAGTCTTCAGAAAGAAACATACTTACACATGTGATATAATATCTGATACGTGTCACTGTATTAAAGCTAAGTGCTTTTACCTGTGTAGCATGTCCTACCTCCTCACTAAAAGCACAAACGTTCAAGTGTATGTGCATAAATGACTTTGAAAGGCTACTCATACACCTGATAACACTGGTGGCTTTTTCCCTTTTATTTTTGTCTAACATGATATAATTACACATTCTCATGAGGCCTAGTGTGATATTTCATTCTGTGTACAGAGCATGTGCTGATTAAGTCAAGGTGACTAGCATTTCTGTTTCTCACATCTTCTCATTCTTCCTAAACACAGAGTATGGTTTGAACTACATCACACATCATGCTTTGGTACTTACTCCTTCCCTCAAGAAACTGGAGAACAGAGTCACTGCATTTTGGGAACAAGAAGTCACCTTCACCAAGGGTCCTTTTCCCATTTTATCTTGAGAATCCAGCTGCTCAGTACTAACTCAAGGGAAGTGACAGCAAGCTGCCTTGTGAATAAAACAGTCCATTTCTGTGTTGCTCATGATTATAGTTGGTTATTTTCAAAACAAAAGCCAAACTAAGAGCAGAACATGAGTCTTGAAGTTTAACCTGCAGCTGCGATGAACTAAGTCTAGTTCATGCACTCCAGATATATGCAAAAGGAAAGAAAGATCATTCTTGACCATGACACACATTTCCTAAGCCAGTGGTTCTCACGCTGGGATTGGTAGAGCTCCATGCTTTCCACAGAGGTTTCAGATGCTTCCCTGGGAAGTGGAAGAGGAGGAGAGAGATCAATGAGACATCATCCCACCTGAACTCAGCCTAATCCAAGCGGCCCCATTTCCTTATTTAGTTGCAGTGAAGAACAACTCTTGCTTATTTTTTGGAAACTAATCTTCAGTCACTCAACAAAGAATTCAGTGATGTTTCTGCCACATCATTGCCAACATTATGTGGCAAAGAACAAGTAAACAGCTCCACACAATCATGTCCACAAGCCTAGAAATGGGGAGAACCCCAAAATAGAGTCTTCTCCCTGAATTTGACTTGGGAGAACAATAGTGAAGTCACAGAGGGGACAGATCAAGTGCACGACCCTGTTTGGTTTATTCTCAGCAGTTTGAATTAAGGGCCAGCCTCCAATTTACCAGGGTTTTTCTTTATGTTGCTTCTTGGGAAATGATTATACCAACACTCAATTCTAACTCTTTGGTATTTGACTTAAAAAAAAAAACATTCCTACCCATCAGATTCTGAACTATCCACTGTGACAGCCATGCACGAACTCAAACCCAGCTAAAGACCTAAAAACCAAGCGAATCATCCAAACAGGGGTCATCTTTAGAATGGGTCTTAAGGTAAAAATCTTGCGATCACTGGATCTGTCTACGAGTTTGCATTATCATTTCATAAAGCAAAACAGAAGGTGGCAAAAGCCTGCTACCATCCCTTAATTTTTTACGAAACGTATTCATCAAAAAAGCATCTAGTCCCCTGAGCTTACAGCCATATGTTGCAGGAAAATGTCACCAGTTAAAGATGTATTCATTTGCTGTTTTGAAAACTCTGTTTGATATTCATGCATTCCAAGTGTTTTGACCTAGATTTCTGTAGAGGCATTAGATCCAGTCCTGTGCAAGCAGCTAGACAGCTGTTGCTTGTGTAGTCAAAGGAAGAATCTAAAGTTAAAAAAAGGGAGAGAATGAAAAAAATGAAAACATTTATTAATGGGTGCCAACATTTTGCACAGTCAATATGTTTAATACTAGATTAACTAATATAAGCATATGGGGATGCATTTGTTGTAAAGCTTTAAAGAAAAGAACAAAGGGAAAAGTTGGAAATAGCTAAAGTTCAAGGGGAATGGAATTTGCACTTTCTCCTGTAAATGAAAGCTTGGTGAAATGGCAACATTCTTTAATTATAAGCAAGTGGCTAATGTCATAGCATTTAAGATCTTCTTCAGAGGAGAGAGATGATGTCCCACACTCGACACACATCCCAGACAAACGTATCATCTATATGGAACAGCAAGTCCCTGAAGTCTCTGAGTATCAAGCTCACTCTTAGCTGAATTACCCTGCTTTTTCAGTGTGCATAATTTAACACTAAACAATGACAATACTGAAAAACAATAATATTAATCAGGGAACAACCATACTTAATTTAAAAATAATATGAATACTAATAGTTTTTCATATCTATCTCCTCCCTGAAAAGGAGATGAAGGGAGGTAGGCTTCCCACACAACTGCCATTATGTCAAATACTTAATAATTATATCACACTATTTCTCAGTGTCCCCTCACTTCCTCGGGAGGATCGTGGTCATCAGTGCACAGGTTCAACACTTCTTTTTGGCCTGCATGTTGCCAAATGAGTAATGATTAAACAGCTAGGATCGTGGACTCATTTGTTTACCTAATGAAGAACTATTATTTTCAGCAGTTTGATATGAGACAAATAAGTAAAGGCTAATGAGCAAAGAAGGTAAGTGGTCACACTGAACTTAAAGAAAACCCATGGTTCTCTGTGCCCACAGCACTGAGTGGAAACGACAATTTGGACTTTCTCTGCTCAATGACTCCATCTCCACTTTTCCAGATACAACAGTCAGTTGTAGGTTAAATAGGCAGTGTTCAAAAGAAAGTATATCCATGTTTATTTTAGTCTTTTGAATAAATGCAAAGCTCTATAAAAGCATGTCATGGAGCATTTAACGTTAGTGTAAAGGGGAGAACTTAGCAACGAATGAATCTCAGTTGAATGGGCCAGTTAGAGGCACAGTGGACAGGCTCCACTGCTGCAGCTGCAGTCCTGTCTCTGTGGACTCCCCATGTATGGATCCCAGAGCAGCAGCAAGAGTCAGGTGAGGGAAGGGAACTGGGTCTGTCGTGAGCGCGTGCCTTCTTTCTTTTTTCCATTATTCCCTAAGCAATGTGTTGTAAAAAAATGTAAATACAGGTTGCACTGTATTAGGTATACAAGCGATAGGCCCAGCATTGTGGCACAGTGGATTAGGGTGTCGCCCATATCACCAGCATCCCGTTCAGAAGCTCCAGTTTGAGTTTCAGCTGCTCCACTTTCAATCCAGCTTCGTGATGCTGCACGTGAGAAGGCAGCTCATGATCTCAGTGCCTGAGCATCGATAACAAACGAAGTGGATCTGAGCTGCATTTCTGGCTCCTGGCTTTGCTTTGGCACACACCTGGTGGCGATGACCATTCGGGGAGTGAACAACGCGTGGAAGATCCGTCTCTCTTCTTTTCTTCCTAAACCCCTCCTCGTTCCCTCCCTCTCTCTGCCCACTTCTCGCCACTTTCTTTTAAGTAAATCCTTGTTAAAGTGTACAGGAGGATATTGTGTGTTGCCTACACATACATGCCAGGTTTTTATAAGGACCTGAGCATCTTCAGACTTTGATATAAATGGGATTTCCTAGAAACAATCTTCCAGGGATACAGGTGGCCAGTGTACTGTGTATGATGGGAGCAGGAAGGATTACAGCTCCACTAAATCTCATGGTGATTCATATGAAGACCTCTCATTAAGTAGAGTTAAAACTGAAAATGCCTTTGCTGGCACTAGGAATAGGACCACTGGGGATTGGTATAAAACCAATGCATGGCCACTAAGTCTAGCTTCATTTGAATCTGAAAAGGATATAGGGGGAGATTACTCTTTTCTGATCATAGCACAGAACCCACACTTAAGGCAAAATGGACACTGAGTCCCAGGTTGGATTGGTTAGTAAAATAAGCCAGTCCTTAATACCTTGTAGATTTACAGAGGATCCTTCCCAGATGAATAAACAAAGTTTAAGGTTTTAAAACTGGTGTATAATAATTCCTCAGCTAAAACTGTTTAAAAGCTACAACAAAATAGGCACACAATCTTTCTTAGTTGAAAGGAAGATTCTCTATTAATGTCAAAGTTACAGGTGTATAGTAAAGCTGGGGTTGTGGTGCAGTGGATTGAGTTAACTCCTGTGATTCCGGCATCCCATATGGGCAACCAGCTCCAGACATGACTGCCTCACTTCCCGTCTAGCTCCCTTCCAATTTGCCTGGAACAGGAGCAAAGGACCACTGGCCCCTGCCATCAATGTGAAAGACTGAAAGAGGCTCCTGGCTCCTGACTCTGGCCTGGCTTTTCCTAGCCGTTGAAGCCATTTGGGAAGTGAACCAATGGATGAAAGATCTCTGTCTCTTTCTATAACTCTGATTTTCAAACAGATACATTAATTACTATTTTAAATATTACAACAGTGTGTTACAATGATTCATAGCATTTTAATGGAATGCTGTGTTCTTTTTAGTGGGCACTGCACCTGCCCACATCTTTTTCACTCATTTGGACTCTACAGAACAAATTTGATTACCTTTGTTGTCGGGATATGTTCAGCAGAAAACATTGAGAAAGTCTGATAATGACCGTTTACTTAATGCGACAGTGGAGTTGGAAAACTAAGTGGTGTTAGGGAGGAAAATTATAGAAACAATGATGGCAGGAGAGTAATATGTGTGATTCGAAGATCCCAAATGTTAAGGTTAGATAGTAGGCATATACATTTTATCAGAGCAAATAAGATCCATTCTTGACTAAGAAATGAGAGGTCTTTGCCTAAAAATCACATTTTCCCAAAGTTTTAATTCTCATGAAGTCTCAATCCTTTCGCGATAAATTCCAGATTCTTCTTGCAGACCTAGAACATGTTCTCCCACAAGTGGTCACATCAGTTTTGTCAAAGGTCCTTCTATTGTTACAATCAGTTGAAGTTTGACAGTACGTATTACTGATTACTTGCATGTGGTACTGATTTTAATTCGGCATGCAAGGACCGACAAGCATTCATGTTCCGTATTAGCAGCAAATCCCAATGCTGTGTGTATGAGTGTCTGCATAAGCGTGGATGTGCAAACATGCACACAAACACCACACGCATTCTCCAAAACAAGAATAAAACCTATGCTTGAAAAACGTTTGAGTCAATGTTAATGAGAACACGCTACAGTCACTTTTTTCTTGTTTTTTTTTTTTTTTACAATATTATGAGTTTTTTTTTTTTTTAATTGATATGGGAGGCAGAAAGAGCAAGACAGGCAGAAAGAAAGGCTCACACTCCTGTGTATGATATACCAGGTCTCTCTCATAGGCTACCGAACTCAGTTATTTGAACCACTTCCTTTGTGGAACAGAGGGCTGGAGCTGACCTCAAGCCCAGGTATTCCAGTGTGTGCCATAATTATCCTAACCACGAGTCTAAGCACCCAACTGTAGGGTTATTAAGTTAGGGGTACAGGATACACAGTGTGGCCCTTTAATTTTTTGTTTGCCATTTTCAGTGAATATGGGCATGAGGAAGTAATATCCATGCCACATGTTTTATAGGACACTTCAATTTCATCGTCTCATGCTTCCCTTTCCTCCGAGCAGGGACGTCCTGTGGATAGCCTGGCTTCCACGCTGGCAGCAGCTATCAGCTTACAACTAGGGCACGTATCTGCAGCTCAGGCAGGAGTCTCGGAGACAAAGCTCATGCGCGGTGAGGATGTGGGTACCGCAGAATGAGAAGATGAGTTGTCAAGGCACATTCACTCCAGACCGTGCTGTGTGTACACAAGGCAGGCCGCGCTCAGCAATTAGGCCTGCAGCGTCGACACCTTCCCTGTGAGCTGCCACATTAGGTTAAGAACTGAGGATTATACAAGACCAAACGTTGCTGCTTCAGCTCCAAAGGATCAATTTATTTTTTTCTCCTTTTTAAACTTGCCAGAGGAAGACATCTAAATTTGCGAACTGACAGCAACTAAAGGCCTAAACCTTACAGAGGTAGCAGCCCCCACAATCCCTGCTTGAGACTTTTGGAAAATACAAGTGGGTGGGTGTTGTTTGATTTCGAACTTGTCACTTGATCTCCCACGGATCTTTCAGAGCTGCCTCTCCCACCCCAGATGAATGTAACAGAGGAACTGTCAGAAACGTTGACTCATTTTTTCATTAATAATATCCCTATTCCTAGACATGAAGCTGTATGTCCTGAAGTGTACCAATTTAAAACTACGTGCCGTTAGCTGCACTGAAGCCAGTTGGAACAGATGGATGGAGGAGTTTCGGAACTGAGTGTGTTTCTTTCCAGGATTTGGCTGCCGAGCTCACTCATGTTACTATCACAGAGCAAGCTGAACTGCCGAAGCTGTCGGATGCCTACTCTGCTGCAAATTCTGCAGGAAGCTTCCCTACAGCCCTGCAAAGTAAATTCCTAAAAAGATGGAGAACGTGAGAACATTCTCCAGAACTGTCCTTGCTCTCGCTGTCTAGGGTGGAGCTGAGTGTGGGAACAGACCACAGAGAGGGTAGGCATACCTCAGAAACCTCCCAGCAGAACTGAGGGTCGAAGGGAACCCGGAGTTGGGGACATGAGCTCCTAAACCTGTGGCTAGCTACAACACCCAGACAAGATCCTGGAAGCTGAGAAACTGCGAAGTTTAATAAGACTTTGGGAATTAGATGCAGGGGTAACAGAGGCGGGAGCTTTTGCTGCAGCTTAGAACAAAGGCTGCGAAAGGTTGGGGATGAATAACTACAATTACCTTCGGTCAGTTTAAAAAAAAAAAGAAAAGAAATGGAAAACATGGACAACAGGAAATTCATGGAAGACTGCTGCTAACAGAAGCCCTGGAAAGTAGTGAAGGATGAGCAAGACTCCTGTGCTGCACCTCCAGGGGAGACCCAGGGAAGCTCCTGGCTCCTAACTTCAGCCTGGTCCAACACAGGCCATTGTGGCTATTGGGTAGTGAACCAACAGGCAGACGTTCTGTGTGTGTGTGAGTGTGTGTGTGTGTCCTCTCTCTCTCTCTCTCTCTCTCTCTCTCTCTCTCTCTCTCTCTGTAACTCTGCATTTCTTTAAAACACACACACACTTGAGATCTCCTCCAGGCACACCACATACATTTCCCCAAGAATTCCCACAGGCATCAAGCCTGTGAATATCGATCCCACTATAAGAAGAAAGAAAAGAGAAGTCTCCAGGTAGATGGAATGTTCTAGTTATTTGCCTTAAAAGTAACTAGGAAGTATTTCCTGGTATCAGGTAACCCAGAGATTTCTCATGTAATGTCTGCTCTGCCTTCCAGGTAAGGTTTTCACATGCACAATGACTTGAGCATGCTCAAATGAAGTTCTATTTTGTTTTCAGAGTTAAAGTCAAATATGAAAAAGGCATACAATCTTTTAAAGCATCCATTGTCTAACCTCTGTCTATAAGAAAACTTAAATACTATGACACACCATGATGGTTCAGCGGTTAAGTTCTCGATCTGTGAGTGCCAGGATCCCATATGGGCACCACTTTGTGTCCTGGCTATCTCACTTCCCATCAAGCTCCCTGCTGTGGCCTGGAGAAGCAGTAAAGGATGACTCAAGACCTTGGGACCCTGCACCTACGTGGGAGACCCAGAAGAAGTTCCTGGCTCCTGGTTTCAGAGTGACTCACCTCTGGCCATCGGTGTCACTTAGGGAGTGAACAACAAATGAAGATCTTTCTGTCTCTCCTTCTCTTTGTAAATCTGCCTTTCCAATAAAAATAAATAGATCAAAAAGAATGACACTTAGAAAAAAGAGCTACTTTGAAAAATTTCATAGTGCAAAAACAATTTTTTAAAGCAATACTATTTTCCGGAAACATAACTTAACAAACTTTTCAAATTTCATTCAATGCATTAACAGAAGAATGAAACTCCTGAGTTTTTATCCTTAGTTCAGTATCATGCTTGAATCTGCCAAACTGCTTCTAGACAAAATCCACATGAAAACACAAAAGATCATGGTTCACATAGTAGAGAAGACCTTCCCTCCTCAGAAATGATAAGTACAGAAAGGAATTATTGCATGATTGGGTTTGAATACTGGTTGAAGGGAATTGATTTTGTAGCTCATGTTGAGCTTTATTTTGGTTCCTTTTCCCCACCTTTCTTGCACTTCGGTTGCTTTTCACTCTCCCTTGTAAGCTGTCTGCAAATGGAGACATTTATTTTCATTCAGCAAAGCACTTGACTAAGCAGATTCTAGAATTCCAGCACCCCCGCTGTGGGCTTTGCCCAGAAAGGGGTGGGGTTATCAAGTGATCCTTCCACTTAAGCTGTACATGATGGTAGGTGCTTGCTACACGCGGTCAGGGTGATGAAGGAAAGCCGCTTGGATAAAGAGCCCGTGGGTAGGGGTCTGCAGGAGGAAACGCACACCGCTGCCGCACCCCAGTTTCACACATTTCATGGGTGAACAAGCTGAGGTTTGGAGAGATCAAGCAGTTCGCTCAAGATCACAGCACTGTGGATTCAGACCAGTGGAATTCCAACCCAACTCTGTCAGCCTTCAAAGCCATAACCTTGTCGTGACATAAAAAATGTGAGTGTGAAATGATTCCCAGAGAAACAGCATGTGGAAAAGATGTTCACACTTAATGCAACTTGAGAGTCTTAAAAAGATAACAAGTTACTTTTTCCTTTAACTTTTTAATGTATCAAGGCTACTTTTAGCACAGAAAAATTTCTCTCATATCAGCAGGTAGTGGAGGGACTATGAAAGACCAAAGTCACCAAGCGCCATAAGAAAGCTGAGCAACCCCAGCTTCCCTCGCAGACTGGCTATGCGCCTTCCAACAAACACAAAAACAGACCGATAAAAAAGGAAGAACTTAGACAAATATTTACACATATGGTGTGTGGGGACACCTGGTACAGCAGGTGACTGCTCTGCGGAATGAAATGCTGGCTGCAGATCCAACTGCAAGGAAAAGTGACACATTTTACAGTGAAACGCAGCGAAAAACCTGTTCTCCAGATAATCCCCCAAGCTCAGTAGAAGCGAGGAATCCCTTTGTTTTGGTTTGGTTTTTTTTTCATCAACAGGGAGGTTTTTTAAATGAGGTGCTCACATGACTTGACTCTTCTCTGTGCACATACTAATTTATGAGGACAGAAATTCAAAGCATTGCCTCTTGCCCAGACTGGGATTGACACCTACATCATCTCAGAATGAAACCCAGTGCTTGCGAGTAGAGCTCTCGCCATTAGTGTAATGCACAAATGCAGGCAACTGTAATGATTATTTAATTGAATATAGATGTGGGCTGAATACCAGTGCAAAACACCATGCATTTTAAATCAATCATGATCCAGATTAATTCAGTACTCATAATGGGCTATTTCTGATAATAAATGTAAAAGGACAGACACACAGCCTCATGGGAGTTTATACCTACATAAACATATAAACACTGAAATCTTTCACATTTCATTAAGAGATAAGGGAGGCATTTGACAAAAGTTTCAATTTTGCTCCAATAAGCAATTTATTTTTGCATGGATAGTGTAAAATTTTGGAGAATAATTTATTGCTTTACAGCATCATTAGTTATACTAATGGTTGCTTTGCACAAATACCTCTTCAGGCATCTACCTGTGCACCAGCCCCTATTTAAAACGCAGAACAAAGAACTATGAACAGGAAGACAGGTGCTTGTACAGGCAACTTATGTCCTGGTGCAGACAGATGCACATTCTTCAAAAAGTTCATGGTAAATTCCATTATGAGAAAACTAACCATGGATATATTTTTCAAAAGTTTCCACTACATCAACTTATATTTTATTATCTGTTCTTTTTTTAAAGATTCATTTATTTTCATTGTGAAGAAAAATACACAGGGAGGAAGAGAGACAGAGAGAAAGCTCTTCCATCCGATGATTTAGTCCCCAAGTGACCGCAATGGCTGGTGCAGTGCACATCCAAAGCCAGGAGCCAGGAGCTTCTTCCAGTCTCCCATATGGGTGCAGGGTCCCAATGCTTTGTGCCATCCTCAACTGCTTTCCCAGGCTACAAGCAGGGAGCTGGATGGGAAACGGGCAGCTGCTGGGGTTAGAATCAGCGCCCATATGGGATCCCGGCATGTTCAAGGCGAAGACATTAGCTGCTAGGCCACCACACTGGGCCCTGTTTTTGTTATCTTTTCTAAGAACGTTCTGAAGCTTTCTCACATAATAAGCAGATAAATGGGGTATATGACACTACAACAGATGACTATTGCTGTAACAAATAAAATGTGATTGCTGAAAGTCTATCTGGTAAAGGAAATAGAAAGTAGCCATACGTAAGACAATTATATAAAGTATTCAGAGAAAACTTTCCCATTAAGGTAACCATTGGCTATTGACATTAAGGAATTGTGTGAGTAGTTCTTTTGTTGTCTGAAGATAAATAATTCCAGAAAAAGGAAATGCTAATGGTACACGGAGATGTACACGGTGTGGTGCAAGCAGGACAGCGGGCCAGTGCCACCATAGCCAGGGCGGTGGGTGTGGTGCGAGCAGGACAGCGGGCCAGTGCCACCATAGCCAGGGCGGTGGGTGTGGTGCGAGCAGGACAGCGGGCCAGTGCCACCATAGCCAGGGCGGTGGGTGTGGTGCGAGCAGGACAGCGGGCCAGTGCCACCATAGCCAGGGCGGTGCGTGTGGTGCGAGCAGGACAGCGGGCCAGTGCCACCATAGCCAGGGCGGTGGGTGTGGTGCGAGCAGGACAGCGGGCCAGTGCCACCATAGCCAGGGCGGTGGGCAGTGAAAGGTGTAAGGTGAACTCGGGGAGTGAATTCAGGGCTGTCAGTCTAAGCATGGGGGTCTTCAAGGCCATGACTTCTGAATCGTTTTCCAGGTGAGATGGAGCACTCAGTTCTGAAGAGTGATGATAACTTTGCATGAGCAGAATTTTTAGGACAGAATTTCAAGAACAGAAACATTTATCGTTCAAAATGTGCAAAATCTCAAAGTGCACATTCTCCTTTAAAGACCAGTATGGTTAGTTTCTGGGAGGAACAAAGTTGAACAAAGTATAGCTACCCAGTTGGTTATTTTTTCTTCTTCCTGTCCTCTCTGAATCTGATTATGTCTGTAATTGCATAATTGTGTTCTAGAGGGTGTAAACTGTAACACTGAATGCGGTGCAGTGGGGAGTGCTAGCACAGCTGAATATTCTTAGGAGCTTTAAAGAGTTAACACTCTTCAATTTACATCTGGATTTGTGTCAAAAGTCTGAAATACACAAGCAGATTGGTGTACTTTATAAATTTAATATCTCCTGGTACTATACAAAATAAGCATTTTCTTCTATGCACTATATAGTAGGTTATGGAAGCTGAAATTCAGATAACTCAGTGATTTGGCAAGTTCACAATAAAAGGCAATATTATAAATATTATCATTTCCTCACTTTAGAACAGTAGAAGAATCGAGAGAACATGAAAAATGAGAGAGAGAAAATGAGGACTCAAAAAGGGTTAACATGAAAAATTGATGATTCCTCAAAAAAAATAGAACTACCTACCCCCAAAATTCCCACTACTAGGTATATATTTTTAAAATAATAAAAAACAGATATGCAAACACTTAAATCTAATAACCAAGGCAGTCTTATTCATAAGCTACATATGTCCATCAACAATGAATGAATAAACAAATGTAGTATATGCTTACATGGAAAATCATTCAGTCATGAAGTTGAAAAAAGTACCTATACATGTCAGAATATATTTGACAGTTGAAAACGTTCTATGTAAAAGAAGCCAGACAAAGGTACCATTCGTAAGAAATATCTATAATAGTTAAATTCATGGACATAGGAAGAATATTAACAGTTTTCAAGAATTGGGGAGCCATGGGACATGGCAAAAAGCTGTGTATTTCTTTTAAAGTTTCCTGTTAGGATGATGAAAACGGTTGGAAACTTGGTCGATGTGATGGCCACACAACTTGGTGAATGGACTCTTCTACTAGTTTTCATGCTTGATGAACTTAGTATCAATTTAAAAGGGAAATATAAAACAAAGAAAGGCAAATACATAAAAGGAAGGAAATAAATAGTTCAGGGTTGCTCAGAAAATTTAAAACGGTATAAAATAACTAAAGCTCCATTCACATCGTCCCCTTCAGTTCTACGATCTCATCATTGGGTCAGTGTAAAATTACTCAGAAACATTATAAAACCTATACTTTCACAAGGTTGATGTTTTATAACTCACATGCAATCAGTGTCCCTGGTTAAACATTAAAATAGTGTGGTAATGTATGAACTAGCTAAAGGATGCCCTCCCCACTTCTATTTTTCAGTATTAACTGTCATTACTAATTACTCCTTTTTGTCACTTGAGGACAGGTAACTAGCTACATGATGAGGTCATCTGCAAACATTGTCATAGGTTGAGACTCAGTTACAAACATTCCTACCTGAGTCAACTGACTGGAGGTTTACAACAAATACACATTTTCAATATGAACTATTTTCTTGTTATTACAGAGGAAAAAACCCACAGAGACTACAACCTAGCACACACATACACGCAGAACATATCTGACATAACTAGCCGTTGACCTGGTTAAATGAACTGCAGACTAAAGGGTGAGTTAGATGAACTGCCATTCATTCTACTGCACTAAGATGCCAAACCAAGCAAAGCAGATGGAGCAGCAATGACAGTAAATGAGCCCACAGAGCTTGCAAGTAAACTTTGCTTTACCTCATCGGAAAAACCTGGACTTCCGATCACGGTTGCCTCATCTATGACTATTTCTGATGTGCTGCATTGCAAAGAAGGGCCTTTCCTCTAAACGGTCACTGATTGTATCCTTCATAAAGCCAGAAAGGTTTCTTTCCAAGAAGAAAGTCAAGTGAGCTGCCATAAAGCCAAATAAAACGGCCTCCATTACTTTACTGTCAGTTAAATTCAAGAAAGGCATACGGGAATAAATAGAAATAAACAGTCATGTATTGTTACCTTGAAGAATTTACAAGCTATTACATTGCATGCAAATACTTCTTTTTACTAAATGAGCTTTACTAGCTGCCAAGTTGAAAGTGCATAAGGGCTAGACTTTGGCACATGTCACATATGAAGCAAATAGGATAACGTGCACATTTTAAAAATGACTGTTGTTACTCTTCACCATTGTAACAAGCTGCAACAGCACAACGTAATTAATAATCTTATTATCATTAAATTACTGTTTGATTTCCTAGCACAGATTTGCTCTGAAATATTTTCCCAACAATAATTTGCACAATCTCCACCTATGAGCTGTACAGTAGATATTATTATAACAAGTGAAAGAATCTTCTGGACACATTTATTTTCATCCAGGTATAAATTCACTGAGGCTTGTTTCTAAATCCTTGCCAAAGGACACACATTCCTGAAATATTTTGTCGTTGTAAACTTTACACCAGTCTCCACTGAACACTTTGGTCCATGTCCACATCAACTTAATGGTTATTCTTGATGCACTGCGGGTTATGAAGAGAGCCTTGGGGTCTCTTCTGGTTTCTGAAAAAGTTCCAATTCACTCATATAACACATGCAATGTAGAATTTTCTTGATAAAAACCACTTGGACTATCTCAAGCCGTAAATGGTCCTTTTGGGTTCTGATGTAGTAAGGAGCCGTTGTTATGTAATGCTGTCTGAGTAAATCCCTGGCTTGAGCTAGCCAAGGAGCTCTTGGGTGGTGACCATAGTGCTCAAGTTGAACTTTCCCTTCAGTTGTCGGCTTGTTGGCTCTATCTTGGTTTGTTTGTTTGTGTGTTTTGTTGGTGGGGGGAGAAGCCTGTTTTGTTTTGTTTTCTAATTTGACTTACTTTTTTCTATTTTATTTATTTTGTTCTTTTTAATCTTTTATTTTCCTCTTTAGTACTTATTTTGCTTATACATTTCCTCATTTCTTCACTTTTTTCTGTTTACTTTCCTGAGTTTTTTTTTATTTTGTTATTTTCCAATTTCTATTGTTTTTCATCATTTGGTTTCCATATTTTGTTTTTCCCCCATTGCTGTCTTTTTATTTAGACAAGACTATTAGGGTTACTGACTAGGATTGCTAGGACAGCTAATACAGTTCTTTTTGATTTCTTTTACTCATTTTTTATATTTTCTTATTTATTATTTTTGCTTGCACCAATTAGTCTTAACAATTGTATTCTAATGAGTTAGTAGTATCTGTTAGTAATATTATCATTGCTGGTATCGCTTATTTCCATCTTTATTTATTTTTAGATGCAAAAATTTTTAATGTTTTGTAATGTTTATGTCATTTGTAAATATTCTATCAATACACATGCGTACTAATTTTTCTTGAAAGTATAGGTTTTAATATCACATAATATGGGAATCACATTAAGGATCATAGAGCATCTCATCACGCAGAAGTACGCTTCAGTGAAGACAACATCTGTAGCTATGTAGCAAACAGCATGGTATCACACCATTTTTTCCATTTTTTATTTTTTATATTAAAATATTTAACACATAACTTTGTACAATTTATGAATACAATAAATACAATCTCAACTAACATCTTACTCCTATGTAACGTATCTAATTTAACAACTGTTAACCTCTCCCTCTCTCATCTCCCTTCTCCCCTTGTCTTTGTTGTGGTTGTTTTTATTTTGATGATGTTTGCATAGCTAAGGATCTGAAGGATCGGATCGAAGCTTAGGGAAAGGCGTGATCATTGTTTCCAAACGTGCTAGTTCATCTTCCTGTGTCTGGAGAAGGGGAACATAACAGGAGAAACCATATCCGGCCTTCCAACTGCCTTAGTACCCGGGGATGGAAAATGGCCTCCCAATATCAACCCAGGGTCCTGCTGCGGTGTGTGCTGCAAGGACTCTGCCCAAGTGATTTCACTAGTCTTGAAATGCAGTCCATCTTGCCAATCCAAGGGTGAGGAAACTCTCCAATGTCCATCGGTTGAGATAATCAAATTTAGAGACTCCATTTGCCTAGATGTTTGCTGTCATCATTTGGTTGGAGTTGTTGTTGAATTTGTTCTGTCCTCCTTTCTGTACTGTGGTACCAGATGTCCTCTGTGAGCCATAGTGGGCTGCCATATTATCTGAGCCAGCTGTTCACTGTTTCATCTTTTCCACTGAAAAGGCCCAGCTCTGACACATGAACTCCACAGTTGCATCACTGATCCTGCACTGAGAGCACAGGCCCCTCACGCCCCCATCAGAACCCTCCCTTGGGGCTGACAGACCCAGCAGGCACTGGGCCCAGGGACCCAGGGGCATCATATCTTTTTTAGAATATACTTACTAACTTCCACATGACAGAAAATACATAGAACGTGTATTTCTTGGTCTGACCTGTTTCACTTACGACAGTGATATCCAGCTCCATCTGTTTTGTTGCAAATATTCACAATTCCATTCTATAGAAAGAATGGAATGAGTAATGTTGTGTAGTGTACATATTCTACATTTTCTTTAACTAATCATCAGGTGGTGAATGCTTAACTTGATTCCATACCTTCACTATTCCTCATCAGGCTGCCTTAACATGGCACAAACACAGAGAGAGAGAGAGAGAGAGAGAGAGCGCGCAGCAAGGAGTGTTGGGGGGTAGAGGAGAAGAAGAAGAGAAAGAACAGGAGATCTTCATCTTGGTTAATTTTCCAAATGGACAGTCAGGAATCAGGAATTCCATCCAGATCTCCCACATGGGTGGCAAGTGTGCAAGTTCTTAGCCCATCTTCAACCTTTGTCTCAGGCATATCAGCCAGGAGCTAAACTGGAAGTAGAATAGCCAGGATTTAAATTAACACTCTGATATGGGATTCTAGCATTGGAAGCAATGTCTTAATCCATTATGGCATAACATTGAACCCTTGACTTGATTTTTGTATAAAGTGTACTGTAAGCATCTTGTTTTTTCAAAATTCTGTGTATAGAAATGCAATTTTCCTGAAACCATCAGTTGAAGAGATTGTCATTCCTCCAGGGAATGATTATAGCACATTTATCAAGGATAAGCTGCTGGCAGATGTGTGGGTTCATTTCTGGAGTTTGTGTTCTGTTCCATTCGCTTGCATGTCAACTTCTACATGGGTACCACGTTGTTTTGGTTATGCTAGCACTATAGCATGCCTTGGAATTGTATTGTGATGCTTCCGGCTTTGGTTTTATTCTTCCAGCTTGATTTGGTTCATCAGAGTCATTCCTGTTTCTATTTGAATTCTAGGATCGTATTTTCTGGTTCTGTGAAAAATGTCACAGTATTTTTCTGTGTGTGTGTTGATTTAGGTAGCATGGACATTTTGAAACATCATTGTTAGCAACATGTGCTCATGGATCTCAACATTCACAAGTTTTTGAAATATTACCAATATCAGCCTCTCTCAAGTGAGAGAATGGAGGCTGAGAGAGATTAGGTAATTCAGGGCGTCCACAGAGTTCGTATACAGCAAAAGCAGAACGTGATTTTGTAACAGTCTAAATATGAGGCAATCCTGTCGTCCACTGAAGTTGACCAAAAGAAGAGGACCTGAGGAATAATCCGCAGCGGACACAGGAGAGCGTGGAACAGAAAAACAGGATCAGTGACATAAGGGAAAAGTTTTAGGATGGAACAGGACACCAGAGATGCAGCAGTGTGAGGGGCACCCGCAGAACTCGACGATTCAGTGGCACATCCAAAGGAGCTTCCCGAAGCGTCCCACATCTTCGTAAGAAAACACTGCCTGGCATTGCCCACTTTCCTATCCCCCTGAACCTTTTTTTTCCTTTTTTCTTTTTTTTTCTTTTTCCTTTAACTGTAATTAACTATGTAAAGATTGTCAACAACAATACAATAATAAAAAAAAAATAAAAAAATAAAAAATAAATAAAAAGAAAAAGAAAACACTGCCCGTTTGTCTGAATTGTGGAATTACTCTTGTCATTACTGCATAAACTTTTCCCTTGAGAATAACTGTAAGGTCAGCTACCCAGAATGCTAATACAGGCTAGCTAATGTTAACGCTAGCCTGCTTGATTAGTTAGTTAGTTAGTCTATTCACATAGCATTGCCTCTACACCAGGGTTCTGAGTGTGCTCACTGCTTCTGTGTAACCGCGTGTGTGCCACGTGCAGTATGCTACGTTCAGGTTCTCAGGCATCAGATAAGTAAATATCATAGTCAGGCAATAGTAGTAAGCTGTCAAAGCTCCCTGTGTATTCAGAAAATGGCAAGGTTTTTTGATGATTTGAAAAGCTACTAAAGAGAAATTTAATATAGCACTTAAGAAATTATATGCCCAGACAAGAAAGCAGTCACATCCCATGTAATAATAGCCAGCTTATAAATTTCAGTTTAACATGAAATCTGGCAGTCACACTCAATGCAAAGCTTTTTCTCAGTCCCTTGAGTGTAACTAATTTGACACAATTCCCTTAAAACACACACACACACACACATTTCAATAACTTCTGTTTATTTCCTAATATAAAGTAGCATGAAAAAGTGTTGTTGAATTTCAGTGATGCAAATGTTTAGAACTTGCATTGTGGGCCTGACATTATGGAGTTGGTTGAGCCACCCACCACCTGCAGTGCCAGCAGCCCACCACCTGCAGTGCCAGCAGCCCATATGTGGGCAATAGTTTGGGTCCTGGCCTCCACGGTTCCAATATGGCTTCCTTTGGATTGCCTGGGCAAAGCACCAAAAAAAAAAAAAAAAAAGGCCCCGTTGTGTGGCCCGCTGTCATCTACCTCAGAGACCCGCAAGAATTTCCTGGATCCAGACTTCTGCCTGACTCGTGCTGGACGTTGTGGGTATCGGGAAGTGAACGAGCAAGAGAAATCTCTCTCTATGTGCCTCCCTGATTTTCAAATGATAAAAAGAAAAATGGAAGTGTTACAACTTTTCTCACGGATCGGTTCCAGTGGAAGCAGGAAGAGATGCGAGCAGAAAGGAAATGTTTCCAGTGTATCCTCCATCGTCTGTGCCTCCAGGCCCTCTCAACCACCTGCTTTTTCATGCTTCCTCTATCCTTATTTGTACTGTCAAAGCAGACCCTCAGCTTCCTCTCTTCATTATCAAAAATAATAGCCTTAACCATCAGAGGAGACAGCTGAGGAAGTGTGAGGCTCACCCTTTTACAACAATCCCATTTTACGAGAAGCAAGAGGGTGGTTTCTTCCTCTATAGTAGGAAGTAGAGGAACAGTAGATGGAAATATGGGTGGATTTGAGCTTTGATAAAGGGTGGTGGCGTTGATGAAGAGCAAATGGGTAGCCTGAGCAGAGAAGGGGTTCGGTGGAAAGTTCCTGAAACGTACCACGGACACCCTAATCACGGTTTCCATCTGTTCCACTTTACAACCTTCACAGTGCCTTGCTTGTCGCCCTGGGCGCATAGCAGGCAGCGGAAGGTGATCAACTGGTTTGTACGTTGCGCATGTAGTTTAAGTACTCAGCAGGAAGCAATAAAAAGAGAAAAATGAGGTGAAAGTACAAACAATCCAGGTCCAACCAGGTCCCAAAAAAATGCTCCAAGTCTGCTGTGCTTGAGATAGGGTATGCCCTTAGAGGCTCACCTGCTGGAAACTCGGAAACCAATGTCAAGAATGTGCAAAGTGGTGGGACCTCAGAGGTGGGGCTTCCAGGGGTGACTGGGCATGACTGAGTCCATGAAGCATTCAACTTCTCATGGATGGATACGTTCTTGTAAACATGTTACCAAGAGACAGAAATGATTCCATCAAAGCAAAAACAGACACAGTGGTGGCAACAAGAGCCGCAGCAGAGGCTTTGTAGGGTGCTAAAGATACTTTGCTTATGGACTCTCGGCGGGGGGAGAAAAAGAGAAACTGAAATTGTCAGAGTTTTGGAGGACATTGGCTGAAGATTCAGCAAAACACGTCCAAGTGCAGTCCTCATGCATCATGACAAGGCTCCTCTTCAGTCCTCTCATTGAACAAGAGCATGAAGAGCTTTGACGGCAGGGCCAGTGTCGTGGCTCAGCAGGTTGAGACAACACTGCTTGTGACGCCAGTATCCCACAGTGGAGAGGGGATTCCAGGCCCAGCTGCTCTGATGATGTGCCCCGGAAGGCAGCAGAGGGTGGCCCAAGAACCTGGGTCCCAGCCCCCTGCGTGGAAGGCAAGGACGTGGTGCTCCTAACTCTGACCTTCACCCTAGCCATGTGATCATTTTTAAGGTGAACCAACAGATGAAGCTAACTGTTACTTTTCAAGTAAATGAGATGAAAAGCAGGTCATTTGATGGGAATTTTCGGCATTCCGCTGAGAGTCTGACTCTATTTATTCAATGCTTTTTTTGCAAATTAAAAACAATCTTACAGGACGTCCATTTTTCTTCAGT
This sequence comes from Ochotona princeps, assembly GCF_030435755.1. NCBI lineage: Eukaryota > Metazoa > Chordata > Mammalia > Lagomorpha > Ochotonidae > Ochotona > Ochotona princeps. The sequence continues at coordinate 84,983,453 of NC_080837.1, forward strand.
TATTGCTAAATGATTGGCCTGAGTATGATTAAATTATAGGGTCAATCTCTTTAGAGATGGGCTAACCAGCACATGATTACTGACGTCATGAACTTGATGGGGCTCACATTGAGAGATAAATTTGATGTTTTTGTCTTTTCCCGTGAACTTCTGGCAATTTTCTCATATAGTACTTATGCCAGTGGTCACTGCACTCCCTGGACAGCAGGTGCCTCTTCCTCACTGGTCATCCGATGTCCCCAAACGGGGCTTCCACCCAGTGAGAACTCAGCACACGCTAATTATGCCAGATGCAGAGGCTGGGTTGAACAAATGCACGGGGCTGGGTGGGCACTGTCTGAGAATGACCCTGGAACCCACTGAAGCCAGGTTAGGCCACAGGTACCCCAGCTGGTGAAATCAGAAAACCAGTAAACCGGAGCTGAATGATCCAGGTTGGTTAACCAGTTGGTTGCAAACCAGTTCTCATCTGCTTCACTGTTCCACTTGTACATTTGCTGTGCGTGTGACCTGTACTTTTCCCAGAAAGGACAATTCCAGAACTTGTCCAATAAAGACCTGGAAAGCCCAGAGAGCCAACTCAGAAATCTGCTTAACTGGGATCACTGCTCTGCCCTTGTATTAATTGTTGTCCTGTCAGAGAGCTTTCTAGCTCATTCATTCAGGAAGACCTCAGGCTAGAAAAACATCCTCTATTCCAGTGATCAAACTAAAATACAAATCAAAACTACTGCAACCCCAACAGTCAGAAAAGTCAAGTTGAGTCATTTAAGGGGCGGACTCAAGGACCCACGCCCCATCAGGGCCACCCCATCCAGGGGTGCAGCCGCGCAAACGTTACAACGAGGTTATTAAGGAGTGCCAGATACAGGTGCGTGCCGCGCTCAGAACCGTTCCTGGCAGAGGGGACAGCCATGAACGCCAGGGGCACTGTCAAAAAGAAAACCAAATACTTGGCACCCCCAGCATCTTCAAAATACCACCTTAGCCAAACTGCAAGATCGTTCCTTCCCGCCGCCGAAAACCTGCGGCGGCAGCGGGAAGGCCCTCGTCGGTGCCGCCCGCCTTCGCGGCGGGCGGTGCGCCCCAGCAGCGCTCCTGCGCCAGGGGACAATGGGCTCCGCGACGGAACCGCGCCGCCCCGGCCCGCCGGCGCCCCGCATCCGGCCTTCCGGCGCACACATCCCGCCTTTGTTTCCCCGCCGGCCGCGCGTGTCGCCTCCGCGGCGCCCCCGCCGCGCTCTTCCGCCGCTGCCCGCGCCGGAGGCCAGGGGGTCGCGGCAGGAAGCGCGGGGGAAGCGCGGGCGGCGGCGGCCGGGGCCGGGCCGGGGCTGGGGCCGGGCCCGCGGAAGCGCCGCCGCCCGCCGCGCTCGCTCGGGGAGGGCTGCGCGCCGCGATAAGCGCTTCCCGGCCCATTGTGTGCGCGCCGCGGCCGCCCAGTGAAAGTTCCCGGGCCGGCGGGACGCGCTGCTGCGCACCTGCACCGCGGAAGCGCCGAGAGGCCGCCGCGCGCTGTCGGGCCGGTGCTGCCCAGGAGCTCGGCAGCCGCCTGTTTGAATGGATCGCAGCGCTGTCGGAGGCGGGAAGAATGGTCTTAGCCTCTGGCCAAGGTGCAGCCTCTCAGAGCAGGGAGTCAAGGCCACGGGAGATTCACAAGTGTCTCCCGAAATTAAGTGCTGTGTTCTACACGATGGTGCGTATAATACAGAAACACACCGGGGAAGCCGTTGCTCTAGTTTGATCGCTTAAAGAAAAAAAACAATAAAGACTTTGATTGTAAGGGGTTGTAATTGGTAGTTACATGGTGACTTTTTTTTTTCCAACCTTTTCTGGATAAGAACCGGACCTTCAACCTTCTTTGGAGATCCCTGGGGTGTAGGACGCAAAGGAGATCCTTAGAGCGGCCTGCAGCCCAGACCCAACCTACTTTCTTGCCATCTCAGCAGTCTCCATGGTACAATCATTGCGCCCCATTCTCTGTCGCTGCTGCGTCCTACCTTGCCCGCTTGCCCTATGGCAAAGCCGCAGATACCCCGTGAACCCCACATCTGTGACTGAGTGGAACCCCACATCTGTGATTGAGTGGAGTAGGTCCGGTTCGCTGTGTGAGGTCATCTACCTGACTGAGATGTGAATTATAGGCAACTGCCTACAGTGTGCCTCATTCCCCTGAAGCTCCCCCTGCCCTCGCCTTCCTGGCGCCAAAAGCAGGGTTGGGTGTATTGAAGTCCCTCCTTTAGAGACCCTGCGTGTGTGTTGGCGTTGGTTCTATACGGATCTGTGCTGTCTTATTATAACGGCTCCTTCATTGTTTGCAATCCTCAGCCTCGGGTTGTATGTTTCCGTCTTGGGGAGGTAATTTGCGTTTGGTGAGATCATGAATATTGGGTTTGGTTGCTTCACCAAGGAGGCGGATCCCTTTCCCCTGGGCCGACACAAGCCCCTGCTGCCGGATAGCCAGGCACCGGAATATAAGAAGTGTGTGCCCTTGTGGTCAGGTACCCCGTTTGCTACATCCTGCTACACAGCAGCAACTGGACTAAGCCATGTCTTCCTGTTACACCTGTATGCGAGTCATAACTGTACCTGTTCCTGAAAATTATATTTTAACAGGCTATCTAATTAAGAGTATGACAAATCAAAAAGATAACAGGAAGAGAAAGGCAGGGGGATAAATTAGTGGTAGCTTTAGTTCACCATGCAGGAGGTAAATTCGTTAATTTGTTCATTACCTATACGAAGTACTAAGTGAGAGCTTATTACAGTGGGAGGCTAATGCAAAGCAATTATTGTCTCTGAATTCTTTTTTATGAACTACTGAAGAAATGCGAAGCAGGAAACACCACAGAGCTGGCATCAGGAGAGCCCCGTTGAAAAGCACGGGTGGTGATGCTTACGGATTGCGGATCAGCTTTAAACCTCAGCTTCCTTCTCTGGAAAATGGGACCACTAATATCTGCACCCCAGGGTGGTGAAGGAAATGAATGAGACTGCGAAACTGCTTGTGAAACGCAGGTGAACTCTTTTCCCCATTACATTCTCCTTAGCTGTAAGGGGAAACAGATTGAGGAAATGGCAAAATAGCAACAAAGCCTAACCTGTACATAGTTGCAAAGGGTTTAGAATTTGACCCGAATTTGACATTCAGGATGCCACACTTTGCTGTGTGGCCTCGAACAAAGAAAAACCATTTCTCTAAGCCACCTCGTTCTGTGAACAGAGATTCAAACATGGGAGAAAGCTGTGGAGCCTGAAAATACTGAATGTAAAGTTTGCCTGGGAGCTGAGCTCAGTAGGAAGAACACATTAAATAAATGGCACCTACCAATCAAGTGTATCAAAATAGCAAACTCAGCGTCTAATGAGAACCATAATTCCTGCTATCCAGTCACTGGTGAGTGCCTCCCAGAAAGGCTGCGTGTTATACCCGAGAGGAGCGAGCGACAGCAGCCAAGGTTCTTTCTTTTTTAAGAAACCACTAGGAATCCAAGTTCTTCCTTACAGCTTGGACAGGTTCTCCTTGGAGTGGCTGCTGACTCATGAAAGAAGCTTACCCCACAAACCGCCAACGCCGTCTCTGCAGAGTGAGCAGAGTAGTGCTAGCTGTCTGTGACCATGACCTCCATTGACATGTAAGAAGCTTTCTAGAACCCTGTAGAGAATCACAGGTGGTTACATACGTCTAATGTTCCTTGGCGTGTAGACTGTTCTTATCCTGTGGCAAGGACAAAGTAGTCCATTTCGCTGCGTCTTGTGGTTGATAACTGAGGACAGAGAAACAAGCTGTAAAACAAGACATAATCAATGAGTCGAGTCAGGGTGGCCACAGTTCACCTAAGAAACACTGAAGAGTACAACTCTCTGTTCCTAACTCCCCAAATGATAGTGCCATAGCTGTCACCAAACACAGCATCCAGTTCCACTGACTGGCCATTGGGAGCTGACATGCCAATCATAGATCAGAGATGACCCTCAGACCAATCTGGTTCTCCTAAAATTCAAGATGGAAGATCGGCAGCTATCTAGAGGCCACTGGACACCCAAAAACTCAATACAAACACAAGTGATGAGGTTGTGTGAACAGTGAGCGAGAGGAAATGAGAACAGAAAAGAGTTCAAGAGAGCCCAGAACATGTATGTGCCATAGAGATCACTGACTTGCTCCCTCCTTTTGCAGGATGGAGAGTCACCCAGCCTGCTGGAAAGGAGAGGTCAGCCAGCTGGCTATCTGCGATGCACCTTCACATGTTCGAGGTAATGCTTAGATGGTCATTAATGTCCCTTGTAGCAGGAGACACATACACAGGTGCATGGTCATACACTTGAAAGACACTTAACACTTTTGAGCATTTACACACAGTTCTAAATTGCTAACATGACAGTTGGTTTTTCTTTGTGACAAATACTCGCATGTACACACAATTTTCTATATCTGATAATAGCAAAATTTTTTTCTATTGAGTTAGGACCCCACATTTCAAAAAACTAAATGTGAAAAGTGGGGTGAAGATGCAATAAAAGAGTGGCCTAAACCTTACATAACAAATGTTTCCCATAGAATTTAAAAAAAAAAAAAAGAAAGAAAGAAAAAGGCCTTTGTTTTCTCAGGAGGAAGACCTAACGTGATCTCCAGGGAGACTTTGCACTGTTTCTCCCCACTCGGGAAGACTGGACCGGAAATCTCCTCCATCATGACTCAAACAAGTCACTTTCACACTAAATTATTTCTAGAGGATACTCGGCACTGCAGAGAACATCTGTGAACTGAGAAGTCTAACTTCACAGAGGAAAAGACGCATCCTCCCCAAATTAACCAAGGATTTGGAATACCCAGTTTTGGGTCGAGAGTGTTTAGGGCTTTCTCCTATGGCTCAAAAATACATCAAAAACTGGGGTGGGGGGGAAAGGAAGAGGAAGAAAAATAAACCAGCAAAATGTGAAAGGAGAAAAAAAAGGATGAGGAACCAAAGGAGCACAATGAGGCAAAGCAATATTTTCTGTTGACATCCAAGGCTGCCGCGTGCAGGAACGGGGGCAAGGGCGTGTCAATTTCTGTTGTACATGCTAAGGATGACAACCTCATGCACACAAAATGAGCATCACAGCTAGCTTTGAGTGCCCTTTGCAAGTTGGTGGGAAAAGCAGTGTGCTATAACGTGACGTGCGTCAAGAGAAGCACTGAGCAGCACGTAATTAAGCAAATTTTTGTTATAGGTGATATTTATGGCCTTTCTGTATTCTATACATTCACACAAAAGCAGGAAATGTACAAGTGTCGAACTGTGCTGATTTTTTTTTATTTCATTTTATGTGTCTAAGGAATGTGAACCGAGTGCCTATCAGCATTAGCCATCTTAATTCTAATCACACCGGCAGCTATACACGCCCTGCCCTCTACTGAGTTTCTATTTTGAGAAGGTGAATCATCTCTTTTGTCATAAGATGTTCCTGGAATTCTTGGAGACTTCCCAAGAGTGGGCAGGAAAGGCACAAATCTGTACAAAATAGACGCGTCGTAGGATGCTTAATTTTAATGGAAAACTCGTTTTTTCTTTCTGACACAGGCAGATCCTGCTGTGCTTGACAAATATGTTCTAGTAGGAAGCTCAATCTAGATGTTATGTGTAACTTTATCTTATTCCCTCCTGAGTACTCCTGTTCCTGCAAAGTGATCTCTGCGCTGCCCGAAGTCATTACGCCCTTTCTCTCTCACATGGTCCCTCTGTAAATGTCAGGCAGAACTACATTTTTATTTGCAGAGATACCACTGCTATGAATGAGGGGAAATTTTCTGCTCCCCCGCCTCTCCCTCTTTACCCTGTGCGCATTCTACTAATATGATTTGTTGAACAAATTGTTCCATTAATCTGGGGCTGTTTGACAGAGTGAGAAAATAAGTGCCAAAGTGAGAAGATTCGCAAGAATCGGAAGTCTCAGGGCCTCTTTCTCAAGGTAAATAGTTATTATATCAGGGTGTCAGGCTGCTGAAATGGATGTGCTTTCATTCCCAGTTTGTAAATGTCACTTTTTCTCAGCCCATCAGGGTGACAAATGAGGTGTGGGTTACAGTGAGAGTTCATTCTTTGACAAAGTTCTCAACAGTCTATTTCAGCAGAGAGCACCCAGCCTCCTCCACTCGTACAATGCAGACCTTCACCATAGCTGGAAACTTCCCAGCTCCCCTCCAAGGACCTCATCACAACCCTCAGAGGGAAGCACTCTGGAGCAAAACTCAATCTCAAGAAAAGGTAGAATTAAGTGGCAAAGTGGTTCATAGGTTCAATCATTAATGCTCAAGATTTTCTGATTTCAGGAAATTTTAGTGTATTAAAGTCTTTAATTTTTTTATTTTTTTTTTTGTCTTTACATTTAACCTTGAGAGTTCTTATGGTTTTAAATACTAGTTGATCAATAAACATATCACATCATGAATAAATAATTCAGAAAAACAAATTACCATAGCAGTAAATCAATGAGCAACTCAGTGGCTGAGTGAACATTAATTTTTCACCTGATTAAAATATTTCTTCCCAAAAGATGCTTTTTGATTAACTTCAGACATGTAACATGTGAACATGACAAGAATATGTTGGTTTTATAAGCACTCCTAAAATAGGCTTAAGATACTGTGTGCAAAATATACAGCCAGAAAATGGCATGATGGTCAGAATTAGGCAATAAAATCGCTGGTGTTACCTTATGGTGTGCTGGTTGATGCGTTAGGTCCAGGAACCACATCCATTTGTCTTGAGTTCAAACAAAACTATTCTGCCTATGGAAATCACTATGAATGTAGTTTTGTAAAAATTAATTTAACACTTTTGTGGTTAACATTTCAAGATTCAATTATCGGTTCATCATAATCTGTCTCCTCATATTCCATTTTCCTACTCAAACTTTATCTTGTAACTTAAACTCCCTGAACCTCAGTTACGTTATACAAATTATTATGATCTCAATGTTCTGCCTAAAATATCCTCCTCAAGAGAAAGATGAGAAGACCAAATGAGATCATGAAAGTGTTTTGAAAGACAAATTTAATTGAAAATATTATTTGCCTATGGATGTACAGACACACTAGGAAAAGCAATCAATAGATTTCCAGTGAAATGCAGTGTCTCCCCAAAGATGAAAGATGAAAAATTGTAACATTGGCAGGTAAAGATGGGGATGAGGAAAAACTCAAATAAAAGTTGAAGACTCATCATATTTGAAGCCAAGAGAGAAAGAAAGATGTATTGATTGACGCTTTCTTGACAATTTCAACTTCAGAGAGAGGACATGAGTCTGTTGGGTTGAGAAATTAAAATGTAGAAAGGAATAATAAATGCGGGTTCTAAAACCACTCAGACATTCCAAGTTCCATGTGGGAATCTGGGTGAATGTTCAGCAAATTGTTATGAAAGAGCCTTAGATGGGAAGGGACAGGAAGAGACAAAGCACTTGGATTACATTAGCCAGGCAGTGTGAGAATTCTGTCAAAGATCAAAGGACTTGGGGATTACGTGAGTGGAGATAGGGGAGCCCAGAATAAAGCCTGGGCTACAAAGAACTCTGAGAAACTCTAAAAGAATTAGCATCCTAGCTAAAAGTATTTCTGAAAACTCACCTATCGCTTATGTTAAAATAAGATACAAAGAGTAGCAAAGATAAATGGACTTATGATGGAGAAACATCTGTTCATCCAAAAGCAAACCACACAGGCAAAGACCAGCTGGAGACACAGAAGTTACTATGAACAGACAGATCAAATCATTGCTATCTAAACTACATTAAAATCCTTAATGGACTCATATACAGGAGGATGTTACTTAGCCCTCTAGAATGATACATGCCTAAAGGGAGATGTGTCTAATTTATTGGGGAGGAAAAAAATGTATTTAACATTGCAAGTTTCATTTCAAATGACCCAAAAAGTTTAGTGCTGTTTATTTTTGTTTGAAATTTGATGAACAAGTGGGTCATTATGGAGAAATGAGATTGGCCAACCAAAGGGAGTACACTCTGATTACACTGAACTGGGAGACTTTGGAAAGGTCTTCTTTCTCAGAGCTTTGTGGGTCTCTCAACACAGGGACAATTCTTTCCTCTGGACATTGAGAGGACTCTCTCTGGATGAGAGACTAACTGACCTGCTACAAGGAAGGTCACCTATGTTCAATAGGTGATGTCAGGCAGGAAATGTGGGAGAAGGCCAGAGAGACTTTCCTGCTTCTGCAGATTTTTCAGCTCCCCTCAACTTGAAGATCCAGTATGCACAGGTGCCATGTTTGGGGCTGTAAGTTCAGAGTCTCATTTCTGCTCAAGAAAATCACTAGGAAACCCTCAGTAGGCACATCCCCAAACAGAAAGTCCAAACCACCCACGACCATAGAACGCTGAACTCAGTGTTGCTGGCTTTCAGAAAAACAGAAACAAAACTGCAACTAGCAAATTACTTCCAGACTGACTAAAATTAAAACCTTATTTGTCAACACCAAGCAGTACCAAAAATGTGGGTCAATGAGAATGCTGGTACAATGTTAATGAGCCTGAAAATATTGACTAAGTCATTGGAAAATAGTCATTTCTAGTGTGGACTGTGGACTTGGAGATTTTACGCTGAGGTGCACACCCTGGATAAATTTACACACATGGCCCATGTGAAATGTTCACAGTAACAATTCTGATGACAGTGAAACTTTTCAAACTATCCAAACGTACACTAGGAAAGCACCGGTAAATTATGACGGTAGCATGCTAGATATCATTGAAACTGAATGCAGTGGAACTATATAACAACAATCCCAATGAAACATCACACGTATAGCCTTGCAAACAATATTTAATTATCTTTCCATTGTTATACAATATTTTTTGTAATATTTACATTTATTTTTATTGAAAAGGCAGATTTTCTTTCTCTCTTCCTTCTTTCCTTCTGTCCTTCCTTCCCATTTTTTTTTTTTTTTTGTTTTTCTTTTACAGGGAGAAAGAGAAACAAAGATCTTCCAACCACTGGTTCACTCCCCAAGTGGCTGCAACAGCCAGAGGTGAGCTAATTTGAAGCCAGGACCATGTAGCTTCTTCTGGGTCTTTCCACATTGGTGCAGGGCCCCAGGGATTTTGGCTGTCTTCCACAGCTTTCCTACCATGGAGCCGGATGAGAAGTGGTGACCACATGGGATGCCAGTGCTTGCGGGTGGAAGATAAGCCACTTGAACTGTCTCTCCCGCCCCAATATTGTTTTGGAATAAATGCAGAAATCAGAAAAGTGTAGCCCACAAGATTGTTGGAGAGTAAAGATAAGAGGATAAAACCTAGAAGAGACATGGTCATTAAAGTTTAAAATATTTATCACTTGCTTTATAACTGCTTTATTGACTCCTGGTTTAACACATAAAAAAAAGCAAGGATGCCCTTGCAACATTCTGGATGTTGTTGTAGCTTGAAAGGCGTAGGACTATGATGCGGAGCAGGGGCAGAAGGGGACTCAAGCCAGCTTCTGGAACATTAGCGATTTATTTTTCTTTCAACTAAGAGATGCTTGAACGATAGTTTTCAAAAGTGGTATTTTTCTAAAGATTTATTTATTTTTATAGAGGAGAGACAGAAAGGAAGATCTTCCATCTGCTGATTCACTCTCCAAGCAGCTGCAACAGCCGGTGCTGTGCCAATCCAAAGTCAGGAGCCTGAAGTCTCTTCCAGATTTGTTATGTGGGTGCAGGGTCCCAAAACTTTTGGAATCAGAAGTGGAGCAGCCAGCTCAAAAATCGGTGTCTACAAGGAATGCAGGCACCACAGGGTGAAGAATTAACCTGTATCTCATTGCATTGGGCCCATATAATCCTGCTTTAAAGCGGGTTCATCCTTCACCTCATAACTGCTAGTAATAACTCACAAATAGTTGTTTGGAATGTGAAAGCTAAAAGTACAGTACAGTGCAGCTATATATTTTGAAAGTCACTTTTGGGGCTCGGCACAATAGCATAGCTGCTGAAGTCCTTGCCTTTCATGCACCAAGATCCCATTTGGGCACCAGTTCTACTCGCAACGACCCGCGAAAGCAGTTGAAGATGGTCCAAGCCCTTGGGTCCCTGAATCCCCAGGGGAGACATAGAAGAAGTTGCTGCTCCCAGCTTTGGATCAGCTCAGTTCTGGATATTACAGCCATTAGGGGAGTGAGCCAGTGGATGGAAGACCTTTTCTTCTCTCCTCTTCTTTCCTTCTATCTCAGTAAAATCTTTTCAAATTAAAAAAAAAAAGTCATAACAAATAGAGAGAGGCTTTTATAACCTGGTTCCTATCACAAAGCCAATGTGAACTCAAATGGGAGTAGGGACACCAAGGCTTATCTAAAGTAGGTGGACATGGGATCACCAGGAGAAGCTCTGCCTAAGATAGAGTAGACAGAGGTAGGAATGCTGCTGAAGGAACGGAACCAAAGGAAAGGACCTCATCATGGATGAATGCTGAGCTGACATCATCCGTGAGGCAAGGAGGAATGGTGTCAGAATCGACTTGTGATTTTTGTCAGGCATCCAAGATTAATCCTTGGATGGTAAGCGTACAAGGGAACCAGTTGTTCCGATGCTCCAGCCCAGGGAGGGGCAGACAGGCAAGCCAGGTAAGGAGCAGATGTCAAATAGCCAAAGGTAAAGGGACACATAGAGATTTGAGTTGTTTTCGCAGACTACCAGAGACTGATGTCAGCTTTAGCGAGTTAACCTTCCTGGCTTCCTGCACTTTAAGATTTTTGACCTCCTCTTATTATTTTGGACAAACAAGACAAGCATTACAATAATTTACCATCCCACTTTTCAGAAAGACTTATCAGGCCCCAAATTACTTTCTCACACTTAGAGATGAATTCTCTGGGTGTGAGTCGGTTAACAAGAAGAAACCAATGCTTGTTAGAGAGGATAATCCTCTGACAGTGAGTAGTAATGACGTATTCAAACCAGACTTCAGCATTACCAAAACTGAACAGTGTAAATCTGCAAGTGAGTCTAACAACTTTTACTTGGTTTTGACTCTCTGTGTAGTTTCCGACTCTTAGAATATTAAGAAGGAATGCTGTTGGATTGAGAAAACAGAATCCTGTCACTCTTGATATCATTTATTTGATAGCACACTGAATTTACATTGCATTATCTTATGTTTCCAGCAAACATACAGAATGGACCACACAGGTGCAATGTTCTCTACTTTGCAAAAATGAAACTGAGATGCAGACAGTCTAGATTACTTAGCTAGGATCGTGAGACTAGATAAGAAAACATGATGCTGAAACTCAGATGTTCCAATGCAATGCCCAACAGACTTCCCAGGGTATCACATTGCTTCGGGGGAATTTTGCTTGAGCCACTGGGAAAATATGACTATTACCTGGGAAGAAACTGGCGTTTAGCTTGTTCACCTGGAGTCATTTATTGTTGGGCCATGAAGCAATGTGGCAGATGAGCGTGTGTTTGAGTGAGAACAGCTGTGGATGTGACAAGGCAGGAAGCGAAGAAGTCAGTGACCAAGTTGGTTAAGCCAGAACAGGCAGAGCGTAAGTGAAGTGTTGGCTGCAGGGGAATAAGGATGCTGTACTGAGGACAGAAAGGACTGGCTTAGAAGGGACCGTATTGGGCTGTCACACCTCAATGTATTACTGTAGCCAGGACCAATAGGGGGACTTTATTTCTCTTTTCTCAGACATTGTCATTACTTTCTGTTTTCATAAGGAAGTGTAAACACATGCGTCAGGGAGGGAAATACTCAAGTTAGTATTCTCAGCAACTCTTTAAAGGGTTTCTACAAGTAGATACTACTTAGAGAAGTAAATATATATGATCATGCTATCTGCATGCATAAACATAGTTGTGAAAGTATTTGACATGGATGGTTAATATGCTTCATCTACAAAGAACTTTCAATCATAAATAAAAGAGATGTCCATAGAAGAAATGTGAATACTTAATTATCCAGATAGTGCAAAAGACCATGAAAGTTACATGAAATAATATTCTCCACTAGTAATCAAAGAAATTAAAAATGAATATGAGGTCACATTCATTATATTAGACAAAATGCAGAAGATACTGGAGAAGATGCGTCGTCATGTGTTGCTGTGGCAGGTGTTTAGCTTTCTGGAGAACATGAGTAACAGCTGTCAGAAGCCTGAAATACTACTTCCGACTCCTTAGTCTCCACTTCCAGAAGGATAAAGCAGACTCTAAAGTGGTTCTTTGTGCAAGCCATCACTATCTCGATTCCAAATCCAGTTATTACCCAACAAGTCCATTTGAGATCAATATCCCTTATGATTGCAGATTTTTAAATCCTTAATAACATTTTTCAAGTGAAATCCAGCAATATGTAAAATGTACCATCAGACTTCAGTGGAGTTTATTTCATAGTTATAAGGTAGGTTTAGCATTTAGGTATAATTCTTCCTATTAACAGAACAAAGAAGAAAATATACAATTCTCTCAATAGATACAGAAAAAGAAAAAATCAATGCTCATTTATGACAAGGGTCTTTTCACACTCAGGATAAAAATAAACTTCAACTTAGTAGAGATCATGCGTAATCAATTTTCAACTGTCGTCATAATACCTTCTGCTAAAAGGCACGATTTTCCTCTTTGTTGGCAACTTAGCAAGAATATTCAGCACTTCTTGCGGGGGGGTTGTCAACAGAACACGGTAATAATGAAGGTAGAATCATTATATGATTATTACATACAGATACATCACATTATATGTATATAATACATACATGTTGTTATCTGCATTACATGCTATATATAAAACTGCATATAATTTTATATCTAGCACTTATTAAAATTAGGTATTTATTTATTTGAGAGACAGAGGGAAATAGAGATAGAAACAGAGGCAGGTCCAGAGACCCCCTGCTTTGATTCACTTCCTGGCTGCTTGACAATCCAGGGCAGCCGGACAAAGACCAGAGCCAGGACTAGGAATTCTGCTTTTGATTTTCCGAGGCTTCAATATTTTTTTTTTCAAATTGACTTCTTAATAACTGTTTGCCAAACAAATGAATACTGAACAGATGGAGTCAGATTCTAACACTACTTCACGCAGGGAAAGACAATGATTCTGAAAAAGTACCATCAGAGTTGACTTCTTTGGCACCTTTGCTTGTCACAACTATTTTGTTTTGTGTTATTAAGCTGTATTTATTTATTTGAAAGTCGGAGTTACCAAGGGAGAGGAGAGACAGAGGAAAAGGTATCTTGTACCCACTGGCCCACTTCCCAGCTGGCTGCTAGGGCCAAAGCTGCACCACACAGAGTCCAGGAGCCAGGGATTTCATCTGAATCCCCCAGTAGATGACAGGGCCCCCATACTTGGGCTGCCTTACACCACTTTTCTTAGGCCATCTTCAGGGAACTGGATTGGGGGTGGAGAAGCCAGGACAAGAACCAGTGCTTGTGATGCTGGCATCACAGTTAGCAACCTAACGTGCTATGTTACAATGCAAGCCCCAGGAGCTATTCTTATACTGATCGATTGAATCAAGGAGGAGCTTGTTTTGTTTATACACTTGTCCAGCCATTGGAACTAAGAGTGAAAGAACACATACACAGAATTTTCAAAAAGTGTGTAGTAATTGCATGTGATAAAAAAAACTTACATGAATTTCAAATGTTTTTCACCAAAATAAACTTTAATTTTAATTGCGTTTTCTATGAACTTACGAAGTAGCCTTGTCAAAGTTGCCTTCAAGGAGCTTGTGTCTTGGCTGAGAAGAGAGATATACAAAGGTGCTTGAAGTACTGTGAGCTGCTGTGGAGGTCTATAAAAGGTGAGGTTGTTCTCTGATGAGAATGAGACGAGGCTTCAGAGAAAAGTGCAATTGAAGAATGAATAAGAATGTCAACAAGCATGGGGATGGTCATGGAATTTTAGACAGTAAGAGTGGCTTGAGTAAAGCCATGAGACCTCACACTCAGGGAACTATAAGATCTGGAGACTAGAACAAGCTGGGTGGAGTACAGTCCTTCCAGTGTATATGATAATGATGGGCACACCACTAGCTAGCTACCTGCGATGGGACACTGGGTAACTTTGGCCTAACTTGACTGTACTCCACAAGGGTTAAAGCTGGAAGCATAGTAGCCTGGTCTGCCCACAGGTCATTCAGGAAGGGGAACTGAATATCTGTGGTGGTCCAGTCAGACTGCCCTCCGCCTGGGATGGGACATTGGGTCATGTTGGCCTAACCTGACCACACGTCATAAGGGTTAGGGCTGGGGAAGGAAAACTTGGCCTGGCCACAGATTGTTCAGGAAGGGGCCATTGAATATCCATGGTGGTCTTGCCAGACCACACTCTTCTTAGGGTCAAGGCTACAGAACCAGTGAAACCACAAATACAGAGAATGCAAATATGTCAGAACACACACAATGTGTGATAAGCACCAAATGCCATGATTATAGGATAATATTTATTCTTCCTTGTGGCTAGTGTCTTCCTGCATGGGATTCCCAGCTGCTGGGGAAGGGACTAGGATAATAAATATATCAGACATAGTTGGAAAAACATTGAACTTCAAACCTCTCAGTCTTCTGGACGTTTTTACACAATCTTAACTCACCCCCTGCACGTGTTTCCTGGAGTTTGGAGTGGCTGACAGGACGCAGAGGCAACGGAAGTGGCTATTCCTTCACAATTGGTTGGATTGTTGAGACATTTAAAGTGTCCAGATTAAGTAGAAGCTGCTGAATGACTGGAGAGAAAAACTGTTCAGTCTGCTCAGATGAATTCACCGCAAAACCAGATGGAACCATTTTTTGGGGGAATTTCAGTGATGTGTTAAACAGCACCGTTTACAATCTTATTCTCTTAAAAAATCAGCTGTCATCATCTGGTTTGCCATGAGAATTCTTGCTGTCTTTAAAAGTGAAAATAGTCAATGATGTCAACTTATATTTTATCATTATGTTTAGTAATTATTTAAAAAGGGCTTTTTTCAGAGTGTTTTATTTCTTTTATGCACAAAAATTAGATATTATTGTGCCCATTCTTAAGATTAAAAAAATAAATAAAGCGAAGCCAAAATCTATGTTGCAGCAATCACAAGGCAATTAACAGCAGGCTTAGAGGAGCAAGCATTGTAGTAGAACAAGTTAAGTCACCGCTTCAATGCTGGCATCCAGGCTTATTACAGTCAAGTCTGCTTTGCTTCTGATCCAGCTCTCTGCAATGGACCTAGGAAATGGCAGATGCTGTGACAAGTAGTTGGATCCCTGCTACCTATTTGGGATACTCTAATGAAGTTCTTGGTTCCTGACTCAGCTAGCCCAGCTCAGCTGACCGCAAGCATTTCGGAAATGAACCAGTGGATGGGAGATCTCTTTCTCTCTGTGCTTCTCGTCTTTCTGAGCTGCTCATCTCTTTAACTCTTTTAGTAAATCTCAAAACAGGCCTATTTAGTCAACAGGAGGTCTCCCAACACAGCCTGCCCAGGCTATAAAACATGCTAACTCCTCACCGTCAACATGCAGAGAACAGTTAATCAGTTCCAAAGCACAGCCATGGGGCGAGCCATTAGTACAAAGACCATCAGATCCTGGAATTAGGAAGGCAAACGTCATCATGAAAAAGTCAGGGTCTTGGAGAGTTTTTCTGGAATTAGGGGTCAGGAGGTGAGTAGCAGGAGGCACTGGGCAAAACGGAAAATGGCCTCAGAATGTGTCTTTCCTATTTGTAGTTGAGAAGGACTACAGGCCAGCAAGAGTCACACTGTGCTGTGGCGGCTGACTGTCACCGTGGGATTTTATCTGAGGGCTGGAAATGTTCCATCTGCCTCCCACCTACCATCTGCCCGTCATGAGCCTCCTGTGTGGAGAGGCTGCCTCCTAGGAGCAGGCCACAAGGGCCCCTGGTCTTCGAGATACCCATTGGGTCAGCCAACAGGAAGCTATAAGTGAAGACTGGAGGGAGCAAGCCAAATGTAATACAAGTGTACATGTTTCTGTCCCTGGGACATCTTGACTTCCTAAACAAAAGCCTTCTCCACGCAGCTGATCTATTTTCTCTGTAGTCCAAAATCTGTTTTCTCCTTCCTCTACCAGACCTAAGAGTGACCACAGCTAAACATTGCCAGCCCCTGGGCAGCGCATGACTCCTGGTTGTTCCTGGAAGGCCATGCCTGCCTCTGTCCATGGTCCCTGTTGAAACATCATTCAGCTCTTCGTGATTACGCTTTCTGAGGCTGTGATTGCAACTAGTTGTCTCCAAATGCAGGAGGGATGAATAAAGGCCTGAGAAACCAGCTCTAAGAACTTAAAGAGATTCCTCTTTCATGTATTGAAGTTAAGTTGCTTATGTTATGACTTCATGTCAACTCTGTTGTTTCAAACATTCGTATTCATAACAGTGTTTTATAATATGTGCATCTGGACTTTTCTTATTTGAGGTAAAATTCATTCTGATATTCATATCTAGTACTATTCAAATCTATTCTACTTTCCTAAAAGTGTTTACTTGTGAGGCAGATAGGAACAGAAGGAGAGAGAGAGAGAGAGAGAGAGAGAGAGCGAGAGCGAGCCAGCGAGCTGCTATGTACTGATTCACTTCCTATATGCCCACGATGGCTGGCCGATAGTAGCTGGGATTTGGGAACTTAATCCAAGTCTCACTGGAGCTATTGCCTTCTGTCTCCCAGAGGACTGCTTTAACAGGCAGCTGGCAGCAGCACCTGGAGCAGAGTATGGAATCCAGGCACTCCACTACCGGATTCATGTCTAAACTAGCAAGCTAATCACTAAGTCAAATACCACCCCCCCATTTCAGTTCAAAGAGTGGTCAGACATGAATTCTGTATCCAAGGCTAAAGATGAGATCATGTCTCCCTTTTCAGGATTACTCAGTCCCTGCTTCCCTCCACTCAGGGCCAATGGGAGGAAAGGATTTCTGCTCTAACAAGATGTCAACGTCTCCCAGGGTGCACCAAACAGCAAAGCACTGCCTTGGAAAATAGATGCTGAAGAATGATTTGGAACCATCAGGTGCGTGCATTTGGAGATTCCGAGTTGGAGAGGTAATGTCCTTACAAGTCACAGCAGTGCTGTGAGCACATGTTTCGTTTCAGGGTCAATGTGCGCTTACCTCACCGTGCATTTTTTCCCTCTCAATCTATGAACATGCACAAGCTACTCTGATTTTTTTCAGTTAAATAGTGGAAAAGATCAGCTATTTTCAACTTTTCTAAAATTATCATTGTAAAACATGTTACATTATTTTTTAGGACTTATTTCTTTTTCTTGGAAAGGCAAATATACAGAGAGAAGGCGAGACAGTGAGGAATATTTTCCATCTGTTGATTCACTCCCCAAGTGACCGCAACGGTGTGAGCTGTACCAATCGGAAACCAGGAGCCAGGAGCTTCTTCTGGGTCTCCCATGTGGGTGCAGAGTCCCAAGGCTTTGGGCTGTCCTCGACTGCTTTCCCAGGCCACAAACAGGGAGCTGGATGTGAAGTGAGGCTGCCAGGATTAGAACCAGTGCCTATATGGGATATCGGCGAGGACTTTAGCTGCTAGGCTACCACTCTGGGCCCGTGTCACATTATTTAAAGTGAAACTGCTACAACACTTTGCAACAGCACATATATGCACCCGGAGAATGATAAATAAGTGTTTTATACCACCAGTGAAGGGTTTTCTGGGTCATGATGGGGCTGGCTTCAGCTTCTTTGCCATGATGTTCAGAATGCCAACTTCAGAAACATTTCATTCAGTACCTTGCAAAGTATCTCTGACACTGTGGGTGTTTATGCATCATCAGCTCTCATCCTCCATGTGACTGGTCTCTCCTCCACTCATGGGAGATCACAAATGTGTGCCTTCCTGCCACCACACCACTGATGTGCGAAGTTCTTCATCCTGTCACTAAGTGGTGGAAACTCTCCCTGCTCCTTGGCTAGCCAGATCATTTAGCCTGAGCAATGCAGGAGCAGCACAGAACATGCAAGCTTAAAATACATTTGCTCAATAGGAATTCCTCGCTTGCTGTCCTCAGAATTGGGAACCTGCTTTGCACTATGTAGGTGAGTTCCAGATCAGCTGCTGGAAGATACGGGCACATGTGTCTTCCAGTCAACACAACATAGGATGGTCTGTCAGCTGCAAGAGCAGCTCACTGGTGACTGAACAGAGCCACCCAAAGAACTGGGAGCTAAGGAAAGGAAGACTATTTCAACCACAAAGTTCTGAAGTACACAGTAAACAAAAACAGATGCACAAATGAAGTTTCACATGGCAACAGTGACTTTTCAACCATATATTCTATATCTCTCATTTTTTCCCCTTTTTAATGCTAAGAATTCAGAAGATCCAGAATCATGATCCTTTGAGCTCCGGCTGGTAGAGGCTTTGGCATGTGTATCACATCACCATGTGAAGGGAAATGGGATGACTCTTGCCGGTGCCATGAAAGTAAACACCCACTAGAGAGTGAAAATTCACGTCTGGAAGGCGCCATGGTGACAGCCCACAGTACTCAAAGCAAGGGATGAATTCAGCCAAAGTCAGGAATATGGTAATAGATAGCACAAAAACAGGAATGAGTGTTGCTACAATTATTCCTATCAATTTGACTCCCATTGAAAGGAACACATATAAACGGGCAGAATGAGGAACATGAGGTCGTAAATGGCTGAGAACTTAGGGCCTTATTGCCCCAGAATGGAGTCCTGGATCTTGTACCAAGTTAGGGAAAGGCGGAAGGATGTGTGAGACTCCAACTGGCAAAACAATGTTAATTGTGGTAAATTCCATATACTTCCTGCTTTTAGAATGATGGAAATAGAAGTGGTGAAACTAATGGGCAGAAACGAGAGGTTTTGAGCTTGGAGCAATGACTCACTGTCAGCATCCCATATGAGCACCAGTTAGTGTCCTGGCTGCTCCACTTCCCATCCAACTCTCTGCTTATGGCCTACGAGAACAGTTCCAAGGCTCAGAACCCTGCACCATTGTGGGAGACCCAGAAAAAGCTATTGACTCAACTCCGGCCATTACAGTCATTTAGGGAGTGGACACGCAGATGGAAGATCTTTCCTTCAGTTTCTCCTTCTCTCCATAAATCTGATCTTATTTCCAATAAAAAAAAAAAAACTTTAAATATTAAAGAAAATAAAAAGAGGGCCCGGCATGATAGAATATGGCTAAATGCTTGCCTTGCACACCTGGGATCCCATTTGTGCCAGTTCTTGTCCCAGATGCTTAGTTCCCGTCCAGCTCCCTGCTTGTGACCCAGGAAAGCAGCAGAGACCCACCACACGTGTGGCTGACATGCAGGAAGCTCCTGGCTTCAATAGGGCTCAGCTTTGGCTGTTGTGGCCACTTGTGGAGTGAACGAACGGTGGAAAGATCTTTCTCTTTCCTTCTCTCTGTAAATCAGACTATTCAATAAAATAAAATAAATCTAAACAAAAGAAAGGAATTAGTGATTTCTATTCTGTGAAGGAATAGGAAATAGGCTATGAGAACAGCAGGGGGCAGGGGAATTAGATAAAGATTCTGTGCTAGGATAATTGACATGAAAAGAACATAAAAGTTGCTTAGTTTAGTAGTTCATCACCCACGGCACATATTCAATAACCAACCCAATCTTCAGACTGTGAGGAAGTGTGCTATTGGTCATCTTCATTTCCTCTTTACTTTTTCAACATTTGATCCTGAAGATGTCCAAATCAGTTTCGAAATGAGGGTGTTCCTCCAGATCAGCTGACAGTACCCCCTGAACGTAGGCAGGCCACATAGGAAACATTCATTTATCTCACTAAACCACAGACTTCTTTTTATAAAATGCATTATTGGAGTATCATACACTCTCATTTCAACCTAATGTCAGCTTTATTTTTATTTTGCGGATAATCTTTACATAGTTGATTAGGGCACAAAGGTCAAGGGCTAGAAGAAAGTGGGTAAGACCATTGTTATCACATTCCCTTTTTTCCTTCTTGTATCTGAAGAAATGGGAGAGATAAGAGAAAAAGGGACACCTAGTCTCCAACCAACCCAGGGTCCCTGATGTGAGGCCTGCTCCAAGGGCTCTGGTCAAGTGGTTTGATAGTTCAACAGTTCTGAATTGCTGCCCATCTCACCACTCCAAGCACAATGAAATCTCTCCAGAGTACACTGGCTGATATAATCCACCTTAGAGACTATTTGCCTAGATTTTCATTCCCAACACTTGGCTGGGGTACCTAAGCCTCCTATCTCACCATTAATAATTCTTTCGTGGTTTCAAGTAATATAGTAGGGGAAAAGGAGGCAAATTTTGGATAGGAAATGATAACATGGTTATATACTGAATTATATTTACATACCTAGCTCTCCAATATTACTCATAGAAAGTCATTAAGATAATGCTAGTAAGACTACAGCATCTTAGCCAGTTATATAAAAATTGGATTTCCTTCCTTCTGAATTATTTTCATTTTAAAATTAAAATGATAATATCTACAATTAATAGTAATAGTAATATTAATGTAATAGTAATCAATGTTATGGCATACCTGGAGATGGACTGAGTCAGGAACACATAGGCTGAAAAAAGAATTTAAAAATTTCCAAGATGCACAAAATACTATCTGAGTCACTGACAAAATACAGTCTTCCTGGAAGGGGTAACTGAAAATTGTAAAGATGTCAATTTGCTCCCCCCTCCAGAATCTTATAAACATGGTGTCATTCACACAAAAATTCTAATGTATTTATTTTTAAAAAACTCGACAACTTGATAATAACTTTTACCTAAAAGAAAAAATGCATGGAAAACGGCAAGGCTGTATGAATTAGAGTAATGAGAAAGGACTTGCTTTGCCAGATACAAAATTGAATCTAAGGTTTTCATAATTCCAACAGCCTGCTGGAATGTGAGGACCAGCAGGCCGATCATGACAAAGATGAGAGAATCCCAGAGATCTGTCCACGCTTGTATGGATTGTATATTTCATAAAGGCTGCATTTCTAGCAGGAAAAGAAAGATGGATTATTCAATAATTGGCTTGGCATTTGGAAATAAAATTAAGAATAACCCACAACCTCTTAAGTAACATCAGACACACAAGCGCACATACTAGATTAATGCTTTAAGCAAGGGAAAAGAACAGTCGGAGAATATACTTATAATTTAGATGCAGAAAAAAAAATCCTCATGAAAGGTAGGTAAGAAACAACTTTAAAAACTCTCCAATATTTGGCATAATACCTTCTGTTTTAATATTAACAAAATTAGAAAAATAATTTCCAAGAATATCCCATATAAGGAACATGAAATACAAAAGATTTCTTGCAAATCACTTTTTAAAATGAAAGATGTGACAGGAAGGAAATGGCATTGGTTCTAGCAGTAATGTCCCAGAACGTATTTCCCACATGCCTACATGGAGACTGGATAGAATTCCTGGCTCCTGACTTCAGTCTGTCCCAACTCCAACCATTGCAGCTGTCTTGGTGGGGGGCAGGGGTCGTGAACAGTCGGTGAGGGGTCTCTCTGCCTCTCTCTCTCTCCATGTCTTTCCTCCTTCTGTCACTCTGCCTTTCAAATAAACAAAATAAATCTTCAAACTTTTTCTATCCTCTTAACACCTCACAATGGTGAGTACATTCAACATATGAACTCTTGGGGGACACTCAAACCATATTCAAGAAGTTAAGTAGCTTCATGTATTCAAACATTTATTCATTTACTCTAGCCCTTATTTTTGAAATATGAGAAAAATGTAATGTAATATGAAAGTCATGAGGTAGCTAAGCACACACGCATCATAATTTCATGTTGGGATTCCTTAAGGTAGAATAAACCAGGACAGTTGAAGACTTTCAGCCCATCCATTAGCAAGAACAAATGTTCTATCCTTTCCCCTGTTTGATATAGAAGTTCGAACTTTGTCCAGTTAATGTAGATGTTGAGACAAAAACCCTGCCTTTTTTGGATAATACTCAGAAATCAATTTTATTTAATAGCTCAACCTTCCTGACCCAACCCTGTGAGTCACTTCTAATGGATTGTATCTTATTCATTGTCAAGAAGAATGAAGTTCTTTCTACTTTATGTATGAATTTTCCCCTTTTATTTTTCAATGATTTACTTATCTTTTTTCCATTGGAAAGGTGAATTTCACAGAGAGAATGAGAGACAAAGAGAAATATCTTTCATCTGCTGGTTCACTCCCCAAGTGGCCACGACAGCCCAATCTGAGCTGATTTGAAGTCAGCAGCTTCTTTTGGGTCTCCCTCGTGGGTCCAGAGTCCCCAAGCCTTCAGCCATCCTCCACTACTCTTCCAGGCAGGGAAGTGGAGGGGAAGTGGAGCAGCTGAGGCAAGAACTGGCATCCATATGGGATCCCAGCACAGGCAAGGTGAAATTTAGGCACTGAGCCGTTGTGCTGAGCCCAGGCTTTCCCCTAATACAAAGCAGAACTGACTTGCTTGCAGGACAGCAGCACTGTATTATGGCTGGTTTTCCTGCCCTGCTCAGTGGAGACCCTTGACAAAGCATTTGCTTCTGAACTCGTTCCTTTCTCCTCAGTACAACACACCAGTGACTCTGTGGAACACGAAGTGGTCCTTTAGCCAGAGTAATGAAATCCCGGCTCTATCATCAACTGGACTCAGTGTATGGGGTATTTTGTGCGCCTAACATTACCCACAAGTTGGAGGTCCTTCTGCATAGATTGATTTCCTATCTCCAGGCTTCCGTCACAAATATTGTCATCTCCGTTTAACTTACTTGCTTTGTGTTGGATTGTGTGTGCTACTCCGGTGTCAATAATCCATAGTAAGAAACAGAAGCTGATCTGAAAGGAAGCCGAGGCAAGTTCGCTTCTTCCTATCCTAGACCTAAATGTGATGCCGTGTCTGAGTGTGCTCATGCTTGCAGGCGTTATTCGGCAGAGAAATAAACAGGCAACCAAAAATAAAGAATGCCTTCCCACAGATCACTGCGGTCCTTTTAGACAACTCTCCAGGGAAATGTGACCTCTGTCATTGATCCCAGAGAGGGCTTGTGTCCCGTGCAGGAGCAGAAAAGCTGCCCCCAAAACAGGTGCTTACCTTCAGCAGCTTCAAACTCCTTCACCCTTTGATATATGAAAATATTTCATCAAAATCAAATGCTGGTGCCCCTATTTATACAAGTGCTTTATTATCCTGTACCCTACAACGCAGCCTGCCTGGTTCCTAATGTGACCTGAAGAGTCAGCCGGCATTTATTACAAATGCAAGGCAGTCAGCTTCAGGCTGAGCAATTCATCATCGACACCGAGGAATTTCTTCTCTTCAGGTGGGGAGTGGATCCAAAAACTGAGAAAAATAATCGGGCTAATTAATTCTTATCTGCAAAGAGCAATTAGATAAATGACCTCAAAAAGACACTTGTCACCCCTAGTGAGACACTCTCTTTTTAAACAGGATGTGTCGGGGCCTCTTTTCGCTGGGCAAGTGGTACTGTGAAATGGAGATGACAGAAGGGAACAGGAGAGAGATGATAGGGGAGGAGGTTAATTAGAAGGAAGGGCAGAGAGGGAGGTGGGCTGGGGAGATCAGAGAGGAGTGAGAGAGCCAGACAGAGACTAAGACAGAGACAAAGGAAAAAGATGAGAGACAAAGGGAGAGTGTGAGAGATGGGGCAAGAGAGAGAGACGGAGAGGAGGCTTGGGTGCAGCATGAACTTGTTTTTGCTCCCTGCTCTTGGTATAAACAGCAGACATTAAGCACAGCACA
Source organism: Ochotona princeps (assembly GCF_030435755.1). Classification (NCBI taxonomy): domain Eukaryota; kingdom Metazoa; phylum Chordata; class Mammalia; order Lagomorpha; family Ochotonidae; genus Ochotona; species Ochotona princeps. The sequence continues at coordinate 85,007,184 of NC_080837.1, forward strand.
TTCTTAGGGTTCTGTACCTGGTGACTTTGGGACCCACACCTCCCTCTGACATCTCACAGGGGGTGCTCTGCAAGGCTCCCGGGGCCCCTTCTGCTCAAGCGAGGCATAAAACAATGTTAGAATTGACATGCAATACCAATCCTTTATCTTTTCCTTTCTCAGTTCTTTTATGAGTTGGATTTTCCCACCAAATCCACTGGATCTACCTCAACATCAGTCTATTGCAGCTAAAATATTTTGATGACCAGAAGGCAACTTCTTTGAGATTTTTTAATAAAAATGTTTTGGATGTGTTAGATCTTTCTCACCTTTTGTTTCAAAACATGACAAAATATTCGTCTTTGGTGAACTGATTCTTGTCTTCCTTCTCCATTTTTTTTCTCTTCTTCCCTGACCCCTTTTCTCTGTAACAAATTCATGTCAACTACCAGCAGTTTCGGGGCTATCTTTTCACTAGCATTGTCTGCCACTCAAGATCTTCAAAATTATGCCCACGGAAAGGCTCCTCCAATCTCAAGGGGCCATCAAGGGTGAACTCAGCTCCAAAGAAGACAAATCATTCGCTCATGCATAGGTGGCTCAGTCGCGTCAAATGTGGAAGCATCAACTCTGCCTTTAGGGAACTCACAACAAGTGTTTTTCCTTCAGGAAAAACCATCAGAATCTCTGCTAGAGAAAAGAAGAGGATAAAAAATCCAGGCTGATCTCAGGTCAGGTAGCGTGCCATTCAAATCTTCAGGAGACTCTGCAAATCAGGCCGGAGGTGGATCCACCTTCAGGCTACCACTGACTCCACGGTTCTTGACTGCTCACCCAGGTGCCCTGCACAATTCCCAACCTTTCCACCTCTTTCTGTTCTTTCTTATTATTTTTACAAAGGATAAGATTTTAAAGGGGCATTTTGTATTCTGAGAGGCAAACAAAGCAGAAAGAAGAGCTCCCGAACTCTGTTTTACTCCTTAAGTGCTCGGAATCGCTAGGGCTGGGCAAGGAGCCCATTGCCAGTCATGCAGGTTAGATGGGAGGCAGGCACCCCATCACCTCTGCCATCACCACTGTCTTACATGACCTGCTTTAGCAGGAAGCTGGAATCAAAACTCAGAGCAAAGAATTGCATCCAGATGCTCCAGCGTGGGATGTGGCCGGCCTTCTTCGCTGGTAGGCTCTGTGTCTGAGCCCAAGGTTTTAGATTAACAGAAAAATTTATGAAGATGCCTCATGGAATTGACACACAGCTTTTGTCCAGTTCTTCCCATTATTAATATTTTATTCAATTGCAGAAGCAATGTTGACCTATTGGTGTGAACTAAATGATTTGGATTCCCCAGTTTTCCCTAATGAGTTTTCCTATTCCAGCAACCTTGCAGGAGGGCAGGGCACAGCTCCTTGATGTCTAAGCTTCCCTTGTGATGAACTTGACCTTGACCTATTGCCAGATATTTGGAAGGATTATCCTAAACTGGCATTTTTCTGTTGTCCTCATGACTTGCCTGGGGATTTGCATTCTGGGGAGGAAGACTACAAAGGGACAGATTTTCTCCTTCACATGTGCCAGGATTTCATTCACAACGCACACAACTTTCCTACTGGCATTGACCTTGACTACTAGACTGAGTTTACACTCTGGATTGTAGTACAATGCAGTTTCATTTATCTCGTCTAAATTTTGTCCATCTTAGAGTCTAGGTACTTGTACAGTGGGCTTCTCTGACCTTTGAGTATAGTAATATTATTATGATTTATTTTAGGCTTTCCTTATATTTTACCACAACACGATATTGTCAGCACCCAAAACAATTTTCACTCATAATTAAAGCAATAGCATAAACTGCCATAGATGAATCAAAGGTGCCAGGTGAAGTTCAGGTGAAAATTATAGGAGATAAGAGGAAAAATACGGTAAAAATGGCATTGAAGACCAGAGAGTGATGGAATAGAGAGTTAAGGAAAAGGCAGAAGACCCCGGAACTAGACTGTGCCGAACTTTCAGCTGTGCTTAAGCTATCCCCTTAATATTGCCCTGAATTCAATTTTCCTGTGTGAGTAGGAGATGCAATTTTACCCCTCTTTTATTCCAAAACCTGTAAAAATCAGTGCCTTTAGAGAACTATTATGTCCTGTTTAAGAGGAGAACACAGGCCAAGTGTAGAAGGAAGAACTTGACCGCACTGTAACAGTGGTTTAACCAGTGTAATCTGAATGCCAGTTCAAGTTGTGCTGCTCTTCAATCCCACTCCCTGCCAGTTCACCTGGGAGCAGTGAACAGTGGCCAGAGAACCTGAGGCCTCTGCCATCCATGTGGGAGACTCACATGGAACTGCTTCAGGCTCCTGGCATTTTGCTTGTCTAGTCTTTGCTATAGAAGCCATTTGGGGAGTGAGAGGATGGAAGATCTCTTTTTGTTTCTCTTTCTCTCTCTTTCTGTAACTATGGCTTTCAAGTAAGTGTTTCATTTTTAAAAGAAATACTATCTTTGAATATATAAAAAAAACTTTGTTAACTCCCTAGTGTCTAGCTCTGTTGGTTGTGTGTTTTACAGTTCACCTGTTCCAAGAGCCAGGTAACACAAAATTGGCATGAGTACACATAACTGAACAGAAAGAAGAGAAGATAATAATACGCAGATCTTCTGATTTGACGAATGAAGAGCTTTTTGAAGTGACATAAGAACACACACACAATGCCACCTGAAAATCTCTCAAAGTGGGATGGGCTTTGTAGTAATGGTTGAGGCCATCCTTGGGACGTCAGCCTCACATACTACATACAGTGTTGGAGGCTGAGTCTCCACTTCTCATTCAACTTCTTGTTAATGTGACTCCCAGGAGGCAACAGGTGGAGGCGTCAAATGCTTAGGCTCACTTGTTAGCCCAGGAGAGCTGGTTGGAGCTCTGGGCTCACGAGTTTAGCTTGGGTCAACCTTGCTGACATTTGGGCTGTTGGAAGACTTTATCTCTCCCCTTCTCTCTTCTTTTTAAATCAGTGAGTTTTAACATTAAAAAAGAAAATTCCTACAAAGTCACTGATTTCCTGGACACAGATTTTGACCTCAGTCTCCATACTAAATGATAAGTATTTACTAAACACATCAAAAAGTTGTGTTTTCCTACTTCTGTTCTAACTGGCTGGGACATTCTAATGCTGTTAACAAATACTACATCATTAGAAATAAAAGATAAAATCACATTGCTACAAAACCCGAGTAAAATTCCCTTTAACTTGCATTTACATAAACAGTGGACAGGCAGAGAGAGAGTGATAGAGACAGAGAGAGAGCGAAAACCCCATCTGTGGGTTCGCACATGTCCACAGACACCAGGCTTGGACCAGTCTCCAGCTGGACTCCCACGCACTTGGTAGGAACCTGAGTACTCTGGCTCTCGCCGGCTAACTTGCTGAGTGTTATTACCGTGAACCTGAAACTAGACTCCGAGCTGGGGACTCCAACCCAGGAGCTCCGATGTGAATAGGAAAAGGAATAGCTCTGCTGCTAGATCAAGTGGTAGCAGCCTGAGCGGAATTTTCAGGAACACATGCTGTTTCTCATGCAGAGAATTTACAGCAAATAAATTGACATTTAAGGAAAAATAAAGGAAAACATACTAAAAATTTCTCCACATGATACTCAACAATATAGAAATGGTTTAGTTTTCAGCAATAAAATTAGCAAAATTTACATGAGTATAAATCGATACAGTTTAATACCAATGATTTAATAATACATACTGTTTGTTGCTTTCATAATCTTTTAACTCCGCTTAACTGGCCTCCAGAGACCCATGCTCACCTTTTATTTAAGGCAATTTTTATTTCATGCAAGGTCAATGCTCAGTAAGAACAAATTTCTGCTCATATAAACATTTTCATTTTATAGTGAAGTATAAGGAAAAAAAGGAGAAAAGGAGTGAGATGCTTTGTAACGGCTCCTACTCTATCGAGGGGCGTTCTCCAAGGTGCTACTCATCCATCAGCTCACAGACCACGCAGGTTTCTGTGAGGTGCCAAGGTAACTTCCTCTCCTTCCTTATCCGTCCTACCACAGCACTATAGTGCTTAGTAAGAGAGTTGCAATGGGGCCCAGCACAGTGGCTCAGAGGCTAAAGTCCTCGCCTTGAATGTGCCAGAATCCCATATGGGCACCGGTTCTAATCCTGGCTGCACCACTTCCCATCCAGCTCCCTGCTTGTGGCCTGGGAAAGCAGTCGAGGACAGCCCAAAGCCATGGGACCCTGCATCCGCATGGGAGACCTGGAGGAAGTTCCTGGCTCCCGGCTTCTGATCTGCGCGGCACCAACCATTGCAGTCATTTGGGGAGTAAATCATCGGACGGAAGATCTTCCTCCTTTATCTCTCCTCCTCTCTGTATATCTGTCTTTGCAATAAAAATAAATAAATAAATATTTTTCTTTCTTTTTATTTTTTTAAGAGAGAGTTGCAATGAATGGCATTCATTTCCATTAAAGTGAGTTCTAACAGAGGGTGCAGCCTCCATAGGACTCCAATCAGACTATTAAAAACCGAGGCTGCTCGTCGCAGGGTGGGAAGTATGTCTGCAAAGGAACCTCTTGTAGCAGTGCAGTCCTGATCCGTAAGCCTCCAGCACATGTTAACATTAAAATCCATGTGCAGTTATTGTTGACCTCAGATTGCTCAGTCTACAGTGGAGACGTGCTTCTGTCCACAGCACGACTGTAACTGTGTTGTTTCTACTTTCTGCTTTAGCAGCAGCAGCTAAATGTCTCTCCAAATGCTTTTCAGTGCATATCATTACAGAAACATCAATATTCAGAGCATTTATTTTGTGAATTAGTAAAATAGGTTGGAAAGTTGTAAGAGAAAGCAATGGACGCTGGTGGCAGTGATGATGAGCAACCATCAGGGATGGCTAACTTGTGTGTCCGACACTCGCTGTTTTACCACCTAAGATTTGAACTGGCACTAAGACTACCTGGACTGAAAAATAGCTGCTTAGAAGAGTTATTAAAGCTTTCCATTCTTTATCAAATTTAGAAATTCATGGAGGACTGATATGGAACCACAGTGGAGGATGAGAATTTCATAGATGATGCAAAATTGAATTGAGAGATAATAAAAAAATTTCCATGAAGTTTTTGAAGCCCTCTTACATAAAATGTGAAGCATGTATTTTATTTTGTATCACATAAGTTTATGCTGAGTCAATCCTTTGAAAGGTTTTCATGAATGGGAAAAAAAAGCATGCTCAAAAGTTGAGAACTAACTGAAGTTAAGTATGATTCTGACTTTCAGTGTTGAAGTGTGTGCCACACCATGAAACGCCGCGATGAAGTTACAGAGACACTGAATCTGGAAACTAGTGATAGCAGTTAGAGTACAACCAAGGATAAAACAAAGATGCCCATGTAGAAAGTAGGGTCTTCAGTGACCTGTTAGGATTAATATGAAGATTTGACACTGAAGATTGCACCTCATTCAGCAGTTGATAAACAAAACTAATTGTGAAATTTTAGCATTGAAGGAGCAAAAGAATTCTAGTACAAATTCTGTAAATATGGACTGACTTTCACAATTAGTGGGTATGAAGCCTGAATTCATGATGCTCAAGTGATCTGAACTATCTTAGCTGAGATTTCATTCTAATGTGTTTCTGACTGCATATTGCCTTCAGGCACTTTACAGAAGCAAAACAGAACCAAATCCGAAGAAAAGAATGCAAAACAAAACAATAGAACCTCTCCCTAGAAGATCCATTGTGTAAACAGGCACCCCCCCGCCAAATCCACTGATAAACTCTCTGAAAATATGAGTTTGCAGTCCAAGAAACATGAAAATACACCGAAGAAGGAGAACTCATGAGCTTACAAGTAGCATCAGTCTGCACACAGTCCAGTGAAGAGATGGTCAAATGCCTGAACGTGCGATTTGCAAAGGATGAAATGCAAATGGCCAATAGACATCGTGGAAATGCAAGCAAAAGCCTAAGGAGATTGCGCCGCAGTCCAACTGGAATGTTATCATCTGAAAAGAAAACAAGATAATTAAATAAACCACGAAAATAAATAAATGTTGGCAAACGTGGGGAAAATGTATCCCAATCCACGAATGGGGGGACGGTAAGGTGGTAAAAATCTTTATGAAGTACAATCTGAAGATTCCTCAGTGATTTTAACGGATTTATGTATCACGTGACCCAGTCGTCCCACTCCTGAGATTTCCCCGGTGAAAAAACGCCAGCATATGAGATGGCCAAGATATTGAATCAAAGCGGATATGCATCCACAGATGATTGCATACAGAAAATGTTGCACATACCTGCTATACAATATTTAAGAAGAATAGAATCCTGTCTTTTGCAAGAAAATGGAGGTAACTAGAAACTGTTATGCCTAGTGCCATAAGGTAGTCCCTCCCCAAACTTCCACCATAAGATCATTCTCCAGTCACCAAACTGCTGCTTTTATTATGACCAGATTGGCTTTCTCACAGGAAATCAAATTATGCAAATTTAATTTACAAAGAGCTTGGAGAAGAGAAGAGGTTGATTGTGTTAATAAAAAGTGGAAAATAATCCTGCAATTTTCAACATTCATCCATGTTTAAAGATCATGAAGTGCACTACAAATCAACTGAAAACTCCTTTTTAAAATCACAAATCCATTTTATTCAACATACAGAAAAACTCCACCAAAGTTGCTGATAAAATAACTTTTACTTTTTGTGTTTTACATGACTGTTTTTCCTTCTATTTTCTTCTTTTTTTAGTGATTGTTATCATTTTATGATACAATTCAATAGGCCCTGGGATTTCCCCCTCCTCAAGTTCCTTTTCCCCATACTGAGTTCCCCCTTATTATTACTATAGTATAGTTCTTCATACACAGTCGTATGTCCATCATAGCAGGCAGGAGCAATGACAGAGAGTCCAGCATCCTATTGTCAAGATAAAGTTAAGAGTTTCATTGGGGTCCATCTTTGATCTGGAAGTAGAGATGCATACTACATTGCATCCTCACATCTGGATGATACTCTCCACTACACAGTTACTATGCATTCCTCCAAATGAAAAGTCAAAATACAAAAAATTTCTTGCAGTAGCAAGAAAAATAGAAATCTACAAGGCCATAAAGTTAAATACCATGCTACTAGATATGATAGTCTCCATGGCACAGTTACTGTACATACACGTAAATGAAAAGCCACAAAACAAAATCAACAACAGGAAGAAAAAAAGGAATTTTACAATGCCACGAAGTGAGTAACATGCTACTAGATGACTAATGTGTCACTGAAGAAACAAAAAAGCAAATAAAGAAACTTCTTAAGGAAAATGATGCTACTGTATGATCTATGAGTCAGTGAAGAACATAATGAGAAAATGTTTTGAAGAGATGAAACAAAAAAAAACCATCACAATCTATGAAATATAGTGTCCTCTAATCTTTGCTGACAAGATATGTTTCCTTTAGGCAATGAATAGATGAGTTTTGTTTTTTAAATCCAGTCTACTTATCTATGATATTTGATGGATGAGTTTAAATCATTTACATTCAGGGTTAAAATGAATGAGTGGTAATTTGGTCCTGTCATTTTAGCATTGGGTTGTTCATTGATTTAGTCTTCTGCTGATATTTTATTGAGATGTTCTTTGAATTTAGCATTGGTTTTTGTGGGTGCTATTCCTTTTCTCTGTCAAGAGAACATCTTTACGTATCCTTTGCAGGGCATGTTTGGAAGAGGCAAATTCTTTTAACTTTTCTTTACTGTGAAAGAATTTTATTTCATTTTCAAAGACAAAGGAAAGCTTTGCTGGTACATTATCCTGGGCTGAAATATTTTTGCTTTTCAAATCTGGAATATGTCGCACCGTTCTCTTCTGGCCTGTGGAGTTTCCTGTGAGAGGTCTCCTGTGAATACAACTGCCATTCTTCTATATTTCAATTGACTTTTTCACATGCCCATTTAAGGATCTTTTCCTTATATTCAATGAAAGAGAGCTTGATTATCATATGTTGTGAAGATTGCTTTTGGTCAAACCTGTTGGGAGTTTTGTATCCCTCCTGGATGTTGTTTCCCAATTCTTTCTCTAGATTAGGGGAATTTTTTCCCTTATTATTTCATTAAATGCATGTGTAAACCCAGCTTCTCTTTCTGCACCTTCTGGGACTCCCATAATTCTTACATTTGGCCTTTTAATAGCATCTGTTAGTTCATGAATACTTTTTTTAGCTTGACCAAGCTCTGCTTCCAGCTTTTTGTTTGTTTCCCCTTGGTGACACGAATTATCTTCCAATTTTGAGATTCTTTCTTCTGCTTCATTCATTCTATTTTGGAAACTTTACATTGTACTTCTAATTTACTCCACTGTATTCCTCATTTCTGATATATCAGCTTTCATCTGATTCATTTCCTATCTGCCATATGCCTTAAATAATTTGGACTCCTGTATTATGAGTTTCTTGTTATTGATAAGAAGCTTTATAACAAGTGTTTCGAGTTCTGTATTCCCCGTTTTCTCGATGTCTTCCTCAGTTAACTCTGAGATTGGCAAAGGTTTTTACTCCTTTGCAGGGGAGTTTTCAGTAGTATTTATTGTGCCTTTGTCTCTGTTTTTGCTCTTGGTCGTTGTACTTCCGGTTATCACCTTTTTCTCCTTGGGGCAGGTTTGCAAACTGTGTCATCCACAGGTCTACAGTTGGATTTTACTTATTGCGGTTGGTACACAGCTCTTTGTGTACAGTCATTTGTGCCACTCTAGCTCCAGGTCTGGGTCTTATGTTAGACTTCAACCATGGTCTCTGTAGCCACAGCCCCTGGCTCACCACTCTCCACCTCCTGTAATACCATGCTGAGGCTGCAACATTGTCTTACAATGTTTCTCCTACTTCCAGTTCAAGCATTTCCCAGGATTAGGGAGATACCAGGTATCCTATATATCTAGGTTGTTGGTGATGCTGATCTTGCCGGAACCTGTTGGCCATTACGTCTGAGGGATACATAGGACTATTTTAGCCTGTACAATGCAAAAGTTGGTTTTATTTTCCTTTTGGGACCAGTGCAATGTCCTGATCTCAGTGAGCTTGCTCCCAGCTCAGTGCATGTACAGCTCACTGTTGTCCCAGCAGTCTTAAAGTCATTGCCACACTGTGCAAAACAGCACTTGATGTACCACTTGTGGAGTTGATCTGCTGGCCATGAGGTCTGAGGGTTACTGTGACCTATCTTCAGTGGAAGTGGCAGGATGCCACATTGTTGCAGTTCGCTAAGCCAGAAATGAGTTCACTGCCAGCTCAGTACATGCGAAGTCCTGCCCTATAGCTTTTGCCTTCCTATACAAAATGGCACCTGATTCAGCTCTAGGGGGCAGACTGGGCTGTGAAATCCACCTTGTTCCTGTACTGCCCATCTGGGACCTGCTGCTTGCCGCTTTGTCTCTGCTTCTGGTCAATTCAAACAAACCAGCAGGATGGGCAGTTCTTTGTCTGGGTTCACCTCCTGAGCTCCTGGTGAACTCCCCTTCCCACATTGTTGCTGCTGGAGGTCGGCCTGCCGATGCAGTTCAGATCACCACTCAATGTATGTTGGTGGGATACTGGTCACTGCAACACCACACTGCTGTCTGCTGCTTTCCCGTGTCTGTAAGTTTCCAGGTGTCCCTTTGCTGTCGTTCTGTCCTCTCCTATTTCCTGGGATATGCTCTCTCTGCTTCACGCTGGCTAATGTTTCTCCGTCTGTTGAAATGTGTCCTTACCCTATTCCACCATCTTGATCCTTTGACCAAATAACTATTTTATAACGTCCAATCCAGACGCCAGGTGCGGTAGCCCATGAGTTAAAGTTCTCACCTTGCATACACCGGATCCTGTATAGGCGCTGGTTCATGTCCCAGCTGTTCCACTTCCCATCCAACTCCCAACTTGTTGCCTGGGAAAGCAGTCGAGGAAAGCTCAAAGCCTTGGTATTCTGCACCTGTGTGGGAGACCTTAAACAAGTTCCTGGCTTCGGATTGTCTCAGCTCCAGCTGTTGAGGTCACTTGGGGAGGAACTAGCAGACTGAAGATCTTCCTGTCTGTCTCTCCTCCTTTTTGTATTTCTGAGTTTCCAATAAAAATAAATAAATAATAAAAATAAAGTTCAATCTAGAAATGACTGCTATTACTACCTGTAATAATCAATGAAATTTTATTTTTAGGACATGGATATTTCAGCAAATTAAGTTTTAAAGTTCTTCAGAGTCTGCAAGCGAGTTATCAAAGTCAAGAGACAAATTGCCAATTAAATCACTATATTTATTTGCATATTTGTGTTCTGGTAGCACATGAAAGAATGTGGTGAACATGATTTAATTTATACTGACATAAGAAATCATATATTAAGACAATAATATATATTTGCATGACTTTTGATAGTGAAAATAAAAGCTTTTATTGAACGACAGCAAATATGAAGTAAAAATGAACAGAAATATGTTAATAAATTCAAAATCATACTCATGGATATTTGTTTAACCTATCTTAATTAGTAGGTTCAAATAATGTCTACCTAAAACTCCAATAACTTGTTATTTATAGCTTTCACTATTTTCACACAGTTGTGTAAAGGTTGCTGATATTTAAATCCCAGCATAATAGCATCATTCCACAGGTTTTCTTGCCCCTCAACTGTTATTGCACTTTGCTCTCCTGCCCAAGTTGCTGTTAAATGCTCCCCTAACTTCGGTGTCTGTAGAGCCATCTATTCTTGACAATATGAGTTAAATGAAAACATTTTTTTCCTTTTTTTAAATTATTTATTATTTTTAATTCATTAATTAAATTGTATTATGTGACACTGCTTCATAGGTACTTGGATTCTCCCCACCCCTTCCCAAACCCTCCCACCATGGTGGATTCCTCCACCTTGTTGCATAACCACAGCTCAAGTTCAGTTGAGATTCCCCCATTGCAAGCGTATACCAAACATAGAGTCCAGCATCTTATTGTCCAGTCAAGTTCAACGGCTTCTTAGGTATACCCTTTCTGGTCTGAAGACAGGGCCAGCAGAGTATCATCCCAGTCAATTGAAAGCTCCAACATACCATCAGCAAAAATTTACATCATTATGGAATTAATTGACATAGTAATGAGTAACCAATATGTTAAAAGTAAATGCGAGTTCCTAGCCACCTTCTGTGACCACCTCACTTACATTTCAATTTTAGTTTATACACAACATATAACATTCATAACATAACATGTTATACATAACATCATATCATCTTAAATTAAGGCAAACATGTGGTATTTAACCTTTTGGGATTGGCTCATTTCCCTTAGCATTATGGTTTCCAGTTTGGCCCATTTGGCCACAAAGAACTGCATTCTGTTTTTTTTAATAGCTGAGTAGTATTCCATGGAGTAGATGAACCATAGCTTTCTTATCCAATCCTCTGTTGGTGGGCATTTTGGTTGCTTCCATGTTTTTGCAATTACTGATTGTGCTGCTATGAACATAGGAGTGCATGTTGGTTTCTCATAAAACAATTGTTCTGGATATATTCCTAGGAGTGCTATTGCTGGATCATATGGTATGTTGATTTTGAGTTGTTTGAATATTCTCCATACTGATTGCCATAGAGGCTGTACCAGCCTGCAGCCCCACCAGCAGTGGAGTAGGGTTCCCTTTTCCCTGCAACCTCGCCAACAAGTGTTGTTGGTGGTTTTATTCATGTGGGCCAGTCTTACTGGCATTAGGTGGTACCTCATTGATGTTTTAATTTGTATTTCCCTTATTGCCAGGGAACTTGAGCATTTTTTCATATGTTTATTTGCCATTTGGGTTTGTTCCTTTGTGAAGTGTTTGCCCATTTCCCGTGCCCATTTCTTGAGTGGCTTGTTTGTTTTGACATTTTGGTTGTTTTGTAGCTCTTTGTATATTCTGGAGATCAGCCCTCTATCACCTATGTCGTGTGCGAAGATTTTCTCCCATTCTGTGGGTTGCCTTTTTACTTTGTTGATTGTTTCTCTAGCTGTACAGAAGCTTCTTAGTTTGATGAGGTCCCAATTGTTTATTTTGGTCTTGATTTCTACTGCATTTGGAGTCTTTTTTAGGAAGTGAGGGCCTACCCCTAAGTGTTGCAGTATGTTTCCAACATTTTCTTCCAAAAGTTTGAAGGTTTCTGGATGTAGGTTTAGTTCTGTTATCCATTTAGATCTGATCTTAGTGTATGGTGACAGATGTGGATCTATCTTTTTGTTTCTGCAGGCTATTAACCAGTTGTCCCAAAAGCATTTATTGAACAGAACTTCCCATTTGCCTGGATTGTCGTTTGTCTTTTTGTCAAAGATTATTTGGCTGTACCTGTTTGGGCTCCCTTCTGGTGTTTCTATTCTGCTCCATTGATCTTCCTCTCTATCTTTGTGCCAGTACCACGCTGTTTTGATAACCACTGCCCTATAGTATGTCCAGAGGTTCGGAACTGTGATTCCCCCTGCTAACTTCCTGTTCTTCAGGATGGTTCTAGTTATCCGTGGTTTTTTGTGTTTCCAGATGAACCTTTGGATCATTGTTTCCACTTCCATGAAGAATGTTTTGGGCAATTTGATTGGGATTGCGTTGAATGTATATATTGCTTTTGGCAGTATAGACATTTTTTTTTTTTTTTTTATAATCCATTTTATTGTATTGTTGTTGACAGTCTTTACATAGTTAACTATAGTTGAAGGAAAAACAAGAAAGAGAAAAAAAAAAAGGTTCAGGGGGATAGGGAGGTGGGCAATGCTATTATGTCCATATTGTTTCCATCATGTATCTGAGGTAAAAGGGGATATTGAGGGAGAAGCCCCACCCGGTTTCCAGCCCACCCCAAGTCCCGGATGTGGGGCATGCTCTGAGATATGTGCTCAAGTGGAGTTAATAGTTCTCCAGTTATGAGTCACTGCCAGTTTTGCTCGATGAGGTGGTCCACTGATTGATATGGTCCATCATGAAGTCTCCATTTGTCCCATATTTCGCTGCCAACATGTAGCTGAGATGAATGATTGTCCTATTCTGTCTTCTGTCTTTTCTTGGTTAGAATTCTGAGTCCAGCAGTTCAAGTGGGGAGATCTCCAAAGATACTTTGAGGTATTCCCAGATTAGTTGCTTGTATGTTCTAGCAAGCACAGGGCCCGGCACAGTCCATCACCCTAATCAGCTGGTGGTTGCAATTGCTGTGTTGGTTCTGTTTTCAGTCCCGAGTTGCACTGGAACCAATGGGTGTTGCAGTCCAGTCTGGTTCGGCCCTTACATCAACCAGTGGGAGCTGCAGCCTAGTTGGGGCGACCCACAATAACCCCCACCAGACCGCTCCCTACCCTGGTTTGCCAGTATGTGTAGCAGAAGACCAATCTGTCCCCCATCCCATTTGGCTCTGGTACTTGTCGATGGGTATTGAAGCTTAGTTTTATCTAACCAACTCAACCATCCAGCCCTCACAGATATTGTTGAGTACCTCTCTATCTAGCCATCCCAGCCCCCGTCCTAGTTTTCATGCCCTCCCACGGGAATAGTGACCCAAGAAGGGGGAACCCACTTTTTCCCTCCCAGGTCTCTCTGTCCCGGTTTATGCACTCTTTAGGTGGTCCTGTGATTTGACTCGACAGAATTAGTCCCCAGTGCCAGCTTCTGCCAGCTGATGCTGTGGCCCTGATCTAGTCCACATGCAGCGCACAGGTGTTGTAGCCTTGCTTAGTCGTGTCTGTCTCTATCCCAGCCAACACTCTCCAGTGGGAGTGGTTGTCCAGCGAGGGGACCAGCCCCTTAACCCCCCCGCCAGCTCTGCCCCTCCCTTCCTGGATCTCACGTGTGCTGGATGGGTGCTGCATTCATATCCAGTACAGGCAACCACGCCCTGGCGTTCCATAATGTGTACTGGTTTTGTCGCAACCAAACCCGGCCCATTCCACACTCTGTTCTGGTGATCGGATTTGCCAGAGGATGACATGAACTGATTCAGCCTGGTCTGCTCCTGACCCATGCCGAATGCATGCCAGTGGGAAACTTTCCATGGCCTATTCTGGGCTGTTTCCAATCATGCTTCTCGCGCTTACCTGCAGGGACTGTGTCCTGCCAGAGGAGTTGCCCAGGCTCCTCCATCAGAACCCCTCCCAATGCCAGATTTTGCGCTTGCCAGGGGGTTCTTGAGCCAACCCTACTCAGTTCACCTCCTGTCCTAGCAGGAACAGTGGCTTTTCCTGGCTGGCTTTCACCCCATTCTGACTCTTGTTGTTGGATGTTTCAACCCAGCCATGGCTCGTCCATACCCACATACAGCTCACACATGGCTCAGAAGGGGATTGAGACCCAGCCTAGTCAGTCCCACATCTACCCTGTTTCTCCATAACACCAGATGGTGCTGGGATCTGAACTGGCCTGGTGCATCCAATCCCAGCCCACACTAGTGCCTCGGGTGGCTGCAACTGTTTCCTAGATAGAACGCAGCCCCCATTCCAGCACATACACCCCTTGGTGGGAACCTCATCCCAGCTGTGGCATCCCAGATTGGGACCGTTCCTAGCCGTAAATCACGCACCTGCACGTGGTTGCTCCGAGGACCATTAGGTGCCAGCCTGCTACACAAGCCGGAGCTTATCTTTTACTTGATAGGTGTTCAAAGCTCAGCATTATTAAGGGATTGGAAGTTCTTCAAAGGAAGAGTTACTGGCATTGGGAATCTTTAGGATTGGCTCAGATCCCAGAAACAGTGGGGTCACTCTAGAGCTATCTCAGCAGCGATTCAGATGTCCAATACCCCAGAGCTCCCCGGCCGGGCGGCCAGCAGGCTCAGCCTGGCGCCAAATGGCGCACTGGCCGCCCGGGCCCAGCCCGCCATGAGCCATGGGCACATGGCGGACTGGGTTCGGGATCCGAGCTAGACGTCCTCTCCCGCAGCCCTCGGCTCGCCTCTGGCAGCCGGAGGTTAAATCCCGCAGGCCCAAGGTTGCGCCCCTCCCCAATCCCGTTCACCCACCGCCCAATGAGGGTGATGGGTGGGTCCCGGACATGCCCAGTCACGGAGGCCTCCCCCCTCGGTGTACTCACCCCAGAAGGAAGCAGGCCTCGCACCCAGGCATGTCCGGGCCCAGCCCGCCATGAGCCATGGGCACATGGCGGACTGGGTTCGGGATCCGAGCTAGACGTCCTCTCCCGCAGCCCTCGGCTCGCCTCTGGCAGTATAGACATTTTAATGATATTGATTTTACCTATCCAGGAGCATGGGATGTTACTCCATCTTTTGAGGTCTTGTTCAATTTCTTTTTTAAGTAGTTTGTAATTTTCTTCAAATAAGTCTCCTACATTTTTGGTTAGATTTATTCCCAGATATTTCATACTTTTCTCTGTTATTTTGAATGGTATCTTGCTGGTTAAATCTTTTTCCCTCTTGGGGCTGTTCACATACACTATGGCTGTTGATTTTTGTTCATTAATTTTGTACCCTGCCACTCCACCGAACTCTCGTGCAAGTTCTAGCAGTCTCTGTATTGAGTCTCTTGGCTCTTCTACATAAAGAATCATATCATCTGCATATAGTGAGAGTTTGACTTCTTTGTTTCCCATTTGGATTCCTCTGATTTCTTTTTCTTGTCTTATGGCCTCAGCGAGTACCTCTAGAACTATGTTGAATAGTAGTGGAGAAAGTGGACATCCCTGTCTTGTTCCAGATCTCAGTGGGAAGGGTTCCAGTTTTTCTCCATTCAGTATGATGCTGGCGTTGGGTTTTTCATATATGGCTTTGATTATGTTGTGGATTTTTCCATCTATGCCTACCTTGGTTAGGGTTTTTAGTAGGAAGTGGTGTTGGATTTTGTCAAAAGCTTTTTCTGCATCTATTGATACTATCATGTGATTCTTGTTTTTCAGTTTTTGGATGTGGTTTATCTCATTTATGGATTTCCGAATGTTGAACCATCCCTGCATTCCAGGGATGAATCCTACTTGATCTGGATGAATGATCTGTCTGATGTGTTTTTGAATTCTGTTGGCTAGGATTTTGTTGAGAATCTTAGCATCAATGTTCATCAACGAGATAGGTCTGTAGTTTTCCTTCTCTGTTAGTTCTCTGTCTGGTTTTGGGATTAAGGTAATGTTGGCTTCATAGAATGAGTTTGGAAGGGTTGCTTCTTTTTCTATTGTTTTGAAGAGTTTGTAGAGGATTGGGGTCAGTTCTGTTCGGAATGTTTTGTAGAATTCTGTAGTGAAGCCGTCTGGGCCTGGGCTTTTCTTTGTTGGGAGGTCTTTAATCACTGATTCAATCTCTGCTTCAGTTATGGGTTTGTTCAGGTCGTTTGTTGCCTCTGGGCTAAGTTTTGGCAGGTGGTAGAAGTCTAAGAACTTTTCCATTTCTTGGTGATCTGATTTGTTGGAGTACAGTGCTTTGTAGTAATTTCTAATTATGTCCTTAATGGATGCAGTGTCTGTTGTTATGTTGCCTTTTTCATCTTTGATGCTGTTAATTCTTGCCTTCTCTTGTTTTTTCTTTGTCAGTCGGGCCAGTGGGGTGTCTATCTTGTTTATCTTCTCAAAAAACCAGCTTTTTGATTCATTGATTTTGTGTATCGTTTTTTTTTTAGTTCTATCTGATTAATTTCCTCCCTTGTTTTGATGATTTCTTGTTTCCTATTGTGTGTGGGGCTCTTCTGCTGTTGTTTTTCCAATTCCTGGAGGTGTGTGTTTAGTTCCTGTATTTGGCGCCTCTCTTGGGCCTTGACATGAGCTCCAATTGCGATGAGTTTACCCCATAGCACTGCTTTGGCAGTGTCCCACAAATTTTGGAATGTTGTGTCAGAGTTCTCATTGGTTTCCATAAATTTTTTTATCTCATCTTCAATTTTTTTCTCTGACCCATTGTTCGTTTAATAGCACATTGTTCAGCCTCCAAGAGTTTCTGTATTTCCTGGGGCATTTTGAATTGCTGATTTCCAGTTTCATTCCATGGTGATCTGAGAGGGTACATGGTATGATTTTTATCTTTTTGAAGTTATTTAGGTTTGCTTTGTGTCCTATCATATGGTCGATCCTGGAGAAGGTGCCATGCACTGCTGAAAAAAATGTATAATCTGTGGCCTTAGGATAAAAATTCTATAAATATCTATCATGTCCAGTTGTTCTATTGTTTGTATGAGCTCTGTTGTTTCTTTGTTGAGTTTTTGTTTTGTTGATCTGTCTATAGTTGTTAGCGGGGTGTTAAAATCACCCACTATTATTGTGTGCATATCTATTGTCTCCCCTTAAGTCCGTAAGTAATTGTTTCACGTAGCTAGGTGCGTTTGAATTTGGTGCATATATGTTCACAATGGTAATTACTTCCTGATGGATCAGTCCCTTCACCAATATACAATGTCCTTCCCTGTCCTTTTTGATATGTGTCAGATTGAAGTCCACATCATCTGAAATTAAGACAGCTACCCCAGCCTTTTTTTCTCGTCCAGGGGCATGAAATATCTGTTTCCAACCTTTCACTTTCAGCTTCTTAGAATCTCTTCTGGTTAGATGTGTCTCTTGTAGGCAATAGATAGTTGGGGGCTGTTTGATAATCCATTCTGTTAATCTATGCCTTTTGGTTGTTGAGTTCAGGCCATTTGTGTTAAGAGTTAAAATTGAGAGGTTGTGAGTTTGCCCTGCCATACTTGTTTTTGTGGGTGTTGATATCTGTGTAATTGCCCTTCCTTGTGTGGACTTTAGTGGGGAGACCTTCCTGTTTGCCATCTTTGCTTATGATTCACCTCCTTTTTTTCTGGATTTAGTGCATTTCTAAGGAGATTTTGTAGAGCTGGTTTTGTGCTGGCATATTCTTCTAATTTCTCTTTGCTATGAAAGTATCTGATTTCATTCTCAAATACGAATGAGATCTTTGCTGGGTACAATATTCTTGGTTGACAGTTGTTCTGATTCAGGATTTGGAAGATCTTTGTCCATTCTCTTCTTGCTTGTAAGGTCTCTTCAGAGAAGTCAGCAGTGATCCTGATTGGTTTTCCCCGGTATGTGATCTTTTCTCTGCTTCGTACTTGTCTCAGGATTCTTTCTTTGTCTTCGTTGGAGTGGAACTTGAGCACCATATGTCTGGGTGAAGATCGCTTTGGGTCATATCTGCTGGGAGTCCTCTGACCGTCCTGGATTTGGGCTGGGTTCATGTTCCAAGTGTTTTGGAAGTTTTCCTGTATAATTTCGTCTAGCACCATTTGCATTCCTGACTCTTTTTCCGCTCCTTCAGGAAGGCCAATAATCCTAATATTCGATTTTCTGAGGTTGTCTTTCATTTCTTGTATGGTCTTATTGGCTTTGTTCAGACGTGTCTCCAGCTGTTTAATGAACTGGGTATGTTCGTTTTGTGTGTCTTCCATTTCAGAGATCCTCTCTTCTGCTGTATTTGTTCTGTTGGTTAGGCTCTCAATTTTGTGCTCTAAGTCAAGGATTTTACTTTTCATTTGTTGTATTTCTGTGACTATGTGGTTCTTGAATTCCTTGAAGTCCTCCCAATTCTTCTCATTGTCTCTGACATATTTTAACATTATTTTTTTGAATTCCTTGTCTGGTAGATCTTCTATGTCTTCATCTCGCATCTCCGAAATAGACATTGGCTTTTGATCCTTTATTGGTGGGGTGTTGGCTCTCTCATCTGGATCATTACCTTTTCTGGTATTTCTTCCCATTGTGTTAGTGTTTCTTTTTTGAGAGACCTAGGCACCAGTGTGCTGAGGGGTCTCCAAGCACTATCCCGTAGAGATCGGAGTCTGCAGGCATGGAGTAGCAGGGTGTGGGAATTTTCAAGGCACTTTTGGTGCGTCTCCAGAACACTGGACCTCAGGGCGCCACTTCCAGGGCCCAGCGGATTCAAAGCGCACTCTCAGCTCGTCCCCTACAGGTATGCTACCACAGGGCGTGGGGAAATGAAGGCACTCTCTGTGCGCGCCCCCTGTGCGCGGGATCACAGGGATCTGAGGATTCTAGGTGCTTTCTCGGTGTGTCTCCAGTGCCAGGGACTGCAGGGCGTGGAGGTTCCAGGTGCTCTCTGGGAACGCCTCCTGCACGCAGGCCCGCCCACCCCAGTGTTTGCAGGGGCCCAACCGCCCCAGCGCTAGCACGGGACTGCCCAGCCCAGAGGCATGCTCGGGTTCCTGTGGGATAGCACCGCCCAGCTGAGTGCCAGACCGCAAAGGCACGGGGGAGTATTCAGTGTGCCTTTTGCCTTTCTCCTCAGCGCACAGGACCACTGTGCGTCACCTCCCAGACACAGTTTTGGCAGTTTCAAGGCACTCGCCCAGTGTCCCTAGACGCTGGAGTCTCAGGGGGGAGGGGCGGGGAGATGAGCACCAAGGGTGTTTAGGCTCTGTGCATGCCCCTGTGGGGCCAACTCCCGGAGCCTCCAACCCACCACTGTTCCCACCCAACTCACTCAAACCTCAGGTTCTTGCAGTCTGCCTCTTCCTCTGGTGGGAACCCTCACCAAGGGTGCGTCTCCTGGTGACTGCGTCCCTTGCAGGTCCCGGCGGGTCTCGATGGGACCTGGAGACTGCTGCGGGT
The DNA here is from genome assembly GCF_030435755.1 of Ochotona princeps. Taxonomy (NCBI): domain Eukaryota; kingdom Metazoa; phylum Chordata; class Mammalia; order Lagomorpha; family Ochotonidae; genus Ochotona; species Ochotona princeps. Next base: position 85,026,699 of record NC_080837.1, read on the forward strand.
GCAGGCGGGTGCAGGTCCTGGCGGGGCTTGGTGACTAGGGTGGGCGGATGCCAGCGGGTCCTGATGACTTCAGGTCCTGATGTCTGCAGCCGGTGCAGGTCCTGGCGGGTCCTGGCAACTAGGGTGGGCAGGTGCCAGCGGGTCCTGATCACTGCTGGTCCTCACGGCCACAGCGTCTTTGGGTCCTGAGGTCTGCGGGCCGACTGCGGCTCTCAGCGGCTGCACTCAAAGGTGACTCAGCAGGTCAGGAGCGGAAAGCCGTCTTCCCTGCCCTTTGTTTTGTTTTTCCCTGGTTGTTCTTCCAAGTTGTGTGGCTTTTTTTGGCTCCACACCATCCAGGGAACTTCTCGTTCTTCTCCCTGTAGCTCTATGCTGCTCCCCTTATGCTTTTGTCACGTTCTAGCCCTCTCTGTCTGTGAGCTCCCTCACAGTCTTCCTCCTATGTCGGCCATCTTGCGAGTCTCCAAATGAAAATATTTTATGTGATCTTTTTCATCTAATTTCTTTCAGTTGTGGTAAATTCAAGGTTCATTTATATTATACCACTTGTGGATATTTTGTAAATTGCCTCGCGAGCTCCACATCACTGCTGCTGTGACCTTTGCCCTTGCTGGTGTCACTTTTGCTTGAAATAGAACAACTTAAGCAACTTGGCATTCATTGTGTGGACTGCACTTTGTCTTTGGGATTATATCAATAAAGGCATGTTTTGTTTCCTGTTATACTACCTCAAAAAATGCTTCAGAGTCTGATCCTATTGTTGAAAGATCCCCCTGAAAGCTCCGCTATTGTCTAAGTGCAACATTTCGGTTTCCCTTGAGCAGAAAGCTTGCTGTACTTTAAATTTTCAAACAAAACTGGAAGTTTACCAATTTAGATGTCTCTGGTGTTAACAATTTGTGCCTAGTGTTAATTAGGCTTCTTTAATTATGACATATATAAGACAATTTTTCCCTGATCTGACACTGTTGACTTCTTTCTCCACGTCATTCTGTTCCTTGTTAAAATAAGTCACCTGTTTTCGAACTGATAATATCTTCCATGCATTTTTCTTTCTAAACTTTTCCTTTTCGCATCAATGATTTTGCTACTCATTCATCCAAGCTTCACCATCTAATGGATGTTTGTTCTTGCTTCAATTTTAGCAGAATTCATGTTTCTCTGATAAGAGTTATTTTCAAACTGATGCCTCATTTCTCTTAGTACCTCAAACTAAGTCTTGCTCAGACATGCTGCAACAAGTTCATAGGAGCTTACTTTGGTGCAAAAACAAGCTTGAAATTCATGAATAGTTTTTCAGTATTTGCCTTTTACATTGACATTTTGATGATTCCTCATACCTAACAAACTTGTAATTCATCAACTTCAAGCAGACTTTCCCTGTGTGTTGTATGACTCTCATAGATTAAGTTCTACGGCCATACCACCCTGAACGCGCCCGATTTCGTCTGATCTCGGAAGCTAATACCATATATTATTGAGAATGCAAACCAATAGTGCCAAATAAAAACTAATAATTTAAATGTATCTGATGCGTTCTCATTGGAAAATAATTTTGCATTATGAAATTAGGTCAAATTTTCACATTTAATGGCTCTTACATTTTTCTCCTATGTCCAAAAATCCTGGACAAAGTATATGTGTAATAAACTAAAATAACTCAAATGCCTATGAAATATAGGAGAAGTTATAATTTTGAGCAAAGCACCAAAAGCAAAAGTTGAATGTATGATTTGCATAGATTCAGTTCAGAATTTCCCAAGCAACACATGTATTGTTGAGATCCTGAAATAGATGATGTAAATATAGATGTAAAATAGATGATGTAACTAAATGATATGGAGATAACAAAAGAACGCGCTGGGATCCCATTAGAACCTGGATCCCACTCCGCTTCTAATTCTGGTGGTCTCACTTCCCATCCAGCTCCTTGCCTGTTGCCTGGGAAAGCAGTCAAGGACGACCAAAGCCTTGGGACCCTGCACCCATATGGGAGACCTGGAAGAGGCTCCAGGCCCCTGGCTTCAGATTGGCACAACTCTGGTCATTGCAGTCACTTGGGGAGTGAATCATTGGGTGGAAGAGCTTCCTCTCTGTCTCTTCTCCTTTCTGTATATATGGTATTCCAATAAAAATAAAATAAATCTTTAAAAAAGAGAGAGAGTTGAGTTGGAAATGGAGCAGCCAGGACATAAACCAGCTCCTGTATGGGATGCCAGTATCCCAGGACTAAGGATTAATGTGCTTTATCACTGATCTGGCCCCTTCTCAGACTTCTAACTTTAGAAAATTTCAGGGGATTGCATGTCATAGCAGAATAAACTGATACCTGCAATGTTGGCATTTCAAATGAGAAAAAGTTTGAGTCCCACTTGCTGTGCTTCCAATTGAGTTCCCGAAGGAAACAAAAGCCAAAGTTCTTGGGCCTCTGGCACTATGTGAATGGGTACAGATAGAGTACCTGGCTCCTGGCTTTGACCTGGCCCTGCCTTGGTTACCATTGGCAATTTGGGGAGTGAACCAGCAGACACAAGATGACAGATTCTTTCTTTCTTTTCTTTTCTCTCTCTCTCTCTCTCTCTCTCTCTCTCTCTCTCTCTCTCTCTCATAGAAACACAGGGACAGAAGCCAACAGCCAGAGATCCTACATCCTTTGGTTCATTCTGCAAGTGCCTGTGACAGTTGGAACTGGACCAGGCTAAAGTACAACACTGGAAATTCAATCCAGATATCCAAGTGGAGGCGAGCACTGAGACTCTTGAGCCACATTCTTCTGCCTCCTAATGCACTATCGTCATCAGGATAGAAGTGATTCTGGAACCCAGGCACCTGTTAAGAGATCTGTGCCTCAAGCAGCATCTTCATAAAGGCCAATTTGCAGCAGCACTTGGAGTTTTAATGATATCACATGATGATTCCTCAAGGTCTCATCTTTGATCAACGGTTCCTCTTTAATGTGTGTTCTTTGGATCTGAGTTCATTAGTGTGTGAGAATGTCTTATTTTCTTGGATAGTGTCTTACGCTTGGGCTATTGGGCTTTCTCTACCCCTTGGAATGGATATTGAGTGTTGACTGTTTGCTGAGAACAAATATGTACATTTGATGCTCTTGGCAATGTTTGTTAATTTGTTGTTATTTTCCGAGATTGCTTTATAATTTAAGGGCCACACAAAATTCCAAAAGGTTCTATCATACATATGTTTAGTAAGAGAAGGCAATTTATAATCAGAATCTCCATGGAAGGACAGGCATTTGGCTTAGCAGTCAGGAAGCCCATATGCGTTATCAGAGTGTCAGGGTTAGCTCCAACTCAGATCCAGTGCCCTGGTAATGTGCTTCCTAGTGCAGCAACAGGCACTGACTCAAAGACTTGGTCTTTCACTCCCATGTGGATCACTTGTTCTAAATTTTTTACCTGGCTTACCTGGCCTCAGCTGTGGTGGGAATTTGGGAAATGAACCAGCAGATGGAAGAACTCACTTGCTTTCTCTTTATTTCTGTCTCTCCCTTTTAAATAAAGAAAAACAAAATAGAGTTAAAGACACAGGCCAAAAGACCAATTCTGCACCAGATTTTTAAAGACTTCTAAGCATCTTTGTGCTTGTTTTAGCTGCTTTAACTTTAAAATCAACTCTTCAAGCGTTTGTGTATGTGAGCCATGTCTTCATTCCTTTTGTCTTTTCACTGACTCTAAGAAGTGTAGATGCTTAGTGGCTATTTGTCAATCCCATGACTGCAGTGCTGCTGTCTGTGCGTGGATTGTGAGCACATGTGAGCCCAGGTGAAATCACGCAGAATGAGGATGTGTGCAGGTCTGTAAGTTAACAGAAACTGCATTTCATCTTTAACTCTTCACTAAAAGCTGACCTGCCTGTTTTTCAAGGTCATTGACCCTGTCTGGAATCTAAAGGAGCTTGAAGCACTCCTCTTCAATGCTGTTGTTAGCCTTCCAACCAATGCCTTCCCCTGGCTTCTGTTCCCATTGCATACTTGTTCCAGCAGCAGTGAGTCTTGGAGGGACACCTGCTTCGGTGGCTGAGATGATTGGAGTTGACTCAGACACTCCAGGCAGGCCTTGCCGCCACAGGCTCAGCCTAACTTATGTAAACATCGTCCTGATGACAGCATTCTTACCCCATCTGCAACTGCAAGGGAATCCATTATTTTTCTCATCCCAAGGGAAGGGAAAGGTCCCGGGCATCATTACTCCTAGGCAAATGTAACTGACTCTACCACATAGCCTAATTTGCTTGCCATAATTATAGGTCGCTCACCCGTTTTGTATTTTCAACACTCCCCAACAACATCTTTTTGTTCTTATCAATAATAAATGGAGCCTGTGAGCTACAAGGCTGTAATATTTGGATACGATGAAAACATGAAGGTAGCATTGGCAATACCCTGGTTTTATCCTCTGGTCAGATGCTCTATTAGGCAGCCAGTGAGGAGTTCAGGCAAATTGGTTATGTTAATGTCCTGTTAGTACTTGGGAAAGATGAGGAGGGGGCAATTAATTTTTTCAAAGCTGCAAGCCGACAGGCAAATTTATATTCTTCCCTCTCTATGGGACCAGGCTTAGAGAAGTGAAGGCAAAAAGTGAGCTTCAAGTAGCTTTCCAGGATCTAATTGAACATTGCTAAATAAAGCCCGGGAAGGAGAGGGCTGAGGGGAGGGAGAGTACCCCACAATGGGCCAGCAGTGCTCGTCCCCATTCATTCCACTGACAGGGCGTCTGCAACTTAAACCTGTTTTATTAATTATGTTTGACATTTCCTTAATTAGTTTCATTTACATCCCATCAGCCTCTACCAGGCGATTGCTCCATACATCATTTTACTAGAGGAGCGTGATGCCTGCAGAATTATAACAACAGACAGTTTTCTGTAACTTACAGAAAATTAGTGGACAGTCTCTTCCACTTTAAATGGTTTTAGAGAAAGAGGAAGGGGGAGGGTCATCTACTTGATTTTATTTTGTGAATTTCTAAGGTACATTAATACATTTATAACATTACAAGTATCCAGATTGTATATTCATAGGCTTATTTATTATTCAGCGATAGCATGCAGCTAGTCTTAAAGATTGCTAATAATTTTTTTAAAGATATAAACATGAAAATTTATGGAAGGCCACCAGCATTTGAGGAGTGTCCTTATTCTTGCAACGAACAGCCTCTTGATTGCATCGGCCCAGATCATGGACTGATTTTCCAGACCTGGGAACCCAGCTAGCACTCTGATACAGGAGCCCCACGGCTTACCAAGCCCTGAGGTAACAAGGTTGAACAAAATTAAATTGATTGAATAAGTTGATTAGTGAGTGAAAAAAATGGAGACCACGAGGACCTGAGATTATCTACCCAAATACACTTTGTGACTCTGAGCCATCCCACCCTCCAGCTGTGCTAGGAGAACACGGGATGACACATGCGTACGACAGACATCTGAAAGCACACAAGCACCGGAAAGTCTTGTGTTCATTTCTGTCGGCCTTACCCTTGCTCAGATCGGTTTCTGTCTTGCAGGTAAACTCTGGAGGCCTGGAGCTATATCTATGCTGGAAACATCCGCAAGGAATGATAGTCCAAGGAACTTATACAGAGCATGTGCAATCCTTACGTGTTTCACATTGTAAATCAAGACTCTGATTTTGTTGGCCATGTAGAGACCAGTGTCCCCTTCCCATGATCCCATGTCTTAGTTGAGTTCCTCACTCCTCATTCCTGCATCTGCCGAGCAGTCACTCTCCCTTTCTGTCCAGCTTCCTTTCACGTGAGGGTCAAATCTAACAGTGGCTTTTGCATAACTTATATCCAGAATCAACACAAGAAGGATAAACTTGGACACACTTTGTTTTGCCAAGCAGTTAATAACTAAGACTTGGGTAGTCATTTGCACTACTAACCAAGCTGAACCATCCTAAATGATGTTTGCCTGATTACCAGCACTGGTGCTAGTACTACTGCCACCACTGTAATTGCTAATGCAGCTTACTTTTCTCATCTTATCTGAAGTCAGTACCACTTTTGATGGAAATGGCAGTATAGAGTTATTACAGTTATTGGTTTGACAGTGCTTTATTGAGCAGTAGCCAAACAGGGGAGATAGACGAGGACACACATTTGGATCATGCTCCAAGTCTCAGGCTGATCTTCAGAGACAGGAGTTGGCACTGCTTCCAAGTAATGAACACAGCACATCCCTCAATTAATTGGAAACTTCCACATAGGGTAATCCATAACACTTTAATGGGCACCAATGAGCCAACATCATCGCAGAATTCATTACAGAATAAATTAGAGTTTACAATAATGAATCTCTTCCTTCTTTAGCCTCTCTCTTTTGCTCTAAAGCCTTTGGTTTGAAACATTGCTAGATGTGTAGATTTTATGAAAATATTCACGATATTGCATTATTCAGGAAATAATGGCAATGAATAAAATATTCTTGATTCTCAGTTGATTGAATCCATGAATGTATAGACATGGATAAGTTGCATTGTGCTGCAAGTCACCCTTCTACAGGTATTATGTTTTCCATTGCTTTTTCCCTATTCCCATTACTTTTAACATACTTAATCTCAAATTTAACAGTTGCTATTTTAAAGGATGGCTTCAATTGTGACTTTCTCAACTTTCCTTTTCCTTATGATATCATCTTTAGACCTCTAAAGTGATATCATAAATGTGTTTCTGTGTTAGTCTGTGCCTGTCTCCAGTCCTTTCTTATTGCTAAAGTCATCTAGCCCATGCCCTGTTTTGTCCATGTCTCTTTTTGTTCAAACTCTCAAATAACACCACTGCTAGTTGTCCAAAACTTTAGACCTTTTCTTCTTCTTGACACTTTCCCAATTAATTGCCGTTCCCCATTGTCTGCAGGCCATACCCATCAGATCAGTACACCCATTATGCTGGCGTCATGGTTTGGATTTTGCTACCTGTTCCTCTGATGGAACTCATTTCCTACATTTGCTGTGTTTTTCCATTCTGGAAGCCAGGAACTCAGTCCAGGCCTCACACATGGGTGGCTGGAGCTGGATCATTTGTGCTTTCACTGCTCCCTCCCATTGTCTGCATCGTGAAAAGCTAAAGTCAGAAGTTGAAGGTAGGAATTGAACCAATATATTCTGAAACAGGACAGAGTGTCTTAACCACTAGGCCAAATGGTTGTATCTGTATCTAGATTGCACAGATAAATTTGAAACTTGAAGGAAGATAAAAAGTCCCCAAGTTCACCAAACTGCATTAAATACTTGAACTGAATTTTGAATTTGCACCAGTCTAAAGATAAAATGATGTATGTGCTATCATGAGACTCATGACTCAGATGAGTTATGAGACATATTAGAAATTATACAAATACTAGCAACTTTATAATTGTTCCTGTTAATGTAGACTGAAAATGGGATCTGATACTCTTTATGATTCTGACTTATCTCAAGAAATCTAACCAACTGAATGTCTACAACATGACAGGCGCTGTCATAAGGCCTGTATCTGCAGTCATGTCAAAGATTTCAGTCGCACCCAGTGCTTTAGATTGGCACCGTGAGTCCTCTTTCACAAAACAACAAAAAATGGCAGAACCGTGTTCTGAATAAAACCACCAGTTCAACAAATGTATTAATCCATTGACGGGTAGGGGGCTCCTCTAAAATCACCATAGGTGAACCTTAAGCAACCAGAAGCTTTTATATTCTGTAATGCTCACATCTCTTGGCATCTCTAAGTGATAATCACCATGTAGCCTATTGCTTTCATCTGACTGGCATCACTCTTCCTTGTTATAGAGGGCAGCATGCAGGCACAGAGACAAGGAGTTTATCATAATCCCTCTAAGTTACCATTTAAGAGGAAGAGGGAGAGAAAGAAGGGAAGAGAGGGAAAGAAAAGAAGAGAGGTGAGGTGGGGAGATGTGGAGAGGGAAGAAGACAAGCGAAATTGCTGTTCCTGTGGGCAAAAGAGCTGCTCTTACGTCACTCCTGTCCTATCACTCCCTTCCACGTTATGGTGTGACGGAGTTCCCACTGTCATCTTCGTCAACCAAGTACTCTGCCCTATTACAAATGTCAAGCTGCAGAGGTCAGTTTAGGTTCTACTGCTCCTATTTCAGTAGTTCTACCTTACACTTATATTTAGAGAAACTGTTTCTGACCAAGCTTCTTGCAGGCAGGTAGGTAGGAAAGAGGCCAATTAGGGCGCTATTGCAATGTGAGAAAGGCAAGCGAGGTTGTGTTACCCAGGGCTGTTGAGGCTTTCGATGAGCTCATAACAATGGATTTAGTCTATTTCTGTACTAGATAATTCTATTCAGCTCCTCATGATACTCCTGAATTCTTAGTGATAAAAGCCCATGACACAATTCCTAAGCTATCACCATTGTTTATTCAATCAATACATGTACTCTCCATTTGGCACCTGGATGAAATGCAGTCCAATGCCTCTTTTGAGCCTTCCATACTCTAACTTAAAACAGCACTAACTCTGAAATCAGCCACAGCTACAAGGTTGTAATCTTCCAATCCCTTCAGTGAAACCACCTACCTCAAACCTTTCATTACAGCCAAGGACCAATTTAATCTGTGTCCATATGAATTGCACTCTCTCCATGTTTCCCATAGTATTATACAATAAATTATTTGGATTTTTAGTTGATGCATAATTATTGTACCTAGACTGTGTTCTGTGATGCAGGAGTGAAGAAGGCATATATGGCCTTTGGTGCCCAGGAGTTTGCCTCGAACTGGAAAAGTGGGTGTGATGGGGATTCAGAGTGTCATGGAAGTGACAGGATGAGCGCAGGAGATGCAGAGCCAGGCCAGGTGAATGCAACAGAGCAGTGCTGCCCAGAAAATGGACAGAGGGACTCCAACACCGAAGGCAAGGTGAGTGTGGAGTTCTAGAAGAAAAGCACTTGGTATAGTTCCAGACAAAGAAAGTCAGTGTGACTAGCCAGAGTGACATGGAGGAAAAGTGCCAGCAGGACCACATGTGGACCTTCAGACACAAGCTTAAACTCAGCAGGAAGCCACAGAGGATACCTCTGCTTTATTTAGGAACAATTAAAAATATCAACATCAAACAGATATGAATTTAAATTGGAAAATAATTTCAATGATAATGAAACTTTAATGCAATTTTAATTTCATTTTGTTTATGTTTCAAAGCTTGTAAATACCTGATGAGAAAAGGCTTGGTTGAAATGCTTAGGGGTGGATGGTGAGCTTATTAAAAATGGTTTTATAAGTGGATGTTTTCTCTCTCTCCTCCCTTACCACTAGTCATTAGCTGTATCCTCTAAGGGATTATGAAGAGGTTTGTATTATATGTATGTATGTATATATATTATTGTATATATATATACTATATATAGTAATATAGTATGTATGTACATAGTATGTATATATATTTACATATATATGCCAATAAAATATTAAGGAATTGTATATGAGTTTTGCTTTTATTTTGCTTCTTTCCTTAACTAAGATGTCCCTTCTGAAACTGTTGGTGAGTTGCTTACAAAACTGAGGAGATGACCACGTCTAACCTTGCAGCCTCTGATAATTCTTTTATTTATTTTTTTGTCTTTCTCTGCTTTAGCAAAGTCCTAGGGGGTCACTGCTGGCCTGCATGACTGTGCCTCTCACAATTCAACATTCGTTCAGTTGATTCATTTGAAATCCAAGAGACACTGCACAAATCCAAGACAATTAACTGCCTTGTCCCATTTTCCATAAAACACTGCGCTAGCCTTACAAAGGGCTGCAAGAGAGCTGAAATATCATCAAATGGTGAAAAATCAAAATATTTTTCTGTCACATGCTGTCACATACTGTCAGAAAGCTCCGTGCTGTGGCCACAGTCAAGTTGAATCTGATTAAAAGCTCAGCAAACAAGGCGGGTTTAGGGGTATTTGACCTCATCAGTGCTGTGCCCGTGAGCACCTGTCAGCAGGGCCGTGTCTGTGCCTTGACAGTGCTGCTCGTGCGACTTGCCAGTGGGGAGGGCCGCTGACACCATGCAAAGGAAACAACAGATTGATGTGTTCAGTTTTCTATTTTCAAATACTGTGCAGTGCTGCAAAGACAGAGCTTAAATTTAATTCCAATTACCAGTTTCACAAACAATGAATTATTCAAGATAAACTGCCCGGTTTTCCTGAAGCATGTGTGTAATATGCCTATGTTTGCTCCTATCTATACATATGTGGGCTGAGATGAAGGAATGACATTAGTTTATCCTTCGTTTATTAGAATTCCGTCATGTTCTGTTTTCTAAGGGGCTGATCAATATTTGCGTAGTTGAGTTTGCAAAACTCGATAAAACTGCACAGCTCCAGATGTACATGAGTTTCCACTTAAAAATTTAAAGCTACAAATAAATCAAATAGGAAAATTATAAATAAATCAAATAAGAATTTTCATCCTGTTACCAAGAGGACATTTTCCGTAATATGTGTTTATGTGTGTTTCAAGCAGAGGAGAAATCAAACATGAAAAGTAGTCTTTTGTTTTGTTTTGTTTTTTCTCTTTAAGATACTGTGCTATTTCATTGGCTTAAATAGCAATGCTATAGTGATATCCCATTATCAAGCTAGTGAAATTAATATTTTATCCAGTTTGAGAGGAAGCAATATCTGCCTTTCCATTGTATTTTGTGGATGAAATAATCTCTTTGCTTTCAATAACTCGGCCTCAGGAATTTTCATATATTTGCCTTAGGCAAAGCTGAGACTCTTTTTCACATTTCAGAGGGAAAGAAAAAAAAACTCGCACGGCTATGCGTGACAGCTTCCCCATCTGTGAGAAACTGCTCTGAAACACTGATAGGAGTGTAAAGAATGATTCCATTTTTAAAAACCCTCAATTTTTAAAGTGATCTTTTTACTGAATTATAAAAATATATACAGAAAAGTGGACAGATAATTAAACTTGGAAGAATTTTTACAGCTAAAACGCTTGTTATCACAACACATGCTGATGAAAAACAAAAGTCCCTCCATGCAACTTCGAGGCACAGCCACAACCACTTTCATGGGGGTTAGCTGCCCGTGGCCCTAGGCACAGCCTCACATCCATAGGGGTTCCTTGCCCGTGGCCCTAGGCACAGCCTCACATCCATAGGGGTTCCCTGCCCGTGGCCCTAGGCACAGCCTCACATCCGTAGGGGTTCCCTGCCCGTGCCCCTAGGCACAGCCTCACATCCGTAGGGGTTCCCTGCCCGTGGCCCACTCACAGCCTCACATCCATAGGGGTTCCTTGCCCGTGGCCCTAGGCACAGCCTCACATCCATAGGGGTTCCCTGCCCGTGGCCCTAGGCACAGCCTCACATCCGTAGGGGTTCCCTGCCCGTGGCCCACTCACAGCCTCACATCCATAGGGGTTCCTTGCCCGTGGCCCTAGGCACAGCCTCACATCCATAGGGGTTCCTTGCCCGTGGCCCTAGGCACAGCCTCACATCCATAGGGGTTCCTTGCCCGTGGCCCTAGGCACAGCCTCACATCCATAGGGGTTCCCTGCCCGTGGCCCTAGGCACAGCCTCACATCCATAGGGGTTCCTTGCCCGTGGCCCTAGGCACAGCCTCACATCCATAGGGGTTCCCTGCCCGTGCCCCTAGGCACAGCCTCACTTCCATAGGGGTTCCCTGCCCGTGGCCCTAAGCACAGCCTCACATCCATAGGGGTTCCCTGCCAGTGGCCCACTCACAGCCTCACAGCCATAGGGGTTCCTTGCCCGTGGCCCTAGGCACAGCTTCACATCCCTGGGGTTCCCTGCCCGTGGCCCTAGGCACAGCCTCACATCCATAGGGGTTCCCTGCCAGTGGCCCACTCACAGCCTCACATCCATAGGGGTTCCTTGCCCGTGGCCCAAAGCACAGCCTCACATCCATAGGGGTTCCTTGCCCGTGGCCCTAGGCACAGCCTTACATCCATAGGGGTTCCCTGCCAGTGGCCCACTCACAGCCTCACATCCATAGGGGTTCCCTGCCCGTGGCCCTAGGCACAGCCTCACATCCGTAGGGGTTCCCTGCCAGTGGCCCACTCACAGCCTCACATCCATAGGGGTTCCTTGCCCGTGGCCCTAGGCACAGCCTCACATCCATAGGGGTTCCCTGCCAGTGGCCCACTCACAGCCTCACATCCATAGGGGTTCCCTGCCAGTGGCCCACTCACAGCCTCACATCCATAGGGGTTCCTTGCCCGTGGCCCAAGGCACAGCCTCACATCCATAGGGGTTCCCTGCCAGTGGCCCACTCACAGCCTCACAGCCATAGGGGTTCCTTGCCCGTGGCCCTAGGCACAGCCTCACATCCCTGGGGTTCCTTGCCCGTGGCCCTAGGCACAGCCTCACATCCATAGGGGTTCCCTGCCCGTGGCCCACTCACAGCCTCACATCCATAGGGGTTCCTTGCCCGTGGCCCTTGTTTGACTTTTATATGTATGGCATCAAACTGCCTATTCTGTGTTTCTTTTTCTTGCACTCAACATCGTATCTGAAATGTTATTTAGCCATCAGTCACTCTCATTGCTGTTAAATATTCTACAGGTCACTAAAATTTATTGATACAAACTGTAATCGATGGACTTTAGTGCTGATTTATTTGATTTCAAATGTTATAATTCTTTTCTGTGTTGCCTGATACACATTAAAACTTCCCTTTTTGAAATACTGCTAGAATGGAATCACTGGATCACAGGGTGTGAAAATATTCAACATCAATAAATAATAGTATGTACTTTGTAACATTAGTTAAACAAGTTTTCATTCTCAGCGCATCAGAATCCCAGTTCTACTTTACTGCATACACTTAGTAAGGTTAATTTTCTTTATTCAGTCATCTGAGGAGTGTACAATCTAGTTGGTACCTCAATATGGGTTTAGGATATTTATCCTATGACTAATGATGTGTGCATTCTTTCTTTTTTAAAATTTATTTATTTAATCTATTATTTTATGATACAGTTCCATAGGCTCTGGATTTACCCTCACTTCTTCCAAAATCCCTCCTCACCCACTGATTTCCCTATATTATTATAATAGAATAGTCCTTGGTAAGCAGTCATGGAAGTCCATCGTACTGTTATTTACATGTATCCTGATGTCGTAGGTATGGACAATGGCAGAGTCTGTCCTCCTGTTGTGAAGATATATTTGGCAGTTTCGTTGGGAGCCATCTTTGGTTTGGAAATGGACATGCATACTGTATTGCATCCTCACACCAGGACGTGAGAGTTCAACACTGTCTTATTCAGGTGTATTTAAGTTTCTTTAGGGGGTCTACTTTTCTTCAGTAGTAGAGATGCATGCTACAAATCCTTTGATTCTTGCTACTCTGATCTCCACTACGTCCTTTGTGAGATTACAAACGTATGTTTACCTTTATTTATTTTTTTTTGTTTCCATTTTCGGTGGTCTTATATTAGAACAAACGTATGATATTTTTCCCTTTGGGATTGGCTTATGCTCAGTGCGATGTACCATGTGGGTATCCTTTTCCGCTCTGAGTATGCCCAAAACTTTTCCCCAGTTTTTTATTAGATGGTTCACTGCAGTCTGGGGTGCCATAACTTCTCACTGTTTAGTTAGTGCTTGCTGCATAACGATCGCCTCAAGGTCATGATGAAGTTCTATCAGTTTATTTTCTCAAAATGTTTGATTTCTTTTACTCCCTGCCTTTGGATTTTTAGTGCTTCTGAAATTGGTGCAGCGATAGGACCTAAGTTCATTAAGTTCATCTTTTTTTCCTGTATTCATCCATTATGTCCTGCAGCATTTGCTGCAAAGATTACCTTTCTTCGAACTGCGTTGCAGTGGCACTGGTGTCACTCATCAACACACACAAACCTGAGTTTCTGGACTCTGTTACCCCAAGGGTGTGAAAATGTAGCCCTCTAAGATTATCCTTGCTGCACTCAACCTTTTGATTCAACATTTACATTTGTGAAAATGCTAATTTTCCCCAAAAGAACTCTTAGTTTTAGTTGGAAAATCAAGTAGCACATAAATCGATTTAGGGAGATTTAATGTGCTTGTAATATGGTGATTTAGCTTATTAGCTTGGCAATTATTCTATTTTAAGAGATCCAATATGTATCAATATTTCTATACTTAGATGTCATAGATTTTATTACATTTATTCTGGCTATGAAATTCTACTGTTATAAGTTGGCTTTCAAATTTTAAAATATTTTGCTAATATTTATAAATAGAATTGGATTTTGCATTTTATCTCATGACTATTAACATTACTGAATTGTCCTAATGGTATATTTTTCATAGATATTTGGATTTTCTGTGCGTGTGCTTTATTTTCTATGTCTATAGTCTTCATTCTGAGGCTTTATGCTTCTTATCTTGCTTTATTGAACTATCTAGTACTACCACCAGAAAAGTATTAAATAGAATTATTCGTACAAGGCACTCTTGCTGTTATCTCAGAATTCCAGGGAATAGCTTTTAATATTTCACTATTAAGTTTAAAATCCACTATAGATTTTATGGATATTCTTTCAAATTTATCAAGTTCTTAGGCCTGATTAGAGTTCTCCATCATGAATGTGTTTTGAATTTTATCAAATGTAAGATGTTATATGTCTCTTTCAGAAAAAAACATTGTAAAGAATTACATTGATTGATTCCTCAGTTAAAACAATCTTGCTTTCTGGGGAAAAATTAGCATGATGAAATAAGCTTTATCATACACAAATGTGTCCTTGTTCTATTAGATGATATTTCACTTAGAATTTTGTGTCTCTGTGTCAGAGGAGAATGAATTTGTAATTGCTGTTTCTTGTAATCCCTGTGTCATATTTTGACATTCCTATAATTAGGATATTACTTTGAGTGTCCTACAAAGGCCTGTGTGTTAAAAGCTTTGTTCCCATGTTATGTTACTCTTAGAAACTAGTGCTAAGACAGTTGACGCCTTATCCAGTCATGGTGTTTGGAAGCAAGAGCTTTTGGAAATGACCGAAATAGGTTGTTAGGCTGGAGTGCCATGGTCAGGTCAAGGTGGCTGAACAAGAGAGACAAGCAGCTGCAGGTCCCTGGTACCCTATGCTACTTTGTGTGACCATCGACCCCACGCTAGCCTGGAGGCAAGGCTAACGCAGGGAAGCACCTGACGTTGGACTGCGATCCACTAGAACCGCAAGTCAAAATACACACTTTCATCTTTACAAAGGTAGCATTTCACAGGCAATCAATCGCGCCAATGGGTTACTAACTATTATGCATATAAATAATCATGAGACCCCTCCCTTCTCTGTAAGAATTTGTGTAGGAATGATGCTTCATATACCATCAGGACTCAGAAGAATTGACTGGGAAAGCCATCTAAGCCTGAATTTTTGAGGGCAGAATTTTTTTTACTACCGAACTAAATATAGATAAAATTAGCTTAGTACTAATCAGCTCCTCTATTTCTTCTTTTTTTTTAAATTTTTGATGCAGTTTAATTGGCCCTGAGGTCTCCTTTCCCCTCCTACATTTCTTTTTGCAATTAGCTTAAGAAAGCCATGTTTTTCTACTACCTTGTGTATTTCACCTAAATTTATTGAACAGAGCAGGACATCTATGGCTTTTCCTATAGATATTTTGACTTTTAAGCTCAGGTTATGTTTTCTTCCTCTGGTGAGAATACTTCTCAATTTTTGATATGCAGTTAGTGGTTTCCACTGGAGTGAAAATCCCTGCCTTGCTGAGTGGATTAACCTTATCCCTGGAGAGTGGGTCAGGTCTCCCGGGAGTAGATGCCTTCCCTTGACTGTGGACTGTATCAAACAGCTGGCATGTCCCTGCCGTCTGGAATCCTTGCTCATACTCCTATTCTTTCTTCACATACCCGATTCCCTCTGCATTCTCCATCACACTGTGGCACAGCCACAGGGTGGTACCGTGTTGTTCTCAGCTGCAGAAGTCCAAGCCAGAAGAATTCTGTGAAGTAATCAGCTCCAGGCATTGTTGCAGCAGCACCACAGGCACACAAGGAAAACGGAGGCAGAACACTGTGTCAGTTGGGATGTGCCTCCCATCTTCTGACATCACAGCCACTTCGACTCTGTCTTGACCAGATGAAGCTTGGCTTTTTGTCTCCAGCACCCATAAGACTGTATGTAGCAAGTTCTGGTGGTAGCCTTTTAAAAATCATTATTGTTATTATTTCTTTTTATTGGAAAGTCGATATACAGAGAGGAGGAGAGACAGAGAGAAAGATCTTCCATCTGGTGGTTCACTTCCCAAATGACGGCAATGGTCAGAGCTGCACCGATCCGAAGCCAAGAGCCATGAGCCAGGAGCTTCTTCCAGGTCTCCAACACAGGTGCAGGGCCCCAGTGCTTTGGGCCATCCTCAACTGCTTTTCCACATCACAAGCATGGAGCTGGATGGGAAACAGGGCCACAGGGACATGAACCAGCGCTCATATAGGATCCAGGCATGTCCAAGGCAAGGACTTCAGCCTCTAGGCTAACACTCCAGGTCCTAGTGGTTGCCTTTTAACAGTGGCTTGCAGTCTGATCTCTTGTCTTCTGCTTCTAGTTTATACTTTAACAAGTATCATCAAGAACTACTGGAATTGACAATATTGTGTCCATGCAAGTCACCAGTTCTCTAAACTCTTGACCCCCTCTAGTAGCTTCCCTGATGGCTGCATGGCTCTTCTCTCTCTCTCTCTCTCACTCTCTCTCTCTCTCTCACACACACACACACACACACTGCTCAGTGGATGCTTCAAATTATCTTAATGGGTACAGTATTCTTCCTCAAGCTACACCATTATAGGTGAAGAGAGAAACTATTAAAGCTTTCATTTTTAAATTAAGGCATATTTCATTTGTGTTCTCACCAACATTTTTCAAAGAATCAAATATCCCCTAACTCTATTTTTGATTCTTAAATTACACAAAAACAAAGATCGAGTGGAACATAACAAGACAATAGGATAAAAAGTTATAATATGAATTGAATTTTTTGAATTTGAAAAACAATTTGCTCTTAGGCAAAAACATATAAGTGTGTTGAGCTCTAAGTTGCTTTTCACAAACTGAAAAAAACTGCACCACTTTACAATAGTCTCCATTAAAATAACAAAGTTCAAAAGCAGAGATGTACAGTGCAACACATCAGCACTTCCGGGGGTACTTGTCTACGTTATACAGGTCCTCTAGATTAGTATACATACACAAATACTTCCCTATAAATCAATTGATCCTGTATTTTGAATGAAGGCTGACTTATATCAGAGAACGTATGATATTTATCCTTTTGGGATGACTTATTTCACTAAGCTAAATAGTCTCTAGTGGGAACCATTTTGTTCTAAATGGTAGAATTTCATTCTTTTTTCATGGCTAAGTAGTATTCCACAGAGTCTCTAACTCTGAGCAAAATATGGACTTCTAATAAAATAAAACTGTTAAATAGATCTTGACAATAGAATGCTGGACTTTATTCCATTTTATATATCTAGAATGGCAGGGTACACTTTATTAGCAGAGTAATGACCTTGTGAGTGTTGTTGAGAAGCTAAAGTATCGTTACAATATAGGGGAAAATAGTGGATTGTGGGGGTGGGGGTGATGGAAGAAGTGGAAATCCCTGAGTCTAAGGAACTGTATCATGAAAAATAATTTATAAAAAAATCAAATTCCTTACTTCGTCATTTAAAAAGCTTATAAAATATAAATTAAGTTTCTGTTTTAATCTTGGAGAGTTAGCATTACGTAGAATGCCACAAGACACTGCCTGGAGAGTACAGATGGGTTGCACTCCGCACAGATTGACTGCCGTTAAGTTGGTGATGAGAAGACAGGTACATGCAGTTGGCGTTTAAGTCTTGCCTCACTTCCTTTTACACTGATTGTGAAGTCTCTGCTTTAGCTATTTCATGCGAGTTTACTTCCTCTTATTTTCAGGGTTGAAGCAAATATTTGTAAGAGTTATTTCTGAACATAATCTTGGGCAACCCTTGTTTGACCCCATAAGAACTCTACGGCTTGCTTAGCAGCTTCCCGCCCCTGGGCAAATGTATACACCACACTCCCCTTTTCCCTGTTTGCTTTCCTTTTATCTTTGCCTTTCCTAAATGTGGAGTTCAAGTCAA
Organism: Ochotona princeps; assembly: GCF_030435755.1. Taxonomy (NCBI): domain Eukaryota; kingdom Metazoa; phylum Chordata; class Mammalia; order Lagomorpha; family Ochotonidae; genus Ochotona; species Ochotona princeps. The sequence continues at coordinate 85,044,801 of NC_080837.1, forward strand.
TGATTGACAAAAAACTTTTTTATATCATTTTAGCATTTTTGATTTTGTAATTGATATTGGTGGGTGGAGTATCTCTCGTTACTAACTCACTCTCTCCAAATACTCGCAGTGGGTCTTAGTTGGAGCCGGAGACGCAGCCAAGGTCTCCCACACAGGCAGTCCTTTTGCTTGCTTCCTCAGCTCCACATCAGCAGGAACAGAAAATGGACAAGAGAGCCAGGACTTCGACTCTCACACTGCGATGAGATGCAGGTGGATCCGCAGAGCTGGCCCGCTGCCGCCATTTGCACTGTGGCTTCGTCATCCCGAGGCTTCCTAGATGCAGAGTCAAACATGGGAACTGGAATTCACATGGTTGATGCACAGAATATTCCTTCTTAATGTAATTTTCATTTATTCCTGTCAAAAGCAGAGGGGCAGATATGTACAAACACACACACACACACACACACACACACAGAAAGAGAGAGAGAGAGAGAGATTTTCCAATCACTGTTTTGGTTTATTTCCCAAATACGTGCAATAGCCAGGGTTAGGCCAAGTTAAATTCAAGAGTGTAGAGTTTAGTATGGAGCTGCTCATAGGTTACAAGTCCCAAGACAGGGCCTGACACGGTAGCCTTGCAGCTAAAGTCCTTGCCTTGAGCTTGCCGGGATCCTATATGGGCGCCTGTTCATGTCTCGGCAGACCCTGCTTCCCATCTAACTCTCTGTCTGTGGCCTGGGAAAGCAGTTGAGAATGGCCCAAAGCTTTGGGACCCTGCACCTGCATGGGAGACCCAGAAGAAGCTGCTGGCTCCTCACTTCATATCAGCTCAGCTCTGGCCATAGCGGTCATTTAGGGAGTAAATAGGCAGACGAAAGATCTTCCCCTCTGTCTCCTCCTCTCTGTGTATCTGATCTTCCAATTAAAAATATAATAAATCTCAAAACAAGACCCAAAACAAAACAATATACACTCAGACATAGCACTGCTTCTCTGCCCTCTCACTTGTGTTAAGAAAGACGGATTCTTCTCCTTTTGCCTGAAACGGTGACACATCCCAGATTAACTGTGGAGAAAGTGACTCTCCTTCTCCTCACAAATGTCGCCTCTGTCATGCATTCCTCTTCTAATTGGTTTCTACTTTTTGGCTACTTTAATAGCATAGAAACAATGTACAGTTTTAATGCTACTATTGCCTTTATTTATTGATCAGTTGACTCTGTCATACGCCAGCACTTTGAGTCTCTTTTTATTAAGATAATCTGCACTTCTTGAAAAATTCCTGAGAGATTGGAAGGTGATTAAGAAGTGCTTGTAAAGTAAACAATAAAGTAAGGAAATGCAATCTAATACATAATTTGGAAGACTACATTTTTTTATTAACTTATGTCTTAAGGTTAAAGGGTAAACCTTAAAAGATACAGCCTACACTGCAACTCTGTTTAAGCTCGGCAAACTGATACAGATAAAATCAGCTTTAGGAAGTAGACAATTTTGATCCACTAGACTCACAGCCTTTTTTTTAAAACTTACTTTCATCGTAAAAAAATAAGGTATGTATTTGAAAGGCAAATTTATAACAGAGACGGAAGACAGAGAGATGTATTCTACAGGTGAGATCACTTCTAAATGGCCTTACCAGCCAGGTCTTTGCAAGGCCAAAGTCCCGAACCATGAATTTCCAGTCTCTTCCATGGGCAGCAGGAGTCTAAAACCTGGATTATCATCTTCCGCCCACTCGGGAGCATTCACAGAGAAGCGAAGGGCTGGAAGCAGAGCAGCCAACTCGGAATGCCACACTTAACACCCTGCCACCATGACAGCTCACTACTCTTCCTCTCTTGTTCTCCTCAGTCCACGTTGCAACAGCCAGCCGCCACAAATGATCAGGGATGTTGCTGATATGTTGTGACACATGATAGGCCCTTCTTCAAGACAGTTGCTGTTTGTAGGGACTATTAAGCAAGAAGTTTCCTAATCTTGACCTGTAAGAGATTAGCAACAAAGGACAATGCCTTTAATGAGTGCCCAATCATGTCAAGGAGCGGACGCACAACTGGTGTTAAAGCCCCTCCCCTCCTGCATCCTGAGGCAGCCTTTGTACTGGAGTGGAACAGCATCAAATGCTTCAGATGATTTCTTCGAGACTAGAATGGGGGATCACGGTACTTGGATGGACCTGGCAGGTGGAAAATGGAGGGTCTACTTGCCTTACCTCTCACTGACTCTTTTTGCTTCCTACACAGCTTGACAGAGACAGCATTTCAAGTAATATACATGTGACCATACCTTTAAGGATGAAATTCTACTGAGTGTGCAGCCCATACTCAATAACTGGGAGCTACTGCAGCAGGAAGATCAGGGTGGGGGAAACCAAGGAAAGAGAAAGGGAGAAAATCCTGCTGAGTTTAATCTGAGCAGTGTATCCATCACCCAAAATGATACAAATCAGCCATTACTGGATCATGCACAAGCGACTCTCCTACCTGCGATCCCTTCTTTGCTTTTCTAACCCTCTTTGCAGCTCAGCCTAATGAATTGTCAGAACTGTCAGACAGCCCTAAGGAATGACAAATGCCTATGATTTGCAGCTGCTGCTGCTATTTTCCTAGAAACACCTGATGTATGTAGTCTTGCATTCTTCAGTCTCGAATTAGAGACTTGGAAAACAAAATCAACATTGATAAATATAGCAATTTTTCCCCTGTTCTGTAAGCTGAACTGAATGGATATTTTTAAAGATAGAGAATTATATTTTGTTCTTATTTATGCACATCTCACAGGGTGAGTTCCAAACAAAGAGCTAACAACACAGTGCTAGGGTGTATGGCATGGAGTAAGTGATCATCAGCTCAGGAATTAAGAAATGTCTTTATATTAAGATTGTCCGGGTTAGTCATTAGGGCCTTTTAAGTAGGCAGTTCTGCCTTTATTAACACTATGAGGGGCCAGAAGGATTGAAACCTTGGATTTCCATTGTGAGCAGCCAGGGTCAGCTACCACCTGCTAGGAACATTGGTGAGGTTAATAATTTAGGCAATAGGAACAATTTTTAGTGATAATCGGTGCTTTAGGAAATGTGAAGGATAAACTACCTGTAACTCTATAAACACTGTTCTGGTAGATTTGTTTGCTGAGATTATAACTGAGGCTTCAGTTGGATACTGTGGTTTTTAAAAATCCCAGTGATTAAAAATTTAAGGCAAATTGGAATATACTGGAATATAGAAATTGTACAAAATGAGGAGAATATACTTCAGACTTTCTATTATATGTTTTGTTCACTGCTGGTTCTGATTATGGAGTTGAAAAGCCAGTCATTTTAAGTAGTTTTTGACACCCTTACGTCTCAAGATCTCCCTTTGTCGAGCCGAGGTTATATGTGGATGTACTAGGAAGGTGTGCAAACGTTTAGAGATCAACTTATCCTTTTAGGCATTTCTCTTTTAGTTTATCAATCATACTAAGCCCTCAGTTAAACTTGTCCCGATTAAATATGTTATGATGACTCTGGTAAAATGAGTTGTATTTCTTCCTATCATGATCATGGTCAGAAGAGTTATGCCAGTTCCCCAACCAGATGCCCCCTTCACAGATCATCACTCTGAGCCAGTCTTTGCCCACGCTGACGAGGTCTACGAGTTAAGCCATGAACGCCATTACTGCTGATGCAGTTGGTACACTTGGAGCGGCTTCTCCCCTTCTCTCGCTCCTTCCCCCAGACACAGAAAGAAGAGGAAGCAAATGGAAACAGCGATCTTGTCCACCTCCCCTGTTCCTTGACCTTTGCACCCTGCTCTGTGAGAGGGCACGCATCCCTCTCAATTATGCAATCAGTACTAAAAATAATTTTTTAAATAAAAAAATAAGATTCAGGAATTTTGTTTTTAAAAAGAATGCTTTCTTTGGATTCTACATGTTTTATGAGGTGCATGATTATCTGTGGAGGATGCTAGGAGGAAATGAGATGACCCATGTCTCCACATGCTTAGTTTCCACAAAATAAAGACTTATTCACTACATAGAAAATCTGGTTCATATTAGTTAGTCTGGATTACTGAGTAGTCAGTGAACCAACGCAGAGTGAAAAAGAGGACAGACTTCCTATTTTAAAATCACAGCGTCGCTTCACTTTGGAAGTTCGGGCAGGTGTTTTATTTCTGAAATGAAAATTCAGAGTCTCCATTGTGGTTTCTAGTAATAAAAATTATTTACATTATACTTAGCATATAACAAGTCCTCCTTAAACAAGAGGTATGGATAAGCAATAACCATAAAACCTGATTCACCTGGTCAGAAGTTTTTACTATCTAAGCAATGTGATCTTGATATTTTCACACATCTACGTTTTCATTGCAGCTCCTCATGTGCGTACAATCCACGGAGTTGCTTCTTGAGGTGGGGGTATCTGCATCTGAGTCTTCACACAACCTAAGATGCTTTTCTCTGCCCTCCCAAAGACTGTGGATCCCTTAGTCATGAGGAGAGAGATTTTATTTTTCTGCATAAATCTGTGAAAGAAGGGGATAGAAAAGAAAGAAAAGATAGATTCCCAGAGAAATAGAGAGACCATCACAATAACACATGGGGACAGTATGCAATTTTATGCTTTCAGAAATTATTTAGACTCTACAAGGCACTTCACATTCGCAAAATGCTGCATAATGGCTTTTCCCCAATAGCACTTTGAGCTGTGCGGATTAGAGCTTCCACCTGCCAAGGCAGTAAGCCATGTGCACAACAGAGTGGATTATCTTTGCGGGGAATGCATGTTCTTGATGTGGTGGTAGATATGACAAAGAGTGCATGGTCCAGTCCCCCGAGCCTGTTCACTTGCAACAAGAAGCTAAGGGCTGCAGCACAGAGTATCAGGTGATGGGGTAAACCTCCTGAGATAAACAGCAGGATTTCTAAAGATGCAATGATCACATCTTTGCCTTTTCTCTCTGCCTGCCATAGGCTGGGATAGGTCTGTTGGTTAACTGGGGAGGACCAGTTAGGTCACAGAAGTTCTAAAAATGCTTGTAGGTTTGCTTTGACCTCAGCTACAGATCAGCTTCTTTAATTCTTCTCTGGATATTACCAAGGTTTTGGAGGGGAAGTGGGGAGAATTTGAAAAAAAAATATTTTTCTCCTTTGCATTATTTTCATAGATAAAAGGAAGCCTGACTTCTGAATTCAGGGCATTTTAAATCTCCGTTTTAGTCTAAGATTATTGTTCTTTTTATTTTCTTTAAAAAATTTCAATTATTTCAGCCTAAATATCTCTGTGGACATGAAATGCTATATACATGATGGACTCACACACACATTCATGCAAATTTCAGCAACACACATTCTATCACTCAATGGGATTCTCCCACTTTGCATCTTTTGGTACTCAGTCATCCCTGCATAAACTTGGACAGGTTGACTATCCTATTAACTTCCTGTGTCATGCCAGAGCCATTGTGTGGTGAGACACACCAGTTGGGAGGAACTAACTGCACACGCATTTGAAGTGGTAGGACTTAATTCACTTTCCTCCCCCAAGAGGATCAGAAATTGGTCAGAATGTGATGACTTCAGCCTCCAACATCTTTAGATTTATTCCTGGGCATCCAGCGCAGAGGGTTCCAGGCTTCAGACACACAGTCCTTGTGTCTCAGCAGGCTGAGACAGGCTGGTTGCTAGTGTTGTAGTAGATGCCACTGAGTGCCTTCCTGAGAATTTCATGGGAGTATCAAAGAGAAGTCCTTGAAACCAGGTTGTTTCTCTGTTCTCAATGTGGCTTCCAATTGTGGCTCTTGTTAGGAGGATCTCAATAGCAAGAGGGTATCACCTCCTATGAGACTCCAAGGTGTAGCATCTGCCACACCAAACAGCAACCAGCGTATCTCAGCCTGCTGCGTCTCAGAGCATCCCTGACTTCCAACCTGAAGTTGGAGCTGAAATTTGGGAAAAACTGCCTTGTCACACCAGAACTTGCCTCTGCTCAGCTGTAACTCTGAAAACACTATGCAAATAACAACCTCAAGCACAAGATACTAGGGTCTCCTTCCCCCACCCTCCCCACTGCATCTTCAGAGAAAAGGATGTGGAAAACCTACAGAGCCAGTATCAGCCCCTGGGGACGCAGGTGGAAGGATGCTGCTCCAGCAGCTGGGCCTTCCCTTCACAGCTTGTCAACAAGAAGTGAAGCAACCCTTTATGCAGCCTGTAACACTTGCTAAGACGGGTAAGAGCGGCAGGGGATGAAGAGCTGATGCTCCCGAATTTCAGTTCACACAAGCCTACCTGGCTTGGGGGCTTTCTGCACTTAAAAATGTACCTTTGCATGGCATAGGAACAGGAGTTTGGATTCCTCCTCTCTGCTTCTTCCCTCTAGTTGGTTATCATGACAGTCCTTTAGGCAACATCCTCTGCACCAGGGATTCTGCAGATGATCTGAAAGACTTGTACCTGAACGGGACTGAATGTCTTGACCTATAATCATCTGGCTCACCCAGACTGGGTTCATGAAAATCTGTTGAAGCAAGAAAATATTCCATGTATTTGTGCAATTAGCATTGTGCGTGGGTGACCATAAGCTCTTCAGAATATTTGAGAATCTTAACGATGGTTGAAAAAGGCTGGAGGAGGGTGTGATCACCTGAGCAAAAAAACCTGGATAGATTGAAATGCATTTGCTTTCATCCCAAGTTTGTTGATATTCTTCCTTTCTTGATCTGTCCATTGAGCATTTTGTTATAGAATGAATTGGACCTCTGAAAATCCACCTGCTTGCAATCTTGACAGCAGTAATTAAGTCAAAACAAAATAGTCAGGGTACATCTAAATCCAGCATGACCAAGGTCCTTTTAAGCAAGAGAATACTTAGAGGCTGATGTTGTGGTCTAGCAGCTCATGCTAGAAGTTAGCAGATGATGGTGCTGTTGCCTAGGCCCACATCACCCATGAAGGCAACCCAACTGGGTTTCCAGGCTCCCGGTTCTAAATCTATCCAGTGCTGGCTGTTATAGTCTTTTGGTAGATGAACTAACAGATGGAAGATTCTCTCTCTCTCCCTTCCTTACTCCCCCCCGCACCTCTCTCTATCTCTATTTCTCTCCCCCTCCCACTCTCTCTCTCTCCCTCTGTGACACTCTTCCTTTCAAATAAATAAAATAGATCTTTAAAAAAATGGGGGATTATATCCTAGAGACGCAGACGATGCTGTGAAGACTGAGCAGAACATAGCCATGTACAAACCAAGGAGAAAGCCTGAAATGCAACCCTCTTTGGGTCTTCACTCATTGTATTTAATAAGGAATGGAAATTCATGGACCCATTGTGACTCTAAAATTGAATGCAGTTTTGAGAGATGTGGCCAGAGGAATGAAGAATGCAAGGCAGTTAGCATTCTGTGGGATATGTTTCTCCAGAGGCTCTGGACCACTTGTGAAACTCCAGGCGCTACCGCTAGAGCAGGCAGAGGAATCAGAACTGGCTCTCAGTCATCAGGGACTTCTGTTATTGTATTAACAGAGAGATAATAGCCAAGCCTTCCAGGACTGACCCATTCGACACCCCTAAGCAGCCTGAGACTTGGGTCTATATCATCACTCGCTGCTGTAATAGCAATCCTCATGCAGATTCGTCCGCGGAGGAATGTGTCTGCTAGAACGGAGTTCACGCATGACATATGATGTATCTGTTCAAAGGGACAGATACATCTTTCTTACTGCCGCCACGCAGCAGCTCTCAGCCACCATCCCTCCTGTCCAAATCACCTCAAATAAATGTGAGTGCCGCACTGCTCACAGTAATTCCTTCATTTTTAAACACATAATGGAAATGTATAACTAGTCCTCATAAAAATTTATATCTCAATCCGTCCCTTTAATTTATAACGGGCCCTCTAGGCGGTTATTATTCAAACGTTAATAAAATGCCTATGGATCACCAAGAGCAAGCGTCTCCAACTTCCCTTCTCCCCCTATTTGTACTTATATAAAACTAGATTAGCGTTAATGCCACTTCTGCTCCTAACAACAATTATGCCTTTAATAAGAGAGGGCTGCGTGATGTATTATCTTAATCACGGTAAGAATACGGTTCCTATCCGGAAACCAAAGTTGAATTTTTCATGCCCTTTGCCACAACTGCTGTTCTCACTACTCTATATGTTTAGATTCTGCAGTTTATGCAAATGCCTCCTTTCTATAAATTTTAGATTTATCTCCATTTGTCACTGTATGCATTCTAATACAACATGATTGTTTTTTTCCTAAAATATGATTAAAACCCATTTCAATTATTTATAGTGAGAAAGGTAATAAAATAGAAGTAGATGGAGTTTCCCTGTACCACAGGGTTAATTATATGACTTTTAAAATGTTAATACATTTAACACACGCCCAACCTCTTCTCAATTTTTAAAAATAGTTGTCATGAGAAAGGTTTGATGGAACCCAACAAAGCCAACTCAACATCACAGGCTTTATTCTCCGCATGCACCTGCAGGGCTTACTTGGGCATCTCCTGGCACAGGGCGGGTTCCACTCTCCTTATTCTCCTGGTTTGCCCAGAAGTCTCCCAACCCGATGGATAGGATCAATAAAAAGCTGATCTGTTTTCTCTTGTGAACCTGAGCAGTATGTGTCTGCCTCAGCCTGACAGAGTGTGCAGGAGTGGGTGAGCGCACAGTGGGACTCCCAGCGACAGCTGCTCCACCACCGGCCCAACAGCTCACTGTCTGATTCCAGCACCACGTGTAAGCTAAAGGTTAGCAACAACCAGCTTAGAGAAATGAGCATTCACCATGAAGGAAATCTGTGTTTCTGTGTGAGATGTGCTCACAAGAGAAGTTCCTTTTCTACCAAGTTAAATTTCTTCTAGTCCATCCCTCTCCCCTGCCACTCACAGATGCCAGTTATAGAAATAGATGAGAGATTGCCAGTGGACCAAGGAAATCTTTAATAAGGCCCTTGACTTCATTATATTCACCACTCTCCCACCAATTTTTATCTTGACTCTTCATTTCTCATCCCTGTGATGCCCTCTCAATAGATTTGCAGAAACAAAGCTGGCCTCACAGGCCGATTCCAGTTAAATGTTCGTTGTTGTTGTTAATGAGTTTCTGTACCTTTAAGAAGCTCGCCCAGCCTCAGCCGCTTTACGTGCTGCCCGTCTAACGGTCTCGCCACTAATTGGTTCTGTGTAAATGAAACAAGCTGAAAAACACTGTGGCGCCAATAAATATTAATAAGTTATTGTTTGTTTTCTTTACCTTGCTTATGAATTCATACAAAGACAGTGCTAAGACATTAACTCCAGTCTATTAATTGCCACCTGATACTTTTCTCCTGGATAATTAGGTACCCATTAGTTCTAATCAAGTAGTTACTTAATTATTGCAGTAATTAGTCTAATGGACTAGCAAATTGAAGCTTTATCACTTTTGGATACTTAATGTTCCTGACAGAGTACTTCGCAAGTGTCAGGGTTCCGGATTCAGTAACCTGTCTTGTGAGAACCCCTCCTCCACCTCACTCGCCCTGCCTCTGCCTCCTGACAGGATTGCTGTGGAAGCTTCCAGAGGGACCTGGGCCTGCATCCCTCCCTGGGGATCCTTCCTCATGGAATGCCCAGAGTCAGGGTGCTGTCTGTGTGGGCAGATGCATGCTGAACTCCTGGGCCACATGAGATGTTCTTTGTTTTGTGTCTGCATTTGGCGGGGTGGGTGCTTTTTGCGCAGGCGAAATAGGCAGACAAAGGAAAGACTTGTTTACGAAGGTCGCTGACCTGATTCAGTACTTCGGTCCTCCTGGCTGAGCAAAACGCTGTGTGCAACAGCCGGAGAGCACATGAGCTCCACTGTTTACACAGCAGATGGAGTCCAAGCAAAACTCCACGACCAGCTGGAAAGCAGGCCCGTGCACAGGGCTGCGCTTCACGGTGAGGGACTGTCCACGCACACGGAGCTCGTCTTGGTAAAATGCTCATGACCCCGCAGTGATGTTCCAGAACACTCTTTCATAGGCCGTGCCTCTCTGTTTTCGAAGCTTCCCCAGAGTTTTCTCATATCCATGTGCTGTGGCTCCTTCTGGAATGCCTCTTTCCTAACTGGCCAGCACTTCCCTGTTCCCCATCTTGGCAGCTGCGGTTCAGCTCCGTGCGTTTGCATGTTTCCTTTGCCCTTGGGACTGTGCTCTTCATTTTTGCCCAGTGACCGGATGAGCCAGTTCTGTGTTTAGAATCTGTGTTCTCGCGGTTAACAGCTCGCAAACCAGATCCTGTTGCTTTCTTGCTTAAGGTTTCTCGTTAGACTCGACCTGTCTGTGGCTTGCTGCTCTGAGGCGTGCTGCTTCTCCTCCGTACTGCACTGTCCTTCATTAAGGCCTTCTGCACTCTGACTTCATGATCCCTGTTCTTGTCTGGGCCACACCCGGTTACTTTTTGTTTCAACCAACTTTTGTCTCAAGTTGGTTTCTCCTTGCACCTCGTCTCCGCCCCTCCATTGCCCCGCGACTCCTGTTCTCTGCTCTGACTGCTCTGCGCCCTGCTCTCTCACCCTCCCCGTCCTCTGCTTCACAGGCGGTATCACCTCAGTGAGACTCTAAAACAACCACACAGCTCTCTGTTCCATGACTCCCCCCATTTCCTTTTAGAGCATAGCACCAGTCCTTGACATCCTCATTGGAATTAAACTCCATAAAACTGGGAACTTGCCCATCTCTGTTATCCAGGCATCTGGCAAGTCTAGCACAAGTCCAGCAAAAACATCCATTGGCTGAATTGGTCAGCAGAATGAAAATGGAAAAGAAAAGTTACTCTCCAATCATCTCCTTAAAGACTTATTTGTTGTTATTGAAAGGGCAGTTGTACGCAGAGAAGGAGAGGCAGAGACAGATCTTCCATCCACCAGCTCACATTCCAAGTGACTGCAGCTACAGGCGCTGAGGTGGTCTGAGGCCGAGAGTCAGAGACAGCCGCGACTCCCATTGCACGCAGGGCTCCGGTGCTTTGCAGCGTCCTCCACTGTCGTCTCATGCCACACGCAGGGAGCTCGAGCGGAAGTGGAACAGCCAAGACGTGAAGAGGTGCCCTACAAGATACCAACACCTGCAGGCAGAGGATTAGCAAGCTGGACCAAAGCGCCAGCCTTCTCTTGATTTCTGAGAGATATGAAAAATGTGATGAAAAACACAAAATGCTTGGAAATATTGCCTATTCAGAGTGAGATTGCATCTGTTAGATTCTGGGACAGATGAAATTTTAATTTTTTTTTAATTGCAAAGTCAGATATACAGAGAGAAGGAGAGGCAGAGATCTTCCATCTGGTGATTCACTCCCCAAGTGACCACAACAGCTGGAACTGAATAGATCCAAAGCCAGGAGCCAGGAGCTTCTTTTGGGTCTCATGCAAGGGTGCAGGGTCCCAAGGCTCTGGCCATCCTCAACTGCTTTCCCAGGCTGCAGGCAGGGAGCTGGATGGGAAGCAGAGCCGCCGGGACACAAACTGGTGCCTATATGGCATCCTGGAGCATTCAAGGCGAGGACTTCAGCCACTAGGCTACCATACCAGGCCCTACATTTTAGAATTTCACTGATTTCTATTTTGTCCAATTTTATGTTTCCTGTTGCACCCAGTGATGTGGAAAATACAGAAATGCACAATAAGGCAATGTGTAGAGTCCATCAATCTGCCTTCACAGCTCAGCTTTCCTTGACATCCGGCTTGAGGCCTTAGTATCTTCATCTATGCGATGGGGCTCAGAATTCCCAAGAAAACCTAGTGAGTGTTCTCTGAGATAACAGGCGTAACAGCTGTGTTAAGCAAATGCATCTTCCTTCTTCTTGTCATCATTTTCCAAATATTATTTTCTAACAATTATTATATGCATTTACACACTGTTAGATACTACAGTAATTTAGAATAGATTTAAAGTTCACTGGAGGAGGTCCATGATTTATTGTCAGTAGCGCATTGTTTATTGCAAGGGACCTGACGCCTCCAGAGTTTGCAAGAGTGTCCTGACACCAATGCCGCTTGGAGACCCAGACACGACTGTGCATGGACGTGCCTAATCACGAGAGCTTTGCTCATTCCGTGCAGATTGCCTGAACTTCTGACAATCTTCTATGTGGAACTTGCATCAAAAGGCAAAGTTGAAGACATTTAAAGGTAGCGGGTTACACTGGGTTTCTCCTTAAATTTTAGTGGTTTCTATCCAGCTGCTTAAGCATTAGGCAAGTAAACTTGGGTGGCAGAAGGAGTCCAACTTCAGACTAGGAGAAAATGGTGACCTTGGGAGTGTCATTCTTTTCGGGGGTCCTGCAGCAACAGGGTGAGGGTGCTGCCGGCATGTCATTGTGGCCAGTTTGGATGTTCTCTCTCATACCAACTTGATGATGATGACTTCTATCCTCCAGTTGTACTGGAGCTTAGCCAAAAGGCCGAGAAGCGATCTCCAGTCATACTTGTATGTGAATTAATCACTAGGTATTTCATACACATCACCTCCCACACATATCTCAATTCATGGTCTTTAAGGGTCTGGTCATTTAAAAACTCCGCTCCCAGCTGGGAAACAAGATATCAATATATTTAAAAACCCGGTGTAACTGACAAATGCTTGTGTAAGCTCAAACATGTAGCAGAAGGTAAGAAATGCAGTGGTCTGAAATGTATTTAATGGGATTATCTCTTTAGTGTGCCAACATTTTGTTCTCTCACTGAACAAAGGTTTGTTGATTTAGTGTCAGATGCGTATTGGGAAGGATCCCTAATCTTCCATATTATGATTATAGAGTGCTTCATTTATAGAAATCCCTAGAGCTTAGGAAAGAAATGCAAGGTGTATCAGATTCACACACAAAAAAGATCACTTAGTATTTGCTATGTTACGGCTATTATTTTGGTATGTGTGCTACTAAAGTAAACATAATGGCTATTACTTTAAAGCAAAATATATTTCTGCTAGTATTGTATTTTCCAAAACAAACATGTATATACACACACACGTATATACAGGTCTATAAACACCATCTATCTATCTATAGAATAGGTACCTAAGTATGTAGATATTATATATTATATTATAGATATAAATACATAGATTGCATGTATTTTATGGAAATATATAAAATATTATATATATATACTTACTTTATATGTATTATAAAGTATAGTATAAAATAAAAACCACTCACAACTCTATCTGGACTTAGTGTTCTGCAGTAAATAAGCAGAGCTTGTATGAAAACATAAAGGATGCTGTGGCATCGCCCTCAAGACATAATCGCTAAACTATATTTGCCATCTGTAGGGCTTTCTTAAAATTTATTTGTTTTTAGTGTAAATGCAGGTTTACAGAGAGAAGGGACAGAGATCAAAGTCTTCCTTCTGGTGTTTCACTCCCCAAGTAGCCACAACAGCCAGGAGCCAGAATGCTCCTCCGGGTGACCCACACAGGTTCTAAATCTTTGACTCTAAGATTCTAAGACTTTGGGTCGTCCTCTGCTGCTCTCACTGGCCACAAGCAGGGAGCTGGACAGGAAGTGGAGCAGCCGGGGCATCAGTTGGCATAAGTATGTGATCCTGGTGCTTGCAAGGCAAGGGTTTTAACCATTGAGCCATTGTGCCAGGCCTTAGTGTTTTTGTTGTTGTTTGTTTGTTTTGTTGTTTTTGAAGATTTTTCTGGAAGGGCAGATTTACAGAATTAGAGAGAGACAGCGAGATCGTCCAACTGCTGGTTCACTGCCCAAACTGCTGCAGTTGTTGAAGCTGAGCCAGTCTGCAGCCAGGAGTCAGAAGCTTCTTTCAGGTCTGCCAGGCGGATGCAAGGCCCCAGAGTTTTGGGCCATCCTCCACTGCTTCCCCTGACTGCAGGGAGCTGGATTGGAAGTGCCATAGCCAGGACATTCGCTGCACCTACATTGGCTGCTGGCACTTGCAGGTGGCGGATTATCGGGCTGAGTCATCATGCAGCTCCATCTTTAGTTTTATTTTCTGTGAAATGAGGAAGTTAGTTTTCTCATCTACTTTATAAAGATGCCATGTTGACCAGGTGTGTTAATGTGCAGAAAATGAACTGAAAAATTAAAACATAGAACAGCAAGAAACTATTAAATGCCACATCTTTGTATTTTTCATGAAAGGATCATTCAGGGTCAACCAAGGGACTATGCTCTACATCTCTCACATATGTTTAACTGTGCAACTCAGGGTATCTAACGCACCCTGCAGTGTGTGACACACCGACCCCAGGGTCGCAGCGCCAGAGGCTTTCATTGTTTGTTTTATTGTAATAAAGCCCCATCAGTGTGATGGTGAGTGAAAATCACACCAAAAACTTCAAAATACATGTAACAGCTGAGAGGTTAAGACCTGCCACAGACATCTGACTTTCCCAAAGTCAGAAGTGATCAATTTCAGAGATGGAATTTGGCACCTATCAGAATATCATACTGCACACAGTGAAGGATATAAAAAAAAAAAAAATCTGACTCCTGAGCCGGTTCGCCACATCGAGCTGTAGGTTCCATGTAGCCCGAGAACAATCTCTCTCCTCCATTCTGTGACGCCAAGTAAACTGCCTGTGCGTCACGTTTCCTCGAACTGGGTTTTTCTCTCATAAGGCAATCTACAAAATCAGAAATTACTTAAGCGGACATGGCAACTTCACAAAATGCCTTGCTCGTCCCCTTGCTTTGGGTACGTAAGCATGTGATTGCTCAGTGGCTTCCATCTGCAGGCTAAGTTGTCTTAGCAGCATCACTTTGTAAATGACTCAAAGACACTGATTTCATTTTCCTAGGAAGTTCACTACTTGTGTAAAGATGGAAGATGAACGTGACAGTACTGACTCATGTGTCCAAGTCTTCAGTGACTGGCACTTTTAAGTTGTCCTGAAGCATTAGCCTCTTCAAACTCTTGCCCTCCAGCATGTAATCAAAGACATGGCTAGGCCTTCACAGGGTCCCAATTACCTGTAGCTGGCAAATCACAGGTAGAGGTAGCAGTGGTCTCACTGTGCTTCGGGAACCCAGAGCAAAGGTCTACGAAACATTCCTGTTCATGGAAAAGGTACATTCGTGCAAGCTACCACACACCACACAACTTTCTGCCCCCAAATAAATGTATCTTATAATTCCAGATGTTCATGATCTTTTTGAAGTGTTAAGGTACACTGTTAATCAAAAGTTCCTTTACAAATGTCAGGAGTGTATTTTTTTTAACTTTTTTTTTTTAATTGAGAGACAAAAAGACAGAGACTGAAATATTCTACCATCTCCTTCAGTCTTCAATAACAGCTGCGCTAGGCCAGCACAAGTCAATCTCCTACGTGGGTATCCTGGACTCAGGTGGATAATTCTTGGGAAATAGACAAGCAGGAAACTGGATCAGAAGGAGAGTCTTGGCGCTCTTCCCACACATGGAGGCATTCCAGGTGGCAAAAGCCTGTCCCAATGCTGGATGTGATTGTGCCTGGGGCAAGTTGAGTATTCTCACCTTAGTGGTCAGGCTAGTTTTCCTTTGATACTATTTTCCCATTCTACTAATCAGATGCTGGGTTTGGCTCATCTGAAATGGGAGGCTGCCTGCATTCAGTGATGTCACAGTCATAGGCTATATGGGGAACAGTTTTACGCAGAAATTTCCAAGTGTTACTGGTCAGGTGTCCATTCCCATTTCTTATGAGTCAGTTGTTACACACTCACCAGCATTCCCCTAGCAATTCCTGCTTCAGAGAAGTTTCAGATGTCAACAGTGTTAAACTGGTAAGTTCTGAATGGTAGATATTTGGGTGCGGGTACCCTGATTACTCAGAAGAATGTGTTGAGTGCATGATTCAGTTGTAGGATGCACAGTAGAGATGTGTTAGAAGGCCAAGGTTGAGGGCAGCTTATGGGAACTTGAATCTTTCACAGAGGTACAGTAAGTTCAGGTTTCTGTATCTGTAGAAATGTGTAGAATGGGAAAGTCAGTAAATGCTTTATACAGGATTGACATGGAGGTTAATTAAGGTAACATAGGTGGCACACGTTGAAAACTTAAAAACATGCTAGGAGTCTCTTTTGCTTTCTAAAGCTGCAGGGAGATTGTTTCTCCCTTCCTCCTCCGACTTGACTACACCCCTCCCCCCGCTCCCTCCCACTGCGTTTATATACATATTTATGTTTACACACAAACACATATGTTTAACAATGAGCTGTGTAACTGTCATTTCACACCAGGATGCCAAGCTCAGCCAACACATTCAAACACTAACACCTGCAAAGAGAGCAGAGAGAATGACTTCCATAAACCAACGTTTAATCTGGAAATTGGAGCCGGTGATTCAGAGGGCCAATTCGTAGATTTCCAAATTGTTTTTGTTTGTGAGTTACAAGTTGGTGGGAATCCTTTATTCACTTCGTCAGAGTGAGTGTGAGGTCCAAGAGGCAGACGATGGATTTTAAAACCTGCCTTCAGTTGGTGAGCAGAAGCTAGTTGTTCCGGTTGTGGTGTGTGTTTTCTCACGTAGATTATTTCTCCTGGCTGTGCTGAAGGCAGCAAGTCCTCCCTGGTGACTCACGGCTGATTTCTGCCCTGGAGCTCCCATTGGGAAAGGTGAGGCCACGGGCTCTGGTAGCATTTGCTGAGGCTGTTCTGCTCGACATGTGACTCTCAGAAAGACCCCTGGCTGGTTCTTTGCCAAGTGCTGGAGCCACGAGCCTTGTCAGCTGCCTGATGGAGACCACATCTTCCAGCTGTGGCAGATGTTTCACACCCACAGAAAATACAATCTCTGTTCCTTAAAGCCAGATCTGACCCTTGAAGGAGCTGTTAAGGCAAAATCAGATGGCAACTAGGGTGTGGTTTCACAACTGACACTACAGTCACAAAACCCTCTGAGGCATGTAGAAATAACCTCAAAGCAATAAATGGCTGAAGCTGGAAGGTTTCTCCTCTTCGAGCATGAAAGAAACGATGAGTGGTTAGATCTTACCCCTCTTGCCAAGCAAACGTAAGTTAGAATTGTGACAAGACTGCTAGGGCTTAGGTTAGAATTGTGACAAGACTGCTAGGGCTTAAATGACGCAGTGATGTGTCTTGCTCATGACCTCATCTCCTCAAAGGCATGGACTGAGAGCTAGTGTCCCTGCAAACTCCCGTTTAGCCCCCATGGTGATAGTATTGGGGAGACGAGGCCTCTGGGAGGTGACGAGGCTACAGGGGGAGCCCTCCTGAACTGGGTGACTGACAATGAAGGAACGCATTCCCCTAGTGAGAACACAGGGAGAAGCTGTTCTGTGCCCACCAGGAAGTGATCTGCACCAGACACTGGGTCTACAGATGATTTAGTCCTGGACTCGCAACATGTGGAACCTTGGGCTTCTATTACTCATATACCATCTAGTCCATGGTTGTTCTGTCAAAATCACCTGCTGGACGAGGGCAATCTACCTGTAGACCACCATGAGTAAGGTGGCACATTCAGCTTGGGAGTGAATACGGGACTTGCATCTGAAAAATCCCTAGTTCTTAGTGCACTTTGATGTGAGTGATTTCTTGTTGGTGATTTCTGGAGCTCCACTGGGCAAGTCCCTGGCGTGGAGGTCTGTCAGTCTGTTGGCCAAATTGTAATTTTTTTTTTTTGCCACAGTGGCGACAAGTTGTTGTATGACTGGTTTCTGATTTTGTTTTGCTTTCTCTTGCATTTAAATCTAACTTAAAGTGAACGCAGATTTTTGAAAAGTGAATGTACTTATTATCAAATCACCAATATCTTCGCCCTATCTACTCTTACATTGAATATGTTAAAAGTATTTTTCACTGTTATTGTGACACTCTTTATCTTTAAACAATTCCCTCAGTAATTGCAGTTTCACTCTATCCCCGCCCCTATGTGTGTGTTTCACATTGACTGTTAATTACATTTTTTTCTTTTTTTTTTTCTTTTCATTTACCTTCTTATTTTATTTTCTGAACGAGGTCATGGTTTTTCCCTACATACATCAGCTGACTTTCTTTCCAAGAGCTTTAGTCAGGGGTCATATGGAATAGTTGTACACAGTGTTTGTCTGTTTTGATGCTGACGAATGCGGACTGAGTGAACTGAAAAAAAAAAAAAAAAAAAGGAAACCTATGACCTGGAAGTGCTGAGCACTGGGGTGAGGAGGTAGGAGAGAAGATTGTTCCTAGGTGAGAGGAGGAGGTCCTGGCCAGGACCCTTTGGGCTGAGCACTTCTAGGAACCTGCTTTCTATTCCTCTGTAAAGTCTGAGCCCTGCCCTTCTGTGAGATGTCATGTACCGACAGGGAGAAGTGACCGTGCAAAGAGAATCGCAAGTGAGCTCACCATCCTCAGGTGCTTCAGCACAGAAAGCACTGACTCTGAGATGAGAGTAGGAGCTTGGAGGTGGCTCGAATACCCCTGGCCTGAACAGTATGAGACCAGTCAGAGCAGAGCTGGCCTGGATGTGGGCAGCTCAGCCTCTGCACAGAAGGCCCAGCCCGTCCTCTGAGAGGCCATCAGGACTCGCTCGTCAGCTGAGGTCAGGGCTTTCTCTGACACACACAGTGGGTGGCCACTCAATCATCCTGCCCAATATAAACCCTCATTTTATCTCATTTCTTCCAAAGTGTGTGTGTGTGTGCGCGCATGCACGTGTGCTTTGAGGAACATGCGTGCTAGGCAAGGAACTCAAGCAACTCATGCTTGACTGCAAAACATCTCCTCACCCAAATCACAGGAACTTAGAGCTCCTGCCATTCATCGTGTTCCTTTCAGCGAAACAATCATGAAAGAGAAATCATTTCACTCCAAACGTGCGCTTCTTGAGGAAAGCAGATCTTAAACGACAGTCAGGAACATGGCACAACTTAGGGCAGGAAGTACAGGACAAATGGATTCAACACACTGTAGAGATTAAGGGAGCCAGAGCCTCACCGCCTGCCTTGGAAGAGAGCCCGAGAACTAGTACTAACATCATTACTCTTTCATTAAGGGGCAGGGATTTTTCCCCCACATTGCAGTCAGAGCTTTGCCCCCCAACCATTCAACAGAGAGTGGTGGAGGCAGAGAAAAGTGATGAGGCAGAAAGGAAATCGGATTGACAGACACAGAGCGCCTTGCAGTATCAATACTCTTGGCCTCTGTCTGCTTCTCCAAACCACTTAATTTTTGGCAGGCACACACAACACATTAAAAATTCATCCTATGATTCTAATAGATTTTCTCTGCATTTATGCTGAATGGAATGGATTTTTGTGGATAGTGGCAGCATGAGGTTGGCATGTGTCTTTGAGTTAACAGTAAGTTTGCAGTAACAATTCCATATGAAATTGTGAGAGCTCATAGTCTTCACAATCTCTGGACATTAGTATCTATTGGGGCAGAAGCATTGGGTCTTCACTGAGGGTGAATTCAGTAACAAGCACATGGATACAGAAGTTTTCTTTTTCTCCAATCCTTAACAGGCTGATATTGGGCAAGTTATGTAGGCAATTGGGTACCTCATGTTTTAAATGAACTTAGCTTTTTGAAGGATATATTTAGCTTTTTGAAGCAGAATTGCAAAGAAAGGGAGAGACAAAGACAAAGAGTGCTAAGAAAACTGAAAATTGACCTGTCGTATGACCCTGCTGGGACCCGTATGGCACCTGTGGGACCTGTATGACACCTGTGGGACCCGTATGACACCTGTGGGACCTGTATGACACCTGTGGGACCTGTATGGCACCTGTGGGACCTGTATGACACCTGTGGGACCTGTATGACACCTGTGGGACCCGTATGACACCTGTGGGACCCGTATGACCCTGTGGGACCCGTATGACCCTGTGGGACCTGTATGACACCTGTGGGACCACATCCAAAGGAAATGAGATCTGCTTGTGAGTAAGGGATCTGTAATCCTGTATTTATGGCCACACAATTTTTAGCTGCAAAGACATGGAAATAGCCCAGATGCCTGTCAAGAGGAGTGGATAATGGTACAGCTACTCAATGGAACACTGCTCAGTCATTAAAAAGAACGAAATTGTACTATTTGCAACCAAATGGTCCCAACTGGAGACCATTATGTTCAGTGAAAGAAGTTAATCCAAAAAGGACAAATATGATATGTCCTCTTTACTCTAAGCCAAACTTCACTCAAATTGCAAGAGCAACATATATATAGGTTAACATACCTGTCTATATAGTCATACAAACAAACTGTATAATAGGGACTGTCATATTGAGATGTGAAGATGCGTTACAGTATGCATCTCTGATTCCAAACAAAGATGGACTCCCAATGAAACTGCTAGATACATCTTGACATTATGATGCGGAACTCTACCATGTTCTGTACCTGCAATGTGGGGATGCACTTAAATAGCAGAATGATGGACTTATGGCTGTTTTTGAAGGACTATGCTACTGTGATACTATACAGGAAATCAGTGTAGGGGTGGGGCCTTGGGAAGGGGGTAGGGGAAATCACAGTCTTTGGAACTGTATCATAAAATAAGTTAATTAACTAAATTTTTGGAAGAGAGATCCACTATAGTTCATAGGCGAAATTATACACGTAGCCCATAATGATGCCTCAGCTTAACAAGGGACCAGCGATAGAACCTTGGTGTGTGAACATTTGTGTGTGCACATAAAGGAAGTTAATGGTTCTGTGTGAACATGTGAGTGTGTAAAGGAAGCGAATTTTTGTGTGTGAACGTGTGTGTGTGTGCATAAAGGAAGCTAATGGTTGTGTGTGTGTGTGTGTGTGTGTGTACATAAAGGAAGCTAATGGTTGCAAAGCAGCAGTCAGTAACTGCTAGCTGCTGTCACTATAACATTTTAAAGTAAGTCAGGAGTAATCTAAATTACAGTGTCTATTTCAACACCCAACACTCTCCTCTTTAAATCAACAGGCATAGATGAGGGCTCTCGGGGAAGCCCACCTCCAATCAGACCATCCAGCAGAGTAGCAGCATCCAGCTGTTTCCTGTTTACTGATAGCAGACCCTGTTGGCTCACTTGCTGTATCAGGAATGGTTAAAATTTGATTAAAGGTGCTTTTTTTTTAACAGAGCCTAAAAGAAACCACATAAGAGAAAATGGCAGAGAAAATAATCCTTCCAGACAAGTGACAGAATTCATGATCGAAGCATGAGGTGAGGCCCTAAGCTCAAAAGTCTTTACAAGTCAGTTAGTAGAGCAGGCTGCCTAAAAGCATCCTTCATGTGGACCTGAAAGAACCAATGAAGGGCCTGCTGGGGGCCGGAGGGTGGTTCACTGAAAGACACACTGATCTTGCCACAGAGGAGATGGATGGCTCTAAATGACCTATGAAGGCATTCCTGGGGCCCAGGGCCACAGCTCTAAGAGCCCAGACACCACTCTCACTTCTGAAATGGTTATTAGTGACTGAAGTTGCAGTTGTCAAGTGATGGTGTAACGACTTCAACTTGAAGAAAGGTTATATCTCACTGTGTCTGTTGTACTGTTGACACTTAAAGGAAATAATTGGTGGATTTAGAACGCAGAGAAGCCAGTGGGTAGAATGGGAAGAGTCATCAAAAATAGAGGGTACAGTGTCAGGGAGACCGTGGGAAGCAAAGCCAAGAATTACTGCCAGACTCCAGCACACAAAACAAGAAGCACAGATGCACAGATCTGCAAACACACTCGAACAGGCAAGCACACAACTGTGTACACACACACACACACACTTTTGCATGTCTGGTGGGTGTGGGATGGGGAGGAGGCTGGAAACCAGAGGTTCCTTGTTTCACCAGCCACTCTGCAGAATCTCACAAACCATGAACAAAACGTGGAGCAACTCAAGTGGACTCCAAAGTGCCAGGGTCACCTTTGTAATTCACCATGGACACAGGATCAGCTGTTTTTATTTCCTCTGGAAACAACCAAGATGGGCTTTAGTCATAAAATAAAATTTTAAGAATGGTATAGTAAAACATATGACAAATGAAAAAATATGATCACCCAGAGGTGTAGCCTACTTTGTACATTGAGTCCTCACCAGAAATAGTCCACCACTGAATAAGGCACCAGGGGTTTGATCGGTTATGCCCAGTGGGACCCTTATGTAGAAGACGCTCTGAGCTACTGTGGGAGCCCGCAGAGCCCCTCCTCACACCAAGGACACCTGTTCACCTAGGAGGTGTCAGGTCTTGAGTGGACTCCTAGAGGACCTCCAGGTTCCTCCTAGTTAACTACTCCACCAGTCTCCATAACCTCACATTTTGCTGGTAGTTAGGAGGTGGTGTCATGGCCCCTGGAGATGCGTCCAGGGTGTCTGGTGTAGTGGTTTGTGGGGACCCCACGTTGCATCCAGGGTGTCTGGTGTAGTGGTTTGTGGGACCCCACGTTGCATGCATGCACACAGAGAGGGAGAAGCATTCAGAGCTGCTGAGGCAGCATTCCTCTGCAAGGGAAGGGCTTGTCAGACACATCAGCAGATAGCATCCACGGGGCTGGAAGAAGGGAGGTGAACGGCGTTACAACAAACTCAGATTTCACCAGCGAAAGCCCCACACTGACATTTGTATTAGCTTCGTTTGACATGTCCTGATGGTTCGGATAAACAGGAACTCTCTTGCACGTTCCCCCATCCCTCCCATAAAATGCACCTCTCAGCCCAGGTCTGTGGAGGTAATAGATCATGCAAAATGTTGCGGTTGCTGCTGGCTATGCTCTGTGAAGGCAGAAGCCCTGGCAGTCAAGAGCATCTCTATGGAATTCATAGGTGTGGGCGGGAATGACCAGCGTATTGAAGCGTGCAGAAGCCTTCTAACAGAGCAGAGATTTTCAGACTGTGTTCATCCAAGTAAGCAGGAGTCCTGCTTCAGACTCCTTGATGTGTATGTGACAGAAATGGCACCAGGAGGGCCCAAAGAGTGCTGGATATCTACACACAGGAAGGACAGATGCTCAGCACATCATGGTTTTATGCCTGCAAGCACCAAGTTATGCCTATTAGTACTCACGTAAGTAGACATGAGTACTTGGTACAACATAGTTACACCCGTGACTAGTTACAGACCTTAGCTCTGATTTTACAGTTATCATTCTATCATGATTGGTTTATTTATTTGAAAGACAAAGTTGTAGAGAGTGGGGGAAGAAAAAGAGAATATCCAGCCGCTGGTTCACTCCTCATATGGCTACAATGCCCAGAGCTGGGACAGACCAAAACGAGAACCCAAAAACCTCCTCCAGTTCTCCCACGTTGCAGGGGACTTGCAAACTTACAGCTCACTCCATCAGTGAGGCATGTAGAACCACAGGATAATACCAGCTGGGCGCACATGGACCACCAGGACTCGCTCAGCCTCACGGCAGGAGGATCTGTGCCCACAAGAAACATGCATGTGCTGTGATAGAAAGTTGCTGTCTGAATGAGCCGGGCGGGGCCTCTTCTACCCCGCACACTGGTGGACCAATAATGAGAAAGCCCTGTTGGCCTTACTGATATGCAGTCTCTCCAGCCGCACATGAAAATGATAAGGCATGCGTTCTGAGGATTCATGCTAACGTAAGGAAAGATCTGGCACATGTACAAAATAGTAAAAACAAACCCAGATGACACACCAGGGTAAACAATTTAAGAAACATTTGGCGGGTTAATCATTTCATTAATACAGGCAATATTCTTACAAGGACAGGACTATCAAGACTGGGAGAATGGACAAATACCGCAAACTGACTTCACAGAAAAGGAAATGGGAACTGACCCTAAATGAGTGATTACAGATACTTGCTAACTCTCATATTAAAATAACTAGAAATCAAAATTACGTACCCTTTTTCACGTTTCAGCTTAACACAGCAAAAATAAAGATAAGAGATCTAGGAAGATAATTTAAGCAATGTGTATTATAAAAAATATAAACAGATGCTGTGACCCAGCAGTTTCACTTTCAGAAATTCATCATGCAGATATACTGCCAGGTATGTGCAAAGAATCAGGAGGGATCTGGACCAGTAAGTCCTGGAAGAGGAATCCTGGTGCAAAGCAGCCCCTCCGGCATTCTTAGGAATGAGCTACAAGGAGGCAGCCATCGGCAGGAAGCAATGTATGGATAGTTTGATGCCTGCACATGCGTAAAGCCTCCTTGGGATTACACATGGCAACCTGGGAGCCTTATGTCCTCCAGAAAGGGAAACTGAGTGTCCTTAGGACAGACTAGGAGAGAGAGTTTTAACACTATGAATTGTATTGCTACTGATAACACACAACTACTTTTTACAGGAGTAGAAATTTTAAAGATAAAACAAATATAAAAACCTAATGTGAAGGTACTTCAAAATGTTCATAAATATCGCAACCAAACAAAAAGCTTACCGAGGTGCAGTCAGTTGAAATCCAAGCATCCTATTTTCGTTACTTGCTTTCTCCCAGGGATGTTCGCAAGCACCCTCTGATACATCAGTTGCTCATAGATACAGTCCAGGCTTGGGGGCATTGTTCTGAAGGGTGAGAAGGATGTGAACATCAAATTTCTCATGGTCTGTAGCTTGTGAGGCTGCAACATTCTCTGACAGACAGCGAGGTGCTGTAAGCAATACTGGAATGGAAAGAGGACCAGTTTCATTCATCCTGGCCAATGTTGCTCTTAACTCAGTTTTAAGCATCTGCACACTGCAGCAACAGAACAGAGCAAAAGACAAGCCCGTCGCCACCCCCAGCTCCATCCACCATGTGAAGTACTTACACAACTTCTTTTCTTTTACTTGTTACAAGAGCACTGCATGAGACTCTGAATTGCCATTGAAGACAGTTGTTCAATTTTGCTACTGAGCCCCGTATCTTAAATATTGGATTTTTACATGGCTGCGCACCTATGCCAACATTCAGATAGCATCCAGTCATGTTGCTTTTCAAAATGCCATTTAAAGATCCGTTTTATGTATTTGAAAGGCAGAGTGGCAGAGAGAGAGAGAGAGAGAGAGAGATCTTCCCTTCACTGATTCACATGGACATTGTCAGCAACAGCCTGATCCGGCTGAGGTCCAAGCCAGGAGCCCGGAACTTCATCCTGGTCTCCCATAGAGAGGCAGGAACCCAAGTCCTTGAAACATCTTCATCTGCTTTCACAGGTGCAATAGCAAGAAACAGAATCAGAAACAGAGGAGCCAGAACTCTGGCTGGCACTCATATGGAATGCTGTGTTTTGTCACAGGAAGCTATTGTCTCTGCCTAACCCCATTACTAAAGTGTCAAATACAATATGAACTTATTATCATGTCAGCACTTTACCGAATCACTCTGGGGTATTTCTTACGGACAATTTCCACTGAAGTTGCACCACTGCTTTGGCAGCATTTGGAAAATACGCAGTTGCACTGAAAGACCACTGGCATTGACATTTGGACTTCAAATGTTCATGGGTATGTCTGGATCCCCTGTATATTTTTGTTGGAGTAAAACTATTTAGACTATGTTACACTGTAGCAATCCACAGGAGCAAAGCTGCAGCGTGAGCTAGTTGAATACATTTTAAGGAAACTATGAAGTTTTTCCAGTTGCTTCTATAAACATAGTCATTGTGCCTGTCAATCAAGGACACGCGTTTCAATCCATTTAATTATTATGTTTTATTTTAACATCAAGTTGAATAGAGGGGGCAGCAAAAGAAATATGTTACATTTGGAATGCTTTTTAGGAAAATTGTGTATTAGGGGAAAATACTCAGTATCTCTATTTTGGTTCAGAAAATATTCCAGACATCAGCCTGAATGAAAGTGCTCCAAGTTCGTAAATTATGGCAATGGCCAGGGTAGCAGGCTGGGAGTGTCGACTGTGAAAGCCGGGATAAGCAGCAGACCCTTTTGGATGACAGCTCGATGTGAAACAAGAAACCAGCTCGATGCAGCTCTCCCTTGCATGGGTGTCAACATCAGAAAATGCTCCATCACACAGCTAGTAGAAGCATGGCCTGACGGACACCGAGCCTGACCTTGCATCCTCAAGAGACAGTCCCTCCAAGTCATGGGTGAGGGAGACTAGCAAGGGTCACTGAGGGGGGCATGCAAGTACAGCTGCTTGCCCAGAATCCATTCCCTAATCAACAGGACTCAGCCTCAAGGGGTTGTCACGGCAGCCTCCTCACCAGCGCTCACTGAACAGGCAAAAAACAAAGCAAAACACTCCATTGCTTAAGAATACAAGGCAGTTAGGAAAGAAAAGGATGAAAACAAGGGCCCAGCTCAGATGGGTTGGCCACACCAGTGGGAACAATACCCAATCCTTTATTACAGGAACTGCAGAGAGCTCCCTGTAATGGTAGCGCAGAGAAAGGCAGATTGTTTTTATACCTCTCTTGATGAGTGCATGGGTAAATGGGTGGACAGATGCATGGACGGACGGACACAGAAGTGGATGGAAGATACTCATAGACAGCTGATATATAGAGAGATAACACTTTTAAGCTGGTATTTATATTTTGGTGTCTATAGTTATATGCACACTTAGAGCTTTCAGTCTTCTTATACATGTATTCATTTTTGATCACATCAGCTCAGGCAGTAGGCAGGGAGCGTGAAGACCCCCTTTCCTGATCAGAGATGTTTGGCTTTTTCAGCTGATTGCTTTGGAATGAAATCCTGCCTTATGACCTTTGAGATACGCAGAAATCTACAAAGCCTTGGAGGCACCCATCAGACTCCAGGATTTACTGGGTGGCTGGAGGCTGCTTTGGGTCGGGCAAAGCGAGGGACTCATGCTGCCTCTGGAAAGACAGTCCTCAGCTGCACTGCATCTTGTGCCTTTAGCAGGTGCTTCAATGTCAATGATATTAACTCTCATTATCTTTGCTTCCTTCGATCTGTCTCTTCCTTCTCCTTGAACACACTGGCCCTCTGCTCTGCTCTCTCCCTCTGCCTCTCCTTAGATTTACAGCCAGTGACCACTAGCTAGCCTGGAATTATGGATGTCAAGCTTAGGCTGCAAAGCTGGTGGTTAGTGAGCTCTTGCAGCTGGCAAGAAATGGCGGTGGTCTTTCCACGCCGATGAAAGAGGAATGTTTCCCATACATTTGGCTAAACAAATTACACAATCACAGGAAAATTATTTCTGAAAGCTACTACATATGTCCTGAGTTGCTGCCCAACATGGAAAAGAAAAAAGAAATGAAAACAATAGTGTGCAATCACATGATTTTCTATATGCTCACTTCAGCTCTGAAATGAGTGACAGAAATAATGATGGAATCACCTAAAATCTATGTTAGACCAAGGCATCCTATTACACTTGTACATGTAGGTTCTCTGTCTAACATTAATGAGAAGAGCACAAGTGCTTCAATGCTCTGGGGGTTTACTTAACTATTTCTATACATTTTAGCTTTGTAAATGTGTAGTACAATAATCAAGTAGGTGAAATTTAGTAAAGCTGTCTATGGTAAATGTTGTTGAAGGATTAAGTGTTTGTGCTTAGGTATCCAATTCATGTAACAAAAACCGCATGGATTATCTTTCTTTGTTTTCATTTTTATTTGAAAGGCACAGAGAGAAAGAGAGTCAGACAGAAAAAGATAAATATATACAGCTAGACACACAGAAATATACAGAGATCTTTCTTCTGCTGATTCAGTCCCTCAGACGTCTACAATAGCCACGGCTGGGTCAGTCTGGAGCCAGGAGTGCTGGGTTTAATGCTACTTTTCCACGTCAGTGGTAGGTCTGCAAGTGTTCCAGACATACCTGCTGTCTCCCAAAGTTGTCATCAGCAAGAAACTGGGTCTGAAGGAGAGGAACCAGAACTCAAAGCAGGCATCCCAAGTGGCCACTTCATCACTATGCCAAGTGCCAACCCTGCATGGGTTATCTCAAACTTCACAATAACCTTAAGAGTCAACTCTTATGCTGACAACCTCACTTACCAGAAAGGAAACCAAGGCACAGGAAGGAAAAGGGCACATTGTCAAGTTAATGAGTGGCCCAGAGTCATCACAGGCAGAGTCCAAGATCTATGCCATGATGTCACGATGCTCACTGTTCCTACAATCGGCTCTGTGGGATATTGGCTGAGGCCCCCACTGGTTTTGCAGAATATTTAAAGGTGAGGCTAAATGGACACCCTCATTTTGTTTATTTGTATTTTGTCTACGTGGTAGGTCAGAAGCTTTGGTATCATGTTACAGGTGGAAACCTGCCAAGAGCGGCAGGGAAGGGTTGTTCCATAATCCAGACCAGGATGTGGAGGAATGAGGTCTCTGAACTTATGCTTGTAATTTCATACAAAATAGTGAATTCCACCTCCTTGCACTGAGACAGCAAAGAAGGAAAGGGCCAGCTCCTTGTTCTCAAAGCAGTAATTTTGTAGGAGGAGAATCAAAAGGAAGTAAAGAGAAGACAGAACTTGACTTAACGCAGTGCAACGTAAACGCCCCTGAATGACAGACTCGTAGCAAACATCGTGCTCCCAGCGTCCCACATTTGAAAACAGACTTGAGAAAGAGTATTCCCGGGAGAATCTCAATGGGAAGAAAGTCTCTCCGGACCATAGTCTAACCAAGCTTCTGCCCTGTAACCAGCCAAGGCTACTCTGGCTGCTAACACGATCAGGAAAGACACTCATTCCTGAATAACTTCAGGAAAGTAAATAGCTGATGGGACTCTGAGGAGGAAGTCCATCATCTCTGTGCCTTTCCAATCACGATGCAATTGCCTACATGTGCAAAAAGGAAAGGAGAGGTTGGATGACCCGCAGCCTAGTGACAGTAATGATTCAATTAGTTAAAAAAGAAAAAGAAAGCAGTATATTACATTGTCACCTCATTTGTTGTAGAAAGGACAGTAGTCAAAAGCCCTTGGAACAGTTTACCAAGAGCAATCAGCAAACCATATTTGTGAAGGGCTTTTCCAGGAGAAGATTCCAGAAAAACATAACTTTAGGATATCTGAATCCTACAGACCTTTATCTTTAAGTGGTTGTAGGTTAACTAGATCATAGATTATGAATGCTTCCCTTTGTAATGAAATTAATTCAATTTAATGTAGTTGAAACCCAGAGAGGCAAAGATAGATAGAGACAAATATAGAAAGATTTGCTGTCTGCTGGTTCACTCTCCCAAGTGCCCACAACAATATCCTGACTCAACCCAAGTTCCCACTTGAATGGCTCAGCTGATGGAACCGTCCTGGGCACACATTCCTGCAGAAAGCAGGACTAGGAAGCAGACTCAAACCCAGGCGTCCCGATGTGACTTGTCTGACCCCAAGTCTGCTCTTCATTTATTCTTTTGTTGATTCACTCAGTCCATGGTGAAAGCTTCTTGGAGTCAGATCTGAGTGTTGGCTATAGCGTTCACAATTTTAAAATTTCCATTTGTGGGAAAGCAAATCGTTAGGTGAAGAAACACAAATAAATGAGAACTTTTTTAAGTCAGTTACTGTAAGAATAAAACCTGAGAAGAGGAGATACAGCCAATATCTTGGGCAGTGATACCCTGGAATTCTTCTTTGCAGAGAACAATGCCTAAAGACTGCCAAGTTTCTGCAAACCAAGACTGCCAATCAGCTTCAAGGAAGAGTTGGTCCTCCTGGTGGTACTTTGAGTAGATTCAAATTCTCTAAGCTGGATTTCTGCAAATCTTGGTAAGAGAAAGATCTAGACTTTTCTGGAATAAAATTGATGTGGTCTATTGGAAATCAACACTATGGTTCACGGGTCCTATAGGAACTTGCGTTTTGCAGAAGAGAGAAAACAGAGGTTGACATCCTGTGCTACCACCAAATGCCTTCTCTGTTCACTGCTGGAGGAAGATCAAAAGGAAATGAATAGTTTTCTCCACCAAGCAAAACCAAGGTCCATGGTTGTCATCATTGGACACTATTAACCACAGTCTTGTTCGCACAGTTTGAGTTCTGACTGCTGAGCAGTTCTAAGCTATTCAATGAACATTTCTGTCATGTTCATCTTCAGAAGGATATAATTTCCCATCCAAACTGTAACATACCAACTTTCAAAGGAGCCACTGTGGGTAGGTGCTAATGGCACTGTGTTTCCTAACTGATGATTAGCAAATTTATTGCATGATAAACCATTTTCAGTGCAGTTTTGAAAAATAAAAACATGCTTCTTCCTGAATAATTAGTTGCTCTTTGCCACCAACAAACTGTAATTTTTATTCCTTTTACACAAGCCCATTTATTAGGAGAGAGAGCTAGCAAGCATTTATGCTTTTGTGTTTATACTGCAAAAAAAAAAAAATACACAGCATCGAAAATCTGCTCTGAGAATTCTGTTATATTTTAAAATCCACATTAATTATAGATCCACTCATTCTTAGAAAAGACAGGAATTGCAACAGGGTGTTCTTTTTGGGGGTGGATTCATGTATAAATTGCCTCCCAAGGACCCCAATGAAATTTCCATACATTCACCACATGACACTGATGTGTGAAAATTGACATGAAGATTTGAAAATTGGGACAGAGGGAGGCCAAGCATAAAATAGCTTCAATTTTGTGCTCTCTCTGGCTCTCAGAGGAATAGTGCATAAGACTGACCAACACAGCACAAACAAGCAAAAGGGAAAAAAATCCAGGGAGAAGGATAGGAGTTATTAAGGAGAAAACACACTTCTCACTCATGGAGAGAAAGGATGATCAATGGATTTAGTCACAGAGAAATTCAAGCAGAAAATTGCTGCTGTTTTTTATCTGAACAGCAGAAAGTTTAACCAAACCAGAATTCCCAGACTGAGCTTGGCATCTACAAGTACCTGTGAACAGAGAGATGGGAGAGGGGTCTCTGAACCTGCAGGGGGTGGCCAGGTCCTCTCAGCTCTATCAAGTGCAGATTTTGAATGGAGGTACTTGGCCTCTGAAATTCCCTCCACAAAGACAGTCAGAAGTAGTTTGGCAGTTTGCAAAATTAGTGAGTGATCTGCTTGGTTCCAACATCTGCTCTTATATAAAGGTAATAACCCAAATGGTAGCCAAAAGGAATATGAAGCTGATACACAATCCACAGACAGCATTTTATGAGTGATGACAAATGTAAAAACATTCCTGACAAAATGGCAGGCACCTGCAATTCATCTTGGTGAAAATTCCTGAAGAGTAATTTGTATCTCTCAGTAAATATGCTTTGGGACATTGAAAAAAACAAAGCCTTCAGTTACCCAAAGTGTTGACGCTCCTCGGGATTAAGGTCCCAGTTAGTTGAGCTGCATAGTTTTGAGTGAAACATAGTTGCTTTCCATTGGAAGCCTCATGGTGACCAAGAGCAGAACTTGCAAACCTGAAAGAACCAAGTTGGCTACATGGGAACCCCGTGACTTCCTCTCATCCTGAGATAGATGGGAAGGAGAATAAACAGTTTGGCTTTCCTCTAGAAAATGTTTCAAAACTTCAAATGCAAAAGTAGAGTGGAAACACATTTGGAAGCAAAACAGTTTTAAGGAGAACCTTAGAAATTGATAGTTGTATGATTTCAGGCAGGTGACTTAATTTCTCTAAAGCTCAGCTTTTTCCAACCGTAAAAATGAAAAAGTAACTACAAAAATCTATTTTACAATCACTGAGAAGAATAAATTAGATACACAGAGCCTGTGTGCTCCACTAAGCGCAGAGTAAATATAAGCCAACGGTGTTTTATTTTAGCATAACCCTGTGAACTGCTCCCCATTGCTCATACAAGCAAACCCACAAAAACCCTTAAATCAGCTTGGTGTTTCAAACCTGGCATAATGTTTTTACAATCAGTTTTCACCTGATCCTTGAATGAAACTTCAAAAAGTTCCTGGACAAATGCAATGGAAAGTAGCAGTTTTTTTATTACAAAAATGTCTTTGAAATAAAAAATACATATATATTTGCTTTATGTTATACAGAAAATGTATATTATGAGAAAAGCTACCTGGCTTTAAGTTGCTTTTTATATCAGTGTCAACTTGCTCTTTGAATTCCATTCTCCATGAGCCTTTTGAGATATTCTTGTGGTAACTAGGGCAATAGGAGCTACAGTAACAAGTAAACCTCGGTGACAACATCCAGAGAACTTCTGTGAATCCCATCACTCCTGTTCATGATAAGGCTCTTCAGGGACTCAGCCTGCTTTTGTGTGACTCTGTTTTTATTGAGCCCTGGATATCTGTGTGTTTGGTCAGTGTTCGGAAATACAGCTTTAATCATCAGGGAGGTCAGTGGTGTACCCACTGAAAGGACTAGGGCCACATTACAATGGTTGGGGGAATTTCTCCATGACCTCGTCTTTCTCCCAGTGAACAGCTGCTTTCACTTGCCCACATGTTAGAATCCTCAGGGGACTGCTTCAGAGACATGATGGAGCAGCTTTTCCTGCTCCCCTTTCTCCTGAGCTCTGCAGACATGGTAAAAGAGCATTGTACCTTTTTCAGGTTTGGCTGTCCAGAAGGTACAGTCGCAAAATGTCTCAGGAAGGGGCAGTGTTGCAGCACAGAAGACAAAGCTGATACCTGGGACAACAGAATCCTAGTATGAGTGTCACTTCTGATGCTGCTCCCTGCAAATACACCTGGGGAGGAAGCACTGGATGAATCAAATACTTGGACCCTGCAGCCATGTGTTGGCAGGGCCCAAGCTGGACTCTGTGGCCATTTGGAGGAATGAACCAACAGATGGAAGACCTCCCTTTCTCTCTCTCCTCCTCCGCTCTCATTCTCTTTCTCTCTCACACTGACTTTCACGTAAACGAATAAGCAAATCTTAAAAAAAACTTAAGAATCCTAGGGAATTGCAAGACATCATCAAGAAAGTTCAAATGTATCATCTCAGATGACTTGAGGACCAACAAAGGGTGGTAGATGGAGACAAAGAATCTCCCCGCCATCTGTAACAGACATAGCCCCTCTTCTCACCTGCAAGAGATCGGGATAAATATTCAGTTTGCGTAGACAAAAGGCAACAAAATCTTATTGCTGAAGAATCTCAGTTCTTTTGCCCAAAAGACAGCTATTTTCCGTTCACCTCAAACAACTTCAGGATATTGTCCTGGGGCCATGGGAGTATTTTGTTATTTTCTGTGTGAAATATTATATTCCCTGATGGACATGGGGAGATTGTATTACTGCCCATTGATTCCCTTAGTTGACACTGCAAGCAGAGCTGGTGAACTCAGTCCTGCGGGCTGCATCCAAATGTGGAGCTCTTGTTCTCTTGGAGGATCAGGATGAGGCCACTGCAAGGCGAGACTCTGGAGAACCTGAGCCCCGTGGCACAGCGAGGGGAAGCCACATGTCCATCTGATTGAGTGTGTGACAGTCCTGAAATTCTCAGTGTGATATGCTGTTTGACATAAGAAGCTGATTTTTAAAAGTCCCCCGGATTCATGCCATTTAGCAATCAGCAATCGGGAGGGACTGAATCAGGTAAGATAAGATGAGGTCTCAGCTGGATTCGTCTCTGTTCTTCTGTGGAAATCTCTTCCAAACAGTGAAAAGAAACCAGCATGAACTTAGAAAGGAAATGTCTGGCACGGATTCTATTTAATTTTTGCATGACCATTAGGGTTCTGATATTTTGCTAAAGCACAGACTTTTCTAGAAAGGGACAGAAACCTGGGAGGAGAGAGGTACAGCATAGATTTCCTCCACCATGAGTCTCCCCTGGGCTCACTTACTTTTCACTTTGTGATGCGTTAGGTCTGTGATTTTCCCTCAGATGATGATCTGCAAGAGTGGCTTTTTGCATGCTCGGGATCTCATTTATTAGGAAGTGAGGTATGTAATGGTGAAAAATAGCTCAGTGGATTTCCCCTTTCTCTGGGGCGTCTGTGCTGCAGCATGGCTCACTGCACGCACAGTCAGCGCCTGGAAATAAATGGTAGGGAAGCGGGGCCTGAGTGCGAAGTGCTGAGCATGCGCGTCCTCTGCACCTGCTGGAAGCCTGCGGCAGCTCATCTCCTCCTTTTTGTACGGGGCTTGGAAACCCAAAGGATGCGGGGGTCACTGCGTTAGCGTGTGCGTAGACGCATGTGAACCGTGCCTTCAGCCATTTGTCTTCTTGAGTGTGTGTGTGTGTGTGTGTGTGTGTGTGTGTGTGTGTGTGTAGTGTCAGTGCACTGTGCTGGAAGCAAGACTTCTCCGCCTCCCAGTCTGTGAGATGCCTTTCCCAAATCACCTTGAGGGCTTGCTAGCTGTTGAGAAGAAAATCCCTGAGTGCTACAGGGAAAGATTTAAGACTTAGTAGGAAGAGAGGACTTGGAGTTTGATCTTTTTTAAAAAAAAAATCTTTATAAAGTCCATTAATAATTTATGCATATGTATTTCTAGCTATGAAAGGAAACTCTCCTTTCTTGACTTAATTTCTCAAAAATGCTTGTCATTCCTCTTAGTACGGATATATCAGAATTCTGCCTGAGCTGACTGGGTCCTCAGCCAGGTGGTGGGTGCAGAGCAAAACTCCCACACACTGGGCAACTCCTTCTCTCTGGCAAGCAGCCTGCTTGAGCCTTTGGGCTACACCATTGCTATGGATCAAAAGAAATGCACGCTCACCTTGCATTTAGCTTTCCATCAGAAACCAAGAAAGAAATGCTTTCCAAGGAGGTCAAAGTACTTTGATCACAGATAACTAAGATGTTATGATGCAATCAGAAAAGAAATGATAGCTTTTGAGTGAAAGCTCATAAGAAATATAGAGTTTAATACCCCAACCTGCCCCTTTGTGTGCATGCAAGGCGAGGCATTCCACACAGCTTGTCTCACCCAGCTTTTCTCCATGTCGTTTCTGAGTCACCCGTATTACCATCGGGCATCAACTCAAGGTTCCACTCTTCATGAATGAGTCAGTCACTGCTCAAGCTGCTCCGGACGCGTTGGCATGAGTGCACAATCCTGAGCAGACGGGTTCCTCTGTGAACATACCTCACGTTCAGAGAGTCAAAGTTGCTTTCTTGCTCTCATGTGCTCCTGAGTTATTACAGTTAGTAGAATCCTAGGTACTCCACCCTTGATAGTGTAACGGAGGAAACTAAGGGTCAAATAGATGAAATTATTTTTTTGAGATGTTGTATAGATCTTGAAGTGGATGAAGCTGAGTTCTGTGTCTCATGATGCCTTATTGCCCTGTCAAAGCTGAGTTCTGCCTCCTGTGCTGCTTTCAGAACAGTCCTTGCGTCTCTGAAGAGGAGATCGTGGGGCTTCCTTCCTCAGCAGTCACTTGGGGCCATGCATGAAGGAGACAGCAGCTCCACAGGACTCTCACTGTTAAGTCAAGGACAAGGAACATGCTACACTTATTAGGAGACCTTCTGAACGCTCAAGGCTCCAGAGGTTCATGGACAATCCTGTTCTTGGCTACCTACTTGGATAAGATTTACAGAGTAACTACTCTCAGTAAGAGCTCAAGCAATAGCACCAGTAAGAAAATGGTGACAACCCAGGGTGAACAGTGGTAGGGTGGTAGGGCCATGTGCTCACCTAATCTTCCTGAATTTGGAGCATGTTCACCCTTGGCATCTCTCAGATGCCAGCCAGTCAAGGCCACTGTATCTCTGAACACCTTCGCCATTCTGTGACAGCACATTATTCTGCCACTTTGGGGCAGTGCGTGGGATTCCCTCTATTCTTAGACTTCTAGTCCGAAGTTCTCAATCTTGGATGCACACTCTCACCCCGTAGGAATTGCCCTGTTAGGTAAGAGCACAGGAATGCACTTCAAAATATTCATGGAAAAGAAATACATATCAAAAGAATCTTGCATGGATCTCAAAATTGCACCAAGTAAACACATATCTTAAAATAGTCAATAAATCTGGCCTTAAATTCCATTCACAAATACGACCTCCATCTCAATGCTTCTTTGCTGCTATGTACCGTATTTGATTGCATCTTCTTTAAAGATTTAAAATGCTTAATACAGAAGCAGCATTTTCTTCTAGAAAGTTCTTGGTTTCTAGCTGATGCACTACAAATCTCACATTGTTTTTGTGTATGATTTGTATCTTCTCAATCGAGTTGACTTCCACCAAGCAGACATTGATTAAGGCTTCTCATAGTGCCCAAGATCTCAAGGCCTTTAGGGGAAGATAAGTTAGTGTTACATTATCTCCATAGGCCTCAAGAACCTGGCTGCTGTCCTGGCATCGGATGGCAGAGTCCTCACTGGAGTCTGACAGGCGTGGGAGCCTAGGGCTTCACTTCACTGGTGAAGTGATTCATTTAACAAGGATTGCATTCTATCGATTTTCACTTTTGCAATCACTCTTCAGCTCTGGCTGACGAAGTTCTGTTTTTCCACCTGTAGGTCTCTGCTAATTTTCTAGATTATCTCTGTAACAGGAATATCAGTATTTTCACCCCACCCCTATGTATTTCAGTGAGTGTTGACCTTCTTTGTTTTCTCTACAGTAATTCTAACATGACTGCTTCTGCAATCATTCACTCTTAAGTCTTGTAAGATTCTTAGAGAAGACTCCTAGAATTTCCATCATAGACAGAAATGAAAACTGAGATGACACAATGACCTCAACTACAGAATGCACAGAGAAATAAGAAGGAACAGCTGAAGCTGAAGTTAGGCTAACGAATTTTGTGAAACTGATTGTTGACAACAGAGAACATTCAAATATTCTCTTGTAACAACAGGAAAGTTAAACAAAAATACAATAACATTGGCCACCCAAACAAGTGATTGTACCTCAAATTTACCAACCTTGGCAACTAAAAACAAAATTATAGGGTAAATGTAACTACATACAGTAACCTTGCTTCTAACTATTGTAAGTGCAGGACAAAAAGAATCAGCCATGCCAGTTTTTCTTTTCAAAATTTATTTTTATTGGAAAGACAGATATAGAGAGAGCAGGAGAGACAGGGAGATTTTTGTCCATCCATTGGTTAACTCCCCAAATGGCTGCAGTCACTGGAGCTGAGACAATCCAAAGCCAGGAGCCAGGAGTTTCCTCCTGGACTCCCATGAAGGTGCATGGTTTCAGGCCTTGGGCTATACTCCACTGCTTTCCCAGGCCATAAGTAGAGAGCTAGATTGGAAGCTGAGCAACCTGGGTATGAATCAGTATCCATGTGGGATCTTGGCATTTGGAGGTGGGGGATCAGCCAGACAAGCCACACTGCTCCCACACCAGTTTTCTAAGAACTTACCTTCAGCCAAGAGCACCTGAGTCTAAGCTGTGCTTGGTTCATCACCGGCTGCAGAATGAAAAGCAGACACCAAACAGAAAATCCACCTTAGGGATTGCGCTGGACTCAATTATGGCTCCAACTTAGGAAAAAGTTTTCTTCCTGTTTCAGCCACCTCCTAAAGACACTGTGAGGATGCGGAGAAAGCAGTGGAGCTGTCACAAACACTGTTGTCACCACTGATGCTCACCCGTCCGGGCCCATCTGCTGGCTCTGTGACCTGCCTTCCCTAGTTCGTACATCAGAGCAGACATCAGCTGTCTCAAAGATTGGCTTGAAAAGGAACTCAATGAAATCATGATGCCTTTCTCCTATGAAGGAGAATAAAGGTGGAGATCATTGTTTCTGGAATTTTTCAGCTTAAAATTAAGTGAGCGATTTTAACCTTGAGGGTGAATAGAAAAGAAGTCAACAGGTTCAACTAACACTCCAGCTTGTGGGAAATACTATCTAAAATAAACACAGGGCACCCTCGACCTGCCTCTACCCACTCATTCCAAGAATATTCAGGGAGCAGTGGGCGGAGATGTTTTTCTGTGCATCGTGGTACTATTAAAATAAGGAAACATCCGGTGCTTCCTGCTGAAGCTAACTCATGACAGAATACCTCGGGGAGACTGAACACATTTCACTTTAATTCTCATCTAAGGTTTTCCTATAACACTTACCAGAAAGCCGAATTAATACCAACATTTGCACAAATGAAGATTCTAATAAATTAGCTTGCCAAAATTTACGCAGCGTTTAATTTTAATAATCAGGATGTATATGTGGATTTCTTTCTCATTTTCAGTCTAAACTTCATACCAAAATCATAAATATTCCTATAGGAGTCAGCCTTCACAGTTTCTCCAGCTTTGCTCTGTTCTAGTTGACTCAGACTACCTTGATAAAATGCCACACCTAGGGTAATTTACCAAAACAGCAAGTTACTTGCCTACAGCTCTGGAACTCAGACAGCCCTGTTTGAGTTTCTGGTGAGGAATCCCTCTTGTTGCCGCATTGTAGACAGAAAGAGGGAATGGTGTTCTCTTTACCAAAGCACTCTATGCTAATATTATAGGGGCAACCCCATATGACCTCATCTGGGATTAATTAATTGTATCCTTATGGACTTTATCACCATATGAAACAATAGTAGGCGTTAGGCACTCCCCAGAGTCCCTTTGGAGGGCATTTGTTCAGTTCACTCAAGCATCTTGCTCCTCTAGTTCTACTGTGTGCATATTATTGGGTCGTTTGTACTGTTATCATGATTCACATGGCTCTCCTCCCTCTTTTCAAATTTATGAAATTTCTAGACGTTACAGACAGTACCTCTACATGAGCTGTCACATGCTATCTCTTTAGATCCAGGAGAGACCACCTCACAGTTTCAGTACTGGATTTATGCAAAGTCCATGGTCACCTCCTCAAAGGCGCTGCTCATCAGACAGCCCAGCTCAGACTCCCTGACAGCACGTTAGTTTTCTTCGCTAACAAAGCCCAAGGCCCTCTATTGGCATTCAGTAACTCTGAGTCATGTCCCAATACTCCTTTCCAAGATCATCTCCTCCTTTTGAGGTTCATTTCTCTCACATAACAGGAAAAACTTTCTAATATGTGCCTTAATGAAACCATATATATTAATTTTTGCTAAGCTTACTTCTCAGTTCTCTAGATGATTGAATGACAGTTAAGCCTCTCAACTCACACCTGTCTGCCTGCCTTAGAAATTGCAGGTGTGTCTACGGCCATACCACCCTGAACGCGCCCTATCTCGTCTGATCTCGGAAGCTAAGCAGGGTCGGGCCTGGTCAGTACTTGATGGGAGAAATTGCAGGTGTATTTTCCCTATGCCCAGGGTTAATGGACTCCCACATGAAAAGAGCAGACATTCTGTACATTCACACCCACATTATGAAGCACAGTCTTGCACAGAATGAGCTACCATCAAGACCTGATGACTTGAGTTGGCTGTGTTCTGAAAGCATCAACTTTCAGTTTACAACAGCTTGACTCTTTCAGGTTTGAATGAAAGCCTCCTGTTACTCTCAACCCGTAACAAGTCAAGATAGAAAGGGTGGACAGAGCGGAAGCTGAGGAAGGAGAACATTGCTAGGAGGCCACAGGTTTAACACTGTGTGACTGTAATCACAAGATACGACATGAATGTGGACATTAGGTGCAATGGTTAAGATGCTGCTTGGACTACTCACCTGCCCTGCAGTGTGTCTGTGTTTGAGTCCTAAATCCACTCCCATTTCAACCTTCCTGCGGAGGCATACCCTGGAGGGAGCAAGGAATAACCCAAACTTGGGACCTCGCACCACCCCAGGAGGCCCCAGTCGGGTTCCCAGCTCCAGTTTTTGTTTGGCCCTAATCTGGCTGTTTCAGGCATTTGGGGACGGAAGAAGGCGATAGAAGATACTTATCTCTTTCTTTATCTTAAAAAGATATGGTGTATGTAATTACATAATAAACAACACAAATACACATTATTGTTTCTACTTTAACATACGCTTCAGGAAACTTTCCCAAGAGTGGGAGAATGGCCCCATGTGGACCCCTTGCATCCTGTTTAGAAGAATGTTGCTGTACCTCCACTAATGAAAATTGAAAGTTGTTTTCTAAATCGAGTCTTTCAAGAAGGGCTCCTTGGCGATAGGACTTTATTACTCATCATCACATCCTGGAACCTTATGTGACATGAAGTACATGCTCAAAAATGTTTGCCAAATGAATGAATAATCTGAAGACTGCGTTAGGTAACATGAACCTACCCATGAGAAACATAAAGCCCCATGCTACACATGAGCATCGCAGACACCAGAACTGCTCATTCAGGCTCGTGTTGTGAACAGAGGCTTCAGTGGTGGCCAGAGATTGCTGGAGAGAAGGAATAGGAAAAGACGTTGTTTACACAGGAATGTACATTCTTACTTTGTTAAGCCGAAGAAAGTACTCTATATCTGTTAAGAATGTAACAAAATCCAGTTTCTTCTCTTTAGCATCATACAGTAGGTCAGAAACAATGCTGACTCCAATTCTGACAGGACCCAGTCCCAACCATCACAACTCCACAGGAAGGAGAAATCTACATGGCTTCTGTTTCTTCAGCACCTTCTTTTTCTCAAAATAATCGAATGTTCTCTAAGACTGGTGATTTCTCCTCATACATGATGCTATATTAAAAATGTAAATAAACCTTGAATTCCTGTTACTTTTGTCACCACAAACCAGTTTGTTATATGTATGACCGTAGAATAGTTTTAGTGCTTCTTGTCATTCAATGAATCCATTCGCTATTCTGTGTCCGTGAGCTGTGATGATGGTGCCTTGACATCCTGCACAAATCCTAGCTCACATGGATGATGCAATGCAAAATGACGTTCCATCAGCACAGCCTTCAGAATGGTGACCCTGAGTAGTGTATATGGATCTATGTAGTGTTTTCTCTTCAAGTCTATTAGATTTTCCGCACTGTTATCTTTTACCACCTGATAATGTAATAATAATAATGGCACATTAATTTTAATGAATTAACCTCTTTGGCCAGGGACTTGGCTCACATTATCTCATTTGATAGTTATATTAACCCTGAAAGTAAACACAGTTATGTTTTATTTTATAGGCAGTCAACATGTATGAGAAGTAAGAAACCAACCAGGAGCCATGAAAGTATATAACAAAACTCGAGCCTCCTTATTTCAAGTCTGAATGTGTTTATTTCAACTGCTTAACATGCATCTATCTTTATGATCCTCACTTCTATATTCATTTCTGTATCTGTGTTTTCCTGACTTGCTTGAGTCTTTGACCAGGTTGCACTGAAGAAATAGATGGGAACAGGCTCTTTTCTTTGTGTCAGACTCTGACAACACCAGTCTCACTCCAATGTGGGCAGTGATGTCAGAACCCCCATGACCCAACAGATGTTCTGCTAGATGAAATGACCAGGAGCCAAAACCCATGAAGCATCCAGGAGAAAGCCTGAGGTTAATGGAACAGCTCTTGGGAATGATGTGAACCTATCAAACTGAAGAAGACTGCCCTCGGCTAAGCAGGACTCACTTCTGGATACCTGGAAAGCTTCGCCTCACAGAACTCAGTGTTTCCATGATTTTCTTCTCTCATCTATTTTGTGAGTATGTCTACCAAGGATACAAATAGGGGTGCTATAGGAAAATTTTCTCTTTCAACTCTGCTAGAACTTCATGTGAAGCCAGGCGTTCTGTTGTCGGTCCCATGGTAAATTTGCCTTATTAATAATCCATGCTGCTTTTGGAAGAAATGAAGCCAGATATTCTAGGATTTTCTTTTTTCTTTTGGTTCCTTAACAGCTCTAGACTTCATGGATATGGACACCACCAAAAGAAGTGACCTAGAAAAACAGTCAAGGAAGCGTTCTCTCCTGCTGATTGGGCTTGGTGATAAATTATGCCAAGCATTCACATTCAGTTTCTAGGATCTGGTGCTTCAAGTGGAACCTGGCATTTTTCCCTTGCTATGGCATTTCAAATTAAGCAGTGAATGATGCAGCCCAAGGCATATTAGTACTTCTTAAATGTATCTTCAAAACTACTTTATATAATCAAAGGCATGGTAGTATTTTTCTATGTCAAACAAATTAAAGTTAAGCAGAGCTGCACAATAGCTGTTATTACAACGTAGAAATGCATCAATATGGCTTAGAAATTGTGTTCTTTCCAATCATGCACTCTGCACCGATTTTAAATTATACCCATAGTTTCTCTGAAGCACAACGCTGAATTTTGTCAGGACGGCTGCATCAGCACTAGACCCTTCTGTGGGTCTGGCAGTCACACTCAGGTGATGGCCTTTTATTTCAGGATTAGGGTTTCAGACTAGCTACACAGTAATTCAGTCTAGCAGGGACCAGAGACCCAACCAGTGCAGCTGTAATGGTGGCCTTCCAGGATTAGCATTAGCAGGAAGCTGGAGACAGTAGTAGGATCTGGGCTCTGAACAAGGCTTTGTGACGCACGTATTGAGCCTCCCAACAGGCATCTCAGCCAGCGCACCCAACACCCCCTGCATCCTGAAGGACTCAGCAGAACTTTCCTAGCCTCCAATAGCAGAAAGCTGAAATAGAACCAAGTCAGTGGTACACTGTACATTGTCATTTGTAATTGATACTCCTCTGCTGATTTTAAGTCAGATGACATGGGAAGTGTTATAGGAGAGCTGTGTATTAGAGGCAGCTTGCTAGTGATGAATCCTTATGAAGAATAAAAATTCATTTTATAAAGTGACTGATTCCCTTATAATTTAGCTTCTAAGGAAAAATCCTTTATTATACTGAGTATACATAATCTCATTTATAAATTTAAAAATATTGATAGCAGTGATTTCTAATGATTTGTGACCTAGTACTCAGAAGTAAAGTAGGCAAATTATGTACATTACTGTGAGCCAATGTATTCCTCCCAAAGTCTTTGCAGACTGACTTGTGAGCAGTTCTCCTGAAGGAATACAGAGGGCATACTGGGCAGCACGCTTACTTGTTCAGGATCTCAGAGGCTGGGATCTCAGGACCATCTTAAAATCCATCGATTTTAGTCACTCTGCAATCCATCTATTGTGGTATTTGTCCCCATAGTAAAATGGAGCTTCTTTAATTGAATCAAAGGAACTGGCCAAAGAGCAGTCAAGGAAAACAAAACAAACAAACAAACAAAAAACAAGAATCCCTAGTCCTGTGGTTTGGATACATGAGATATAAGTTTAATTCAAAAATGGCAATGATCAGTTCACCAAAACACCAATAATTACAGAAGGAATCTCTTGGAGTGCTTGCAGCCTGTTTCCCACTTTGGTTTCCATTATCCACCCGAGACATCCGAGACATGATGATTGCAGCCAAACCCTTTTTAAACAAGCGTGAAGGCCCACAGTGCTTTACCATGTTTATACATAGGATGGCATGTACGTTATCATGTTGATCTCTCACCGCAGCTTGAGGAGGATGAGGATACAGCACCTGATGGATGCCTGTAGAGACGACGCTAGGAATCTGCCCCCAGTAGTGGCCCTGAAGGACTGTGGCGCCGACCACTGTCACTTCTTTACCAAAAGCCCTTCTCCTGCCAAGGCAAAGACCTCATCCTCCTGGGAGGAACTGGGTGGCATTTGTGAGAAAAGCACTTTCTGAGGTTCCTTGGAGTTTTGTAGGCCTGACCTGTACCCCACAAGGACAGGGAATAAGCCACTGGGTGCCTGCATCATACACTTTTGCTCTCTTTTCCTTCTGCTCATCTCGGGTTTAGTGAGCTTTGTTTCACAGCTACCTTTGGTTTTCTACTGCTGATGTGACAAGAACCTCCAGTGTGGCCAAGACTTCATCCTGCATCCCTCACCCTCGTGGCCTAGATCTTACACCTGCTTCGTTCATCCAGTCTCTGTGGTTTCCTGTTTATGCAGTTGCTTGCTGCTCAGCACCTCTTGCCTCTCTACATCTACGGTGCCCCTCCCTGTGTCCACACTAAGCTTTACCAGCTATTCCAGTAGTTACAGCAGAAGCCATCCTCTAGCCATTTGGCTGTCACTAGGCCAAGCACAGAACAGTTTGTGGAATTATGGCTGGTAAATGTTTGGTGATGAATGTAAAAATCCAGTCACCACCAACACGCATCAAGCAAAATGTCCTATGTTCAAGTATTTAACTTAAACTGCATCAAAATGGGTC
Source organism: Ochotona princeps (assembly GCF_030435755.1). NCBI lineage: Eukaryota > Metazoa > Chordata > Mammalia > Lagomorpha > Ochotonidae > Ochotona > Ochotona princeps. Next base: position 85,088,566 of record NC_080837.1, read on the forward strand.
TCTGATTTGTCAGCCATTTGGTGTGGAGCCAAGGCTTCCCCTCTGCCTGTGGGCCTGCTGAGAACGCTTTGCATAAATCACCCCCATTTCACAGCAGTCATGATTGTCTGTATCCACAAAGTAGAGCAAGAACTTCAAGACTTGCAGAGCAATCTCAGAAGAGAATCCATCTAAATTTTAATGATCTTTCCCAATCTTATACATTTGTCTAACTCACACCTAATTTAACAGCAATTACTTTTTAGCAAATCGCCTTCATCAAATCTTTCCAAAGCACTCAACTTAGATTTCTTAGACACAACATCTTGCTTCTTCTAACACGAATATTTCACCAGTTTACATAATGTTTAATGAAACTAAGCAATTACAGTAACAGATGCAACTTGTTTAAATTGAAATGGGGACAAATACACCTAGTTCTTGGAAAGCTTCCAGCTCCATGGAGAAAGGCAGCAGTCCTGGGGTATCCTGCTCAGTGGTGCACTGCTTGGTGGGGGAACCGTGGATCACGGAAGTCTGAAAGAGCAGAGTGCAAGTTTAATGAGATTATAAAAGCAGAGCTGGATACCAAATATGAATGCCAAGGAAAGCTCTGACGCTTTATGTCATAGAATAAAAAATAAGACTATGCCAAAAGGATAACTATCATATGTTCTGTCTGATAGAAGGCAGCATTCATGAAAAATACAAAATAAATATACATAAACATGTATATATATACATAACAAAATATATATACATAAACATGTATACACATATATAATGGAAACTGGCATATCAGGGAGTGAAAACACATCACACTATGCGTCTTTGCTGCTGAATAAAAAAAGAAGTCCCAATGAAACTGTTAAACACACCTTGACAATATGTTACTAGATTCTCTATCATTGCCTATTTCTGTAACGCCATGACACACTTAAATAGCTGAATGTTGGGTTTGTGACTGCTGCTGAGGACTGTATTATCACAGTAATATGAGGAAAAAGAGGGGGCAGAGGATGGAGGGGAGAAAGTGGAGGCTGAGGGGGCAATGCTACCTAAGAACCACATCATAAAAATAACAATACAAAATAGAACAACAGCAGGAATTGTGCCATGGTTTGAACGAGTGCCTTCCCTATTGCCAGATTCTACTGGACTTGCACTCAGTCTCTCTCTCTCTCTCTCTCTCAAGTTTGAAGTTGATATCTTCTCACTTAAACTACCTTGCCCAGAAATAAAACCATTTATGTCAAGACTTATCAACAAGAGAAAGCAACTAATTCAAGATACTCTGCTCATGTTCATTTGTATTCATTTACCATTTACAAATAATTACATCAGAATTTTAGCTCATATTTATTTTACGCACAGCCAAAACTTCTAGTTCTTTATACCAAATTACAGCTAAATCAATTTTAAAAGTGATCCATTTTTCTATTTCCTTTTGTCTATGAAGAATAGAAAGGAAAGACTTGAACATCAATTTCAGTGCTTGCTTTAAGCTCAGTATTTTAACAAGGTGATTGCATATGGTCCTGATTAAGGACAAATTAGATTAGCATAATCTTCCATCTATACACACAAACAGAGGTAATGTCTGTATGGAAGCATCTTAGTTTGAAGCAGTCCCAGTGGTTTATCTTGGCTATGATTGTCTGTGTTTTTGGTAACTTTTCAAAGAAGTGCTTCCCAGTTCCTATATCTTGGACAGTACTTCCTATGTTTTCCTCTAACCGATAGTTTCTGGGTGCAGAGTTAGACCTAACTTTTGTATAAGGTGACAGATGGGAATCTTGCTTCTTACCTCTGCAGGCTGCTATCTAACTGTCTTAACATCATTTGTGAAGACACCAATACTTTTCCCTGGATTGTTTTCAGTTCTCTTGTTGAAGATTAGTTGGCTGTGCATGTTGGGCTCCCTTCTGGTGTTTCTATTCTGTTCCATTGATCTTCTCTCTTTCTGTACCAGTACCAGACTGTCTAGAGACCATTATGCTCAACGGAATAAGTCAATCCCAAAAGGACAAATATCATATGTTCTCTCTGATATACGATTGCAAAATATCAGATGAACAGCCTTTTCAATACTGCTCCTGTTATATCTCATGGGTTCTGATAGGTTTTATCTTTATTTCATCAAAATATTTTTTCTATGATTAAATACTTCTCTGACTCATAGGTCATACAGTAGCATCATTTTCTTCAAGCAGGTTTTTTATTTCTTTTTCATTTCTTCCCTGACATATTGGTCACTCAGTAGCATGTTATTTAACTTCATGGCATTGTGAATTTTCTATTTTCTTCCTGTTGTGGATTTTGTTTTATGGCTTTTCATTTACGGCTTTTCATTTAAGGGGATGTATAGTAGCTATCATATCCAGATGTGAAGGAATAATGCATCTCTATTTCCAAATCAAAGCTGTACTCCTAGTGTAACTGTTAAATTTATCTTGATAATAGAATGCTGCACTCTCTGCCATTGTCCATACTTATAATGCAAAATACACTTAAGTGGCAGAATGATAGATTTATGACTGTTTATGAAGGATTCTACTATTGTAATAAAAGGGGAAATCAGAGAGGGGAGAGGTTTTTGGAGGAAATGGCTACAGGCAATACTCTAGAGAAAAAAGGAAGGCTGCACACACCTTGGCCATTGCTCTGCAGAAGAGGACCCGGCTATCCAGCTGTCTGGCCCTGGGCAGCTTGGCCTACGAGGGTGGACTAGTTCCTCTTCCAAAAGCCTGGCCGTGAGCAGGAGAAAGGAACACTTTCCTATGACTCAGAGGATTAATTAATCATTTTGGCAATTACTTCAGTCTCGAATCAGCTTCCTGCTGAGCTTCTTGACACCACCTCTTTTAATTTCCTGGGACCAGCAGTCCCACTTCCCTTCATCAGGTGGCCACCAACCAGGGAAGCAAATTAGATACCCTCCTCCAGTCCACTGGGGCAGATTTGTTCAAAGAAAATGACAATATTAATAGGTAACTGATTTTTCACTAATGACAAAAGACTCCTACTAAGAACCTGGTTTGTGTCCAATGATGTATTATATATATATATATCCTTCCTTGAAATTGTGGGGCTGGGTTTCTTTCCCCCCTCCCTATGCAGCAATTATAGGCAATTATAAAAGCAATACACATCTATTGGTGGAAATTCTTCATTTAGATGTTATAGACTCCACAGCTTGGGTATTTTTTTTTTTTAGTTTGTCACTCAGAGGTTTATGGGTAGAAATTTGAACCCCAATGTGAGATTTTGGAGAGTGTGGTGATTAGTCCAACTGAAATGCTTAGATTGGGGCCCATGCAAGGATCAGGATCCTGGGAGCTTTATAACAGGGGAAGAGACCCACCACACAGACATAAATCTGTACTCTCTCTTGCCAGATGACAGCCTGAACCACTGTGTAACTTGGCTATTGAAAGATATAGGCCTTACTTTTTGGGCATAGCTTCATGCTCACACTGCAACTCCTCAATGCTGTCTAGACTAAAGTCACGGTTTTTTGTTTGTGCTCTACCCTTGGCATTCACATGCGGCTGGAACATACCCTGGTCCTCCTGGAATGCCTACTGCTGGGGCTCTCTGATTTGTTTGCTTACTTTGTTTTTGCATATTTGCTTGAAACGTTGTTGTTATTTTGCTTAAATCATTAGCCAACAAGTACATTGCATGAACAGATTATCAATCTGTGTCTGGGGTTTTTGCTTAATTTATTTTGGATATACTATTTTTGTTCCCTTTCACTTATATTATAAGATCAGAAAGAAAATAAGATCAATCTTAAGGTAATGCCATCAAACTTTACCTCTGTATGTTGTCTCAGATCCAGTAAAAATCTTTTCAAATAGTATTTTGGAAATGCTATGAGAGTTAATGGTAGATTAGTCTTTGCTGATATTCCCAAAACAGCTTTGAGTCAGAGGTAACTTCTTTCAATATGGTCATTTTTATTTTGTTACCGTGTGTGATGTTACTGCTTATCTATTTATAATTCAACAGTTTTCAAAGATCCTTTACAGCTGTTTTTGTACCAAAAGCCAACATATGTCTAGATAAAGAGGACCCTCATGTGACAGATGATATAGGTAGAGGGAGTAAACCTATAATTCCCAAGTACAAATCATGGTGCTGCGAGAGGAGATAGGAAACTTGGCTTTAGTACCGCTCACATCAGTTAGTTTAAATTCTCTCAAGTTGACCCCAACTCCACTCTTGTTCACTGTCACTTAAGAAAGGATCGAAAGGGCTTCCTTTAGTGTCGTGCTTCTCAGTGAGCAGCCTTACTTCTCAAGGCTTTGTTACTAAGGACAACTAGAGCCTCACTGAAGCACAGGATGCTGGCTACGGGTGGGAGGCGTCAGAGGAATGCAGGGCAGACGGGAGCATGAGCAGGAAAGTTGAGGGCAGGGCTGAGGGGGTATGCTATGCCCAGTACTGGGCTGGATATCGAGAAGGGGAAGATAATTCTGTTTGGGAGTGAGGGAGGCACTGAGAGTGATAGAGAGTTGAGCAACACCACATTTCTAAGCAGTAGTGAGAAGGGCAGTTGACGTGAAACAATAAAATGATTGACACCGGCACAAATTACATGAGATTTTCCCTTTACTATTTGTTTCATTTAATGGATAAAAGTCAGTTCTGATAAGGAAAATATGATAGACTTATGGGCATAGTGCAAAGATAAAAGAGTCTGTATCTTCTCCTAATTCTACATTTGCGGTAATAAATACCAAGAATTCATATTCTGAAAAAGGACCCCAGAGAACTGTAAGACTATAAATCATCAAACAAAAGATCAACCAAGTTCAGTTCATTAAAGTAGTGGAGGCAAGGAAGTGGAATCACCCATTTTTAAAAAAAAGAATGGTAATAATGACGATGGGAGCTAAAGGGAGTTTTTTCCCTTAATAATCAACTAACAGCAACAAAAAAAATTCCATTTAATCAGAGAGCCCCATTTCCTAAATATTCTGGTTAACTGACACTTTCTCTCCATGCAGTATCTTAGTATGGGTTGTTACTCCTATATATGTGTGTGTGTGTGTGTGTGTGTAAGCCGTGGCCTTAGAGAAGAAAGAAAGAAAGAGAGAAAGAAAGAGAGAAAGAAAGAAAGAAAGAAAGAAAGAAAAGAAAAGAAAAGAAAAGAAAAGAAAAGAAAAGAAAAGAAAAGAAAAGAAAAGAAAAGAAAAGAAAAGAAAAGGAAATGAGTTTCTTACAGTCCTGAAAACCAGAGATACAAGATCAAGTTTTGGAGCAAGGCCTTGGGGGACTGTGCACATGTGGGAGACCCAGAAAAAGCTTTTGGTTTCAGATCAACTCAGCTCCAGCTGTTTCAGCCTCTTTAGGAATGAAACAGAAGATCTTTTACTGTTTCTCCTTTTCTCTGTCGAGCTATCTTTTTCGATAAAAATGAATAAATCTGAAACAGCAACCAAAAAACAAAAAACACCAAAAAAAACCCCAAAAAACGGATCAAGTTGTGAGCATCTCTGGGCCTATTTAGGATCTGCTTCCACTTTTCATGTAACATCACTTTGTATTCTCACTTGTGGGAAAGTGGATAAAGCTCTCTAGCATTCATTTATAAGAATGTAAACTCACTCATGAAAGTTCCATCCTCATAACGTCATCTCCTCCCAAGGATTTCACTTTCTAAAATAACCTCAGTAACAGTTAGGGTTCAGCATGTGAATTTTTGAAGGGATAAAAATATTCAGCCCATAGCCTAAGGGTAAGGTGTGATTTCCATTTAGGAAATGCAGTTACAAAAATACAATCATCCACTTAATTACATGTGGGATTTATAAGATGAATTTTACTACTGCTTCCTATTGTAATGTGAAAAACTTTCTTGTTCTAAATGCTTTTGACCAAAAAATAAATAAACAAATCTTGCTAGGTACATATATGCTATTTAGTGACAATAATATAAAATAAAGGAGTAATGGCTGATTAAGCTGGAGTGTTGACTGAGTCAAGTAGCACTGCCTTCAGATCCAAGGGCCAACCGCAGGAAGATACAGTGAGAGAGTGAGTGACATCTGAGTCTCTCCAGAACAGGGGCATGGACCTCAGGGGTACAACTCAAACTCTGAGTCCAAAGTGGATGAGGACAGAACTCCAAGTCCGCTCATTCCAATAGCTGTGGCTTCAACATGTTTGCCCTCTGAAACTCACCTCATTTAATCACAACAACAGGAACCAAGTGGGGCATTCAGAGGCAACCAGGGCTCTCCCCTCACAAACTGAGCCGCCAATTCATGTGATTAGTTCAGTAAGAGATGAATAGAAAATGAGCAGGATCAAGAGTGGGAACAGTCTCTCCCAGGTCGTTGTCAAGAGCACTTCTAGATTCTGCTGTCAGCAGCTTGGTCGCCTCTTGAACTTGCTCCGGAACCATGAGCCAAAAGGAACTGTTGCTCTGTAACAGGCAGTCTGAGACGTTTTACTGTCAAGAACAGAAAATGGACAAGACACTAATGGTGCAACTACACGGAGTTTAGTTAGGCTTTGCGAAGCTCTTTGCTTTATTTATAAATGGGAGAGACAATAGTGCTAAACTCACAACCTTTTTTGAGAGGTTTAAATGCATGAAGCGTGCAACATACAGCACCATGCTTAACACACAGCAAGCACATGATAAATGTCAGTGGTTATCATTTATAAGTGGAACAAGAATTCAAGAATTGAGAGAAAGATTGAGTTACAGTGGAAGAGGGGATGGTTATAGCGGTATGAATATGCCCCAGGAAGACCAGAAACAAACATGGCGGCCTGACTAATACACCCAGAGCACCTGCTGAACTAACAGCAGCCGTGGCCACCCTTTAGTGGCTTCCAGCATATGCAAGTCGTGCTCAAAGCACATTACCTAATCTGATCCTCACAGTGACCTGTGGAGTCATTACATAGCAGCAGGGTTGTCATTCCCTCATCTGGAGTTCAACCACACAGTGTAACAAGGATTCTGGCTGACTCCTGTTAACTCTTAACTTCATTTAGACATGTGTCTTACTGTAGCTCTAAGGGATAGAGACTGAAGAAATTGAGCTTCACTTGGATTACTTAATGTGTGGGAAACTTTGTACGTATCAGCCGCTCCCTGGTGGAAAGCATTCAATAGAGAGGCAATAAGACATTTTATTTAGTAGAAGAACTGGGCAAAAGAAAAATATCACAGCTGGGTCTGAAGTTCACACTGGGGTCTTCTCTTTGGCCCTGCGATGCTTGCCAACCTGGCCATTTGGTTTCAACTGATGTGGTTGCCAGAGTTGCCCAGGAATCAGTGCCAAGACAAAGAAAAAGCTTTGAAAAGAGATTTGTTGAAATTCTGTCACAATGTCCTATCAACAACCCCTGTCTCCTTCCTGTCTACTGTTACTAACTGTAATTTGTGTTCCATCTAGTGCACACAACCCATTATTCTTTTGTGAGACATTCTCAACATCTTCATTTGATTGCTTTTAAATACTTTTCAGCTTATTATTAGGTCTTATCTTAATCTTCTTGCATTGTTTTTACTTGTTTGAATGGTGGCACCTTCCCCCTTCAGGAATCAGATGACCTTGTTAGCCTGTGAGTCACCTCCCTCTTAATCTCCAGGAGCTAATAGTACTCAAGGTTTCATTTTTTAATAGGAAAGGAATGTGATGTTCACGTGTGATTTCTGAGATCTAAAGAAAATCAAGGAAACAATAATTTACAAAAACAATAGTTTCATTGTTGGGGGATAGTAAATTACACAATTTTACATAGTGACATTATACTGTTTTACGAGAGTAGCATAATATTCCTACTTTTGCAAATATAAAAAGGGAGCATGCCTAAGAGCAAGAAAAAAAGGATATTTAGCTATTTTAGCTTACTTAGATTATTAAATTTTATACTTTAATCCTTTTCATCTTTCCAAGGCAACACTTTGTCATTCAGCATTATGCTAACATATTTGTCACAAATTAAACGACAATCAAGATGAATCTTTCAGAAGCCTAGAATATCTGGATGAAAAATGATCATTCCAGTGTTATATACATGGTGCCAAATACAGAAATGGTTGGAAGAAACCCTAATGGTTGGTGTCATAGAAACAAAACAATCACTTGATAGTTCAATTGTTCACTTCTCAGTGGAATGGTTGAGCTTTGAAAGGACCCTGCTCAGTTCACCTTATCCTGTAGTGATCCTTGAGCTCTGATTTCATATGTCAATTATTTTAAAGGTCTGCCTACAAACGTTTGAGAGTCCAGGGTTGCCGTCCCATCAGTGCGCTGACTCACAAATTGTAGTGCAGCTAGCTTCTGGAAGAGTCTAGGAGGAGCCTAGGAGGAGGAGTCTGCCTACTGCTGGGACAGGTAAGTACACAGTCACAGCCTATCCCTCTCTCTCTCTGACACACACACACAAACACAGACACACACTCCCATGTATGTACATACTCAAGCGATCACAAGCAGAATTTTTAAAATCAATTAAACTCTAACAGAAGCAGGCAGTATTCCCTTATCTCAGGTACTCCACAGACGACTCTAAAATGCTGGGGGACACCATTACCTGCTGAAACTGATTGAGCGATGCAGTCCACTAAGTAGTTATGCCTTGCAGGATCCCAAAGTAGATCGAGCGGCTTTGTGAGCTCTGCAGGGAATATCAGCTGAAGTCCCTGTGAATACACACTTGTCAGCCTGTGTCCTTGTCCTGGAGAAATGGTCCTTCCCTCCCTACGGGCTCCACCTCGGTGAGTCACTGAATTTCCTTGCAGTGTGTTGCTGTCTGTGGGGCGACTGTGTTTACTTGTCCATGAGCCCATGGCCAGATCTCCATCTTGCAGAATTCATTTTGCGTCTGTCACATTTGAGTGATTTGTGACCAGGAGTTGTGTCTTATGTCTTGTCTATTTAGGCCTCCAAATGTTCTGGATATTTGGCGATTCATTAGTTTGCGCTATGAGATACAGGTGAGTATCTCTCTGTTCTCAAATTGGCACATATCCTGCATTGGTAGATTCCAGTGGGTGAAGACAAATGAGGCACACCGTTGATTCTGAGTGCTGTGTACCCTGTGAGCCTGCTGCTCATTTTCACATAAGCCTTCTTCTCCTGATAGGTGCCTCATCTCTCAGCGCTGACATAGACAGTGGGATCAATGGGGTGAAGTTGGTGGGGTGGGGGCTGGGGTCACAGCTGTTGAACATAGCAATCCATGCTCTTGCTGGATTACAGGTGGTTAACTTGCATTCCAGATCCACGATAAAGGAGGTTGACACTTTTATGTCACTCACTCAACAAGCCATGTGGGGATCTGCAGTGAGCTAGCAACTGATCCATTGTAATAGGCTAAAAAGAACACAGGCACCATCCGCTGTCTAGTTACAAAGTACAAAATATATATTGCAACTGTGACAAGCTCTGTGGAGAAGACCAGAGAAGTGTGAGAAATGCTTGGGCTGTGTGAATTCTGGTGGTATTCACACCAGCAAATTCTTAGAACTGCTAGGAATTTGCCAGGGAAGGATAACCTGACACTTTGGTGCAGGTAAACAAACAGCTTAGGACCACAGAATGGCAAAAGAATGGGACATCTATTTTAAAATCACAGTCAATTCTGTCTTTAAAAAGAAGGAAACACAGCTGATAGTCCTGGCCTTAGACCAGTGTGGGACAAAATCACCTACATGAAGACACCCTTTAAACATTGAACGGACTAACTTGCCCTTCCACAACGCTCTCGGCCCAACAGGAAGAAAGTTCGGTCTTTGGTGGATGAGGCCACTAGAGCCTATGCTGGATACGGATTCCTGGTTGAAGAACTCGCAGACAAAGTGCCCAGGGCTGTGTTTGAATCCCAACTGGCTCAGGAAACAGGAGCGCATTGTCAAAGAGCATGGCAGTAGAGGAGGGTGTGGGCAGCTGCTGTGCGTGGCTGGGACACGGTCAGGCTTCCCCGTCCCTGTTCTGCAGTCTGCTGTCTGCTCAGGAAGAAAGCCAGGTCAATGCTAAGCTTAACGCCCTTTTCCATTGCTCACTCAACAAAGATTAAAGTTTATTAGCAGTGCATCCCAATCTTATTAAACACTGAATGGCCCCCATCAGAAATATCAGGAAATGAGGGACACAACATCCAACACAAAACAAATTCTTTTGTTTTTTCTTCAGTGCGTAGGTGAGTTAGGCTTTCAGAAAGGGAATGAGGCAGCTTTAATAAGAAGAAGGGGAAAATGAAAGGGGAAGGGAAGAAAGGTGCCTCGGTTGTCTCGGCAGCTGATCAACAAAGGAGCAGTCGTGAGCTGTAACCTCCTGGAGCCGCAGTCTGGAACATGACACATGTCAGCCTATGATAAATGGTGCGGAGTGTGTGCAATTTCAAGCGCAATGCCCTTGAGATGCGCAGGACCCCGATCGCAAATGTTATTGTTAAATTAAACCTTAAAGGAAGGATTGCAGAGGGGGGCAGCAGGGGATATATATATATATATATATATATATATATATATGAAGGGAAGCTATAAAAGTCAGTGTAGGAGGAAAAAACTTTCTATTTTCGCCTAACAAAATAAGACACACACACACACACACACACATACACACACACACCAGAAACCTGACCAAGATGTGAGACTTGCATTTGTTGTTTCTTCCACTCGGTATTCTCATCTGCATTGCTGTGATTGGTGCAACTAAGCTGGAGCATGTGATTAACGTGCTTGGCCTGGATTTCCTTCAAACCTTGGGTCATTGTGTAGCACGAACCATGCATCCAGTTACAGCCTCCTGTTGGACGTGTGTGTGTGATGTTCTCTGTTGCACCTCCCCCTACTGACACACCTCTAATGCCAACCCTCGGTACTTTCACAACACAGTGTCAGATGTAATGATATAAAGTACAAGCGAAGAAGGCTGGTGAGGCAAGGAGGCCTGTGCTTCAAACTGTTTGGTTGGGGCTGGCACTGTAGCACAGCAAGTGAAGCCATTGCCTGTTGGGCTGGCATCCCATAGGGATGCTAGTCCCAGTCCAGGCTGCTCTGCCTCCAAACCAGCTTCCTGTTAGTGGCCTGAGAGAGCAGCATAAGATGGTCCAAACACTTTGGTCTGTTATGGGGTGCAGCCAATGACAGTGGGCAAATGAAATTTGGCTGGGTCCCCTCTCCTCTGTTCTGAAGGTGGGTCCTGACAGCAATGGAATGATAATTCAATCCTCAACCACTTCCCCCATGTCCTAATTTAAACAGGATATTGGATACAGACAAGTCCAATTAGTCTAGGCATTTTTAGCTACAAGCCCAGTTCCTGTTCCTGCCCATCCCAGTGAGCGCCAATTAACTCCTTAACTCACAACACTTAGGTTTTCGCTGCTGCCCACCTGTGACTCATCTATCAACTGAGAGAGGATGGTGTTGCATTGTCGTGTAACCACTTCCCCCACAAGCACCTTTAAAAGGCCCAGGAAGCAGGGGCTCTCCGGCTCTCTCTTTCTCTCTCTCTTTCTGGCCAGGTGCTTCCATTACGCTAGCACCTCGACTCTGGCTGACCCAGGACAGGTGATCCCCCGAGCATGGCCCCTGTGTACTGCTTAGATAGAGCAATGGTTATACTGTTTCTGGCTTGTGTGCTGTCAGGAGTTCCAGGAGGGGTGAGGCCTAGCAGTAGCGGAATGTGAGCAGAGAAGCCAGGGAAAGGTGAATGTCTGCAGCTTTGTAAGTATGTCCCGGTTCTTTGTAAGTGTGTCCCGGTTTTTTGTTGCATGTCTCTTAGGATAACTTACATTGCTAGGGAGGCTGAGACATAGATCTTCAGCTTAATGGATGGACTTAAAGATAATGACCATTTGTTCCTTTTGGGATTATGATTGGTTGGATTATGACTGAGTGGATTGCTGTATGGACGTGTGATTTGCTACTGTGCTCTATTATCACCAAGCTTGGTTAATAAAGACTCCTTAATAAGCCTTAGACATGTCTGGTGTGATCTCACTCGTACCCTGCAACAGGTCCCTGAATCTGCATGGGATACGTGAATGGAAGCGCCTGGCTTTTTAGATCAGCCCAGTTCCCAGATGTCAGCTATTTGGGGAGTAAACCAGAAGACAAAAGAGTTCTCTCTCTCTTGCTCTCACTCTAACTCTGCCTTTCAAATAAATAAATAAATCTTAATAAAAGAAACTTTTTTAGTGTTCAAGGTTCAAAACAATTAGTGATATGAGCAACAGACAACCTTAGCTAGAGAGAGAAACATGGAACGTCCACAGAAGGAAACTAAGATTAGGAAAAGAAACATCAAGTTAAACCTTTTTCTTTGAGAATGACATGTAAAAACAGTTTGGAGGCAAGTGTTTGAGGCAGCAGTTAGATGCTACTAGGAACAGGGCATCCCTTACCAGAGTCAATCTAGTCCAGCTCCAGTCACACTCCACCTTGCTCCCAACAGGCACAGTGAAGGGCTTCAGGAATGCCTTCATACCTGGGTCCTCACCACAACATGTGTGACTCTGAATTCCTGCTCCTGGCTTCAGGCTGGCATCACCTTGGCTACTGCTGGCGTCGCCTTGGCTACTGCTGGTGTTTGGGGAAATGAACCGGCAGGTAGGATGCATTTGTCCATCTGTGTCTCTCAGTTTTTCAAATAAAATAAATGGATTAAATTTTTAAAAGCATGTTGAATAATTGAAAAGGCAACTTTTTCATGTGACCATGGCTGCCCATCAGAAGCCACTACTTCCTTCATTGTCTAATGAGCCATTCTTGGTCTTGCAGTGACTGAGGCAAAGGAATCGGCCAGCAAGGAGAAGATGCAATCAGGTTCTGGATTAAGTCCAAGCTTAAAGGCGTGATTTGCTTCACTTCCCCCAACAACATATTTAGATGAAAGAGTATTTAATTGTCGGGGGGACTCCAAACACAAAAGAAAGGGCACGCAAAACCTGCTTTGTGCTTTTTGGCAGGGATTGTCCAGCATCTTTGAAACTGAGAATTCATTTTTTGGTCTTTTGGAAAAGTTCACCAAAGTTTCTTGCTATTAAAGAAAATAAACATCAGACAAAACAGGACTTTATCAAAACTATAAATAATTCAATGCAGATGGATTTTAAAAGCAAGCAGATTCTCAGAGTGTGGAACGCTGCAGGATTTGGGTAGAAACAGAGAGGGAATATAAACACAAGAAAAGAAATGAAATTATGAACTTGTTGAGGAAAATACACAGGCACATAAAACTAATGGGAAAGAAAAGAGAAAAGGAGCACTGGGGAAAGGGAGAAGCTTTCCCAGAGTTCAGTACCTTAGCAGGTGCCTGCATCCATTGACTAGAACACCCCTGGAACCTGGGCTGTGATGGCCAGCACCATGCAAGCAGGGTCAGGGCCTCTTCTGCTGTGTCCCAAGGTCAAATCCATGGTGGGATCCAGGGTTCTAGGTGCACAGCCTGGAGCAGCTTCACCCACAAGGTGCCATCAATGGCATTCACCTCTCCCGAGCGGCTCAGCTACACATAAAACCCTGGTCAATCGGAACCAGCTAACAGCTCATCACTCAATAAAACTGGTTCAAGTTCCAGATGCCAAAGAAAAATGAATCATGCATTTAATTAATATCTGTGGGAAAAAATCAGAGAGGATCCTGGAGTGTTAGGAAATGTGAGAAGTCTATGAGCAGAGGGATATGTGGCGCTCCTAGAATCATGCAGGAAAAAGGGTCAGCAGCCACAGAGACAGGAGGTTTCTCCTCAAAGCCCTTCCCTTCTGCTTTGCAGTGAGTTGGAGCACAGTGGAAGATTACAGAATGAAGCCCTGCAGGTGTGGCCAGGAAGGAGCTTCTCATGGCTGCCTCAGCAGTTGATTCTGAAGCTGGTTTCACTCTGGCTCCTGTTTCTCTCCCTTCCTCTGGCCTTTTCAGATACATGAAACTGACTGTCAGTTCTTACTGGCTTGTGAAAGGTGCATCCATCAAGTCTCACACTGAGTTATGTGTGCCAGATAACAGTAAAAGAGAAACCTTTCTTTGTCAATGAATTTTATCAATGAGGATTTAGTAGAAGTCATGCACTGGGTGCAAACTATCTTGCTAAATATGCAGAACCAGTGGTTCAGCAATCGACAAATGTGTGACACGAATCTTCTGCAGGAATGTTGCTTTGGTTTTTCTGAGAGACACTAAACAAAATAAAATTGTCAGGGATAGCCTACACCACATGCCACAGTTGTGGTCAGATCACCTTGTATGAACATGGCGAATTGTCCCTCCCATCATAGTCATTTACTTTTGGATTGGCCAGTGAACCAAGATGTATATACGGTTACCAACCATCACACAACCAGCTTATATGCATGAGGAAGTCACAGGTCCAAATATCACTATATTATCCAAATAATACATCCACTATAATATACAAATAAAATACTGTGATATGTATTCTGTAAGTGTTCTGAGAACTGCTTTGCATCTTTAAAAAAATGTATTGATTGATTGATTTGAGAGGCAAAAAGACAGATGGAAGAAACAAATAGAGACAGCGCTCCCATCTGCCAGTTCACTCTCCAAATACCCCCGTATGGCTGAGGCTTGTGCAGCCCAAGAGCTGGGTAGACAGTGCAGCTCTCCTTCACGGGTCGTGGGCACACCATCTCCCAGCAGGAAGCAGTGGTCAGGAGCCAGAGAGAGGAAGCAAACTCAGGGATTCTGGTGCTGGAGGCAGGCATGCTAGCATTTAGGTAAGCACTTGTTCATTGATTTTTATCTTTAGAGGTAAAATAAGACTTTTTTTCCATGAAGCTAACGACAGAATTTTAGTTTGTTTCACAGACAAGTCATTTCTTGTTCAGCTTCCTAAACACTATTGACGCAAAACTTGAGGAGTTCCTATCAAAGTTCCCATCTTTTGTTTTCCCAGTCGATGGCGAGGGTCATTGCCACTACAATGTTTAAAGTTGCACATTTCCCATCAAATTTCAATTCCAAATTACAACTAGCAGCCCAACCTTCACATATTTATTTCCGACACATGCATGCATTGTTTGAAAGAGGAATAAAATCATTTCAACAAAAGTAGTTTTTACGTGGTCATGATGTGGAAGTCATCATCCTGAATTAAGAACATCCCAGTAATAATAATAATAACAATAATAATAATAAATGTCTTTTTTCTTAGCTCCAGTCCTTCTGTGTGTATTGACAATATCAATGACTAAATCCAAGGCTAATGCAAATTCTACTCACTGAAGTCTTGAACCCATAAAACTTTGCTCTCAATGATGTTGGGAACTCAGTGCAGCATGTGACAGAATCAGTTCTGCAAGAACAAAAGCTGTGTGAAGTAGCCTTTTTATTAGGTCCCTATGTTGCTACTAGATTTTTCTTACCTGTTCAGCACTTCTGCTAAGGCTGCTCACTCTCCAATTCTAGCAGTATGACACTGCCAACTCTGTCCTCTAGCCAATGGGAACCTGTTCTTTTAAAGTTGACGAGAGCTGTCTTGTTGCTCTTCCCAGCATTGTTTGTTCTTTCAGGAAAGACTCTTCCCTTCTGCTCTTCACAGTTGGAGGGAAATCCAAATCATCTGTGAACAGCCTCCAAAATACCAGAAAATTTTAAAATTATGACCACCTTTTCAGGCTATCTTTCCCCATTCTGCAGCACTGACCAACTAGCCACTATGTTCCAAGCATTGTACAGGTTGACCTAGTTCGCTGGTAGATGCAACCTTCATTGCCAAGGCTAATATAGTCACTTTGTTTCTGTTCTTGCTTTTGTGTGACCGTTGCTGAATCACACTTTGTGTGACCGTTGCTGAATCACACTGCATCAAACTACAATTATTTAGGCTGTGTCTAGATCCACACAGCACAACAATATAGAATTGCTAAATGCTTTTTGGAATCCATGGTGTATAGATAAAGAAGAGTATCTCTTGCTTAATGAATACTAAGGAAGATCACCCAAAGTAAAATGATGGACAATGAGGCTGAAAGAGTTGGCCGGGGCATGACTTCTTGCAAACTTTCCTCCCAAGCCCCAGAAGTGGCTTTCAGCTAGACAGACAGGATCATCCCCCCACCAGGGAGGGCTCCAGATGCTCTGGCTTGACTTGCTGAACTGCTCATTCCTATCACTTTGTGCTGTGGCTGATGGCCTGATGGTATTAGTGTTGACTTTCAATTAGTGTCAGTTTTCCAAAAATAATATTTTCAGGAAGCTTCTCTGCAGATTCCAAACAGACTTGCCACTGGGATGAAAATGTTCAAGAGACTCAGTCACCCTTGAAGAAAAAGCTTTGATAAAAGTAAACAATCAGTGCGCATCTTTTTTCCTAGTATTAAGCACATTAATTGCAGCAGTATTTCCCTTCCTTATTGAAAAGATCAAGCTCATTGTGGGTTTATTTCTTCAACTCCACAGGCTGATTTTATAAGCCTAGAAATGACAGTGCAAACCAGCCGTCTCATTTAGACAAAAGAAATTCCATCTAAATTGGATCAAGAAAGAAGCATAAAATTATTTTGATTAAAGAAACAGATGAGAAATTCTTTTTCATAGAGAATGCCTAGCTGATGTGGGAAACTCAAATGAGGACTCACAGTGAGGAAAAGAAAAGAAGAAAATATGTGTATGTGTGTGTGTGTGTGTGTGTTGTAAAATCCCTACATCAATGCAATGTGTGTGTGTGTATGCCATGACTATGACCTATAAATATTCAGATGTATATATAATATTTGTACACACAATATGCACAAATGAATATATTATTGACACCCACAGAACAGAATGAGAATGAGAGTAGAATGAAAATGTTTTGTTGAGTTGACTTAAAAGCTTGAAATGAAGTCAATTTAAAGCTCTGGGTAAGCAAACATATGGTGCCCAAGTTGAGCCACCACTTGGAACAAAATAGCCCCTCATCAGTATAAAGGGGGTCAAGTCCTAACTCTGCTCTGAATCCAGCTTTCTACTAGAGCACTTTGGGGGCAGTGGGTAACGTCCAAACGCCTGGGCCCCTGCACTCAAGCATGAGCCCGATGGAGTCCCTGGGTTTGGTCTGGCCCAGCCATGTGCTCTATGACCACATGAGAAGCATACCAGCAGAGGGAAGACGGCCATCTGTCCCTCTCACTCTATGTCAGTCTCGCTGTATCTTTTTCTTGTCTCCTTCCTTCTTATTTTTTAACTCTGACACTCTTTGTCACTCTTCCTTTCGAATAAATTGAAAAAGCAAACGTTGAATAAAACCCCAGGCAAACTACAAAGTAACTGATGTAATTTCACTAAAATGTACATATTTCTCTGTACGTTAATTTCAGTCATGATATCAGCTTATAGCAAATGTGTCCATATGTGTGCATGAAATTCAGATACTATGAAAATGGCATTTTACTTCCTCCACTGTACAGATACTTTCTGATAAACTTTATGCAGGTCCCTAAAAGTGTTGCTTTACAGCTATACTATACTTATGTTTTTCTACATGGAAAACTATGTTGAATAATAATAATAGTTCATTTGCTGTGGTTTCCTTGAAGAACAAGCAATAAGAGTTACAGAATATTGGTATGCGAGCTTAAAAGGCAGGGAGTCTGGATCTTGGTTCTAAGTGGGTTCAAGTGGGCCTTTCATATGTTCCCCTTCAAGTCGAGGCACTCATCCTCTACACAGAGATGTGTGGAGATAAAAGAAAAGCACACCTTCCCACCCAGAAGCACTGACTGTCAGCCCTCACTTCCTATCCCAACCTGCAGGACACAACACTCAAACCCTGAGGGTGGACTGGGAATGCCAGGCTGCTAGCCCCCAGGCTGCTGGCCCAAGAAACACATGGGCACACGTACTGGGTGGAAAAGAATTCCTCTTGCTCTTTATTTTACTCTCTCTCTCTCTCTCTCTCTCTCTCTCTCTCTATATATATATATATATATATATATATATATATATATATATATATATATATATATATACCTTCTTCTCTAGGGGAGGAAGGGGAGGGGAGGAGTTTCCTGGAAGTAATTATCTTCATTGAAACAGGGAAGGAACTAATCATCTATATTGAAACAGGGGAGGAACTAATTATTGGAACAGGAACAAGAGAGGAGGTTCTCTTCTGCTTGCTTTACACAGGATGTTCTGGCCTAATATCCTGCTTGCTGTGGCCCTGCTTGCCCAAGGCAGTCTTTGCAATGCAACAGATTGTCAGGTAGGCCAAGTCTAAGGCCCAAAGGTCTGTGGCTCCTGACAGCTCTGCCTTCTATCTTTTCTATGATACAGTAAGCATATGGCTCGGTGACTGTGCCTGTCTTAGGTCATCTGACCTGCCATCAGGTCCTTACCCGTCATGGGAAGCTTGGGCAGATGGCGAAGCCTAACTCCTGTCTTAGGTTGGTACCTGACCGGGTCAGAGGTTGCCCGTCTTTGACTACTAGCCCCGGCTACTGTATATTTGAGAGCCAGAATTGAGGGTCTTGCTCTCCTTCTAGGGCTGCAAAGGCTTGTCTTTTGGCCACAACCTGAGCCTGTGCTTGCTGTTTTTGCCGCTTAAGCTGAAGGCACAGCAAAAGGAGGCCTATGAATAAGAGAGTTATCATAGGGGTAGCTCCCGCCCAGTTCCTGAACAAATGGAACCCCTGGACTATAATATCTATGAGAGCATTCCAGGAAATGGGATCAACATGGGTAGAATCAATGGCAAAGGTATGATGTCAAAGCATGCTGGTCAAGCCTTCAAAGTCTGCATTCCAGGAACCATTCAATCTGTAAGAGAGCTCACAAGAGAGATTAGCAAGTGTAGAGAAACATTCCCACTTTACCAAGGTGACACATACTGCATTGAACCCGAGTAATAAATCAACACATCATTAGTATTCCTGAAAAAGCTTCAGGAGGACGTGGGTCTTAATGGCAGCAGAAGTGGGATCACTCTCATTATTCCCCAGTGTATCTCTGTGCTTCCGGGGGGTGGGTTCCTTAGGAGTAGAGGTAGTGAGCCTGGGAGAATGGTGTTTAACCAGCCTTTCGGGAACCCTTCTGGGGCTGTCTTCATCCTGTGGGAAAACATGAACACTTCCGCTTCCCCAAATAAGAACAGGGTCTGGCCCTTGCCATTGTCCAGTCAAAACGTTTGTCCAAAAGACACTGGGTTTTTTTCTCTGAACGTGGGTTCCAATGACGATCTGCTGCAGAGTTACCATCATGGTCAATATTTAGTAAGTTAAGGGTAAAAAGGCTAAATGTAATTGTTCCCTAGGTGAGGAGAACTCTCCCCCTTTTAATTTGAAAAACATGTTTTTAAGGGTGCGGTTGGCATGTTCAATAATGGCTTGGCCTTGAGGGTTATAAGGAATTCCAGTAACATGCGCAATGGAAAACTGGGCACAAAAGGATTTGGAGAAAGTAGTATATGCAGGACCATCGTCAGTTTTTAGTAGACGAGGTTGGCCCATGGTGGCAAAGGCCTCTAGACAAGGGTTAATGATATGATGAATTTTTTCACCTGATTGAAGGGTAGCAAAAATAAAATCAGAGCTAGTATCTACAGAAACATGAATAAACTTTAAAGTACCAAAGGACAAGTGATGGGTGATGTCCATTTGTCAAATGTGATTGGGAAGTAGACCTCGGGGATTGACTACATAGCTTGGTGTTGGCAATAAGACAGAACAGTTGGAACACTGGGTGATGATAATACGGCCTTGTTCACGGGTAAGCCTAAAGCGATCTTGTAATGCCTTGGCATTACAATGAAAAAGATTATGGAATTCGATGGCTTGCCTGACTGGAGAAGTTAATATAGGCAAAATAACTCGGGTGGCTGAATCTGCATCACGATTACCTTGCGCTAGCGGCCCAGGTAAAGACGTGTGGGCACGAATATGTGTAATAAAGATGGGATCTCTATGCAACCAAGATAATTGTTGTAACTGAGTAAGCAAGGAAAAGGCTGTTGTGGTGGGTACTAAAGCTGTAGCCATCTCTATCGGGGGCAGAGACTGAGCAACACAAGCACTATCTGTTAAATATTTAAGGGGGTGGAAATAAATTTTTGAAGAACTAAGATAACAGCATACAACTCTACTAATTGAGCTGACTTATACTTTGTGGGAAAAGAAAAGGTTTGGAAGTTTGCAACATAGGCAGTAAGACCATTGGACGAACCACCTGTAAGTATTGTTTGAGCATTGTCAATATGGGTAGATCTAACTATTTTGGAGAAAATAACAGGGTGAGTTTTAAAGAAGGAAAGAAAGGGAGAAGGGGGATAATGGGTATCAAAATGGGCAGGACAGGTTAATAGCAAGGTTGCCCAATCATAATCATTATCAATTAACCACTGTAAATTATCTGGGGAATAAGGTGTAACAATGATATGAGGGTGGATTCCAAAAATCTGCAATCCTTGTAAAAGAGCTTTTCTTATAAGTGAGACTATAGCTTGGGTATAAGGATAAATAACCTTCTTTGGGGATGCAGGTAAATGAACCCACAAAAGGGGACTAGTTTGCCAAAACGGCGGTGGGTGTATAACAGGAAGGCAATATTAATAAAAACAGGGGGAGGGTTATATTTAGACGACAAACTTGGGCTTGCTCAAGGGCTTGTTCTACTAATCGAAGTGCACCATGAACTTTCATAGTGAGGGCTCTGGGGGAACAGGGATCTGTATCTCCATTTAGAATATCAAATAAAGGTTTCAATTGACCTGTGGTGACATGCAAGGAGGGCCGCATCCAGTTGATGTCCCCAAGTAATTTTTGAAAATCATTTAAGGTTTTTAACTTATCAACAGCAATAACCAATTTTTGAGGGCGTATAAAAACATCATTAATCTGGAAACCTAAATATTATGGGGCACTGTATTGGATCTTTTCAGGGGCTATTTGAAATCCCTTGTTCTGTAGAAGTTGACGTGTGACAGAGAAACATGCCTGGAGATCGGATGACTTACTTGTAGAAAATAGAATGTCATCCATATAATGAATAATATTAACTGCAGGAAATTGCAGTCTTATGGGATGAAGTATTTTTGCAACATAATACTGACACGTGGTGGGGCTATTTGCCATACCTTGAGGGAGGACGACCCAGTGGAATCATCACCAAGGGAAGGAGAAATTAACACTAGGAATACTGAAGGCAAACCTGGAAGCATCATCAGGATGATGAGAGATGGTGAAAAAACAATCTTTTAAATCTATAGTTATAATATGATGTCCTAAGGGAATGGCCACTGGATGGGGCAGACCGGGCTGAAGTGGCCCCATGGGTTCCATGGAATCATTAATTTTTCTCAAATCATGTAACAAATGCCATTTTCCGGACTTCTTTTTTATCACGAAAATGGGAGAGTTCCAAGGAGAGTTAGACGGAACAATGTGTCCAACTTGTAGTTGTTCTGACACAAGTTGTTCTAAAGCTCTGATCTTTTCTAAGGACAAGAGCTACTGAGGAGTCCAGAGCAGCGTATTAGACTTCCACTTTATTTTCATTAGCATATCTTCCTCAGCGGCCCCCACTATAAATGCAGTAACCTAAACCTTGGTGGCCAACATTCCCGGACTGTTTTACAGGTTCTATTCTACCTTGTAGCAACTTACCCAACCCTTTTCCTGGTATGTACCCCTGCTTAACGATTTGGGAGAAGGCTTTTGGATAGGAAGTAGCCAACACAACATCCATAGCAGTGAGCACATCTCAGCCCCAAAGGTTGACTGGTATTTGAGAAAGAATGTAAGGCTGGAAGACTCCTGTGTGCCCTTCTTCATCTTTCCAGGTTAACATTTTGGCACTACGTTTAAGCAAGTTGGCATAGCCCAAGCCTACTAGTTGGGTGGAAGCAGAATCAACAGGCCAATTTTGGGGCCATGACTTAGAATTTATAATTGATTTGTCTGCACCAGTGTCAAGCAAACCTTCCATTTTTTTTTCCTTCAATTGTTAAGGTAAGCATGGGACATTGGCCACAATCTTTTACCCAAAAGGCCATTTCTGTCTGTCCTGTAGCCCCAAAGGCTTTGTTAGATCGGTCTTGTGGCAGGGTGAAGCCAACATTGGTGATGAGGGATAATAATACTAATTGGGCAATTTGCTATTTGCTGCCCAGCCGAGATAGAAATAGCACCAGTAAGGGCAGCTGCTGCCACATTAATTTCTCCAGCATAATCATTATCCACAACCCCAGGTACCTTATGTACTCCTTTTAAAGCTATGCTGTCATGGGCCAAGATTAATCCTACTGTGTCTTTAGGTAGTGGGCCAAAAATACCTGTTGGGAGTAACTGGGCACCTTCAGATGATGTTAATATCATTGTAATGGTGGAACGGAGGTCCAATCCTGCGCTTCCTCAGGACACTCACCAGTTGGCTAATTGGGAAGGGTGATACGGGCTGGCTAGATATGGTTGTTGACTCCCAGCTGCATATTTGTACATTCCAACTGTTTCCCAGGCCAGGAATGCATGGCCCAGAAACAAGTTTTCTGACTGTAGGGGTTGGCCATACACATCTGTTTGGGAGCGACACTCATTTGTCCAGTGTCTGACTCTTTTACATCTGAGACAGAGGCCGGGTCCCCTGTCCTGAGATGAGACTGGAGAGTATTCTAAGGAACTTTTTCCCTTTCTTCTGACTGGGCACTCATGCTGGAAATATCTTGGCTGTCTATAGTGGTAGCAAACCGGATTAGAACTGTTTGATTTAGTAAGGTCACGGACAGCCTTAACTATGGTTGCTACCATATTTGTAGATCCTGAAATACCACTACAAAGTCTGATCCACATATCCAATGGTTCTTTTCTGTGTGAACGGATGGCATCTTTACAGGTAGAGTTGCATTTTCATAGGCTAATTGCTGTATGAAAGGCATAGCCAGCTGAGTGTCAGGGAATACTCGGGCAGCTGCCTCCATCAGGCGATTGACAAAATCGGAGTAAGGTTCTTCTCCCTTTTGAATGATTTTGGTTAGGTCTGCCTGACACCCTCCCTTTTGAGGGAGGAGGTACCATGCTCTGATAGCGGCGACGTTGACTTGAGCATAAACTCCTAGGTCATAATTTATTTGCTGAGTACCTTGACCGTATTGACCTTCTCCCATCAGCATGTCAACATTACGGTCAGAGTGGCCTGCATCAGCATTACAGCAAGCCATCTCTAAGCAATTGCCTCGAAAGAGAGACAGCCAAAAGATGTAATCACCTCCTTGCAAAACTGCCTTAATTGAGGACTTTGAATCATCCGGGGTCATACAAGTACCGGAGAAGGTCTCTAACATGCTGATGGTGAAAAGCGATTGGGTGCCGTAGCTATCGATGGCCTCCTGTAGCACTGATGCACCTGTTCTTTGCCCGCCCTCCTCTTGAGGCTCGTGTTGGTAAACCGGCAAGGCATGAGTCCAGCAATAGGGAGGAGGGTGTGACGGGACCTCAAGTGAACATTTTTCTGACCCCACTGTATTTGTTGATTGCTGCCCTATCAAGACCTTTGGTAACAGTTTTTCTACGTTGATAATCTTTTGTTCTAAGATCTGAGTGGTTGATGCCAGCAATGGCGGGTGTCCGAAGGTGGTGGATCTGGATTGCTATTTGCCACGTTTAAATTGGAGAGGCTAGGATAGAGACGCCTCTTCCGTCGCGCACATAACTCCTCGTTCGGAATCAGAGTCCTCACCAGAAGAGGACGATGTCTTAGAGGAGTCAGAGTTGACAACACTTCCTCGCTGGGACTCTCTTTCTTTTATTTCATCTAAAACTTCCTGACATTCAGCTACAGATTTCTGAAGGGAGCTGCGGGAGGATAACAGACATCCTTTTATCAGCTGCCATAGCGGTCAGACTCCATTCGGGAAGGGACTGCTTTCCCGTTCCCATCTACAAAGGTGCTCTTTGTGGTGCTCCCCTTGCGGGATATTAATCTTTCCTCCTTCTAAAAACCAAGGGCTAACTTGTTGCAGAAAAGACACATAACTGCTAGCAGTACTTTGTTTTATACCGGTACCACTATACTTTAATAATCTCGTTAATGCTCTAGTAGCCTGATGCTTAGAAATCTCCGGGCCCATTACTGACTCTCTTTATTTGCTCTCACCCCGAACGCTTCACGCAAAGTCTTCACCGCGAGGTTCCTCAGTAGCTCCACCATATCAGGTTCCCCTTACGGGCCACCAATTTGTCCCAGTCTGCAGGACACAACACTCAAACCCTGAGGGTGGATTAGGAATGCTGGGCTGCTAGCCCCCAGGCTGCTGGCCCAAGAAACACACGGACACATGTACTGGGTGGAAAAGAGTGCCTCCTGCTCTTTAGTTTACTCCTCATATATATACCTTCTTCTCTAGGGGAGGAAGGGGAGGGGAGGAGTTTCCTGGAAGTAATTATCTTCATTGAAACAGGGAAGGAACTAATCATCTATATTGAAACAGGGGAGGAACTAATTATTGGAACAGGAACAAGAGAGGAGGTTCTCTTCTGCTTGCTTTACACAGGATGTTCTGGCCTAATATCCTGCTTGCTGTGGCCCTGCTTGCCCAAGGCAGTCTTTGCAACGCAACAGATTGTCAGGTAGGCCAAGTCTAAGGTCTGTAAGTCTGTGGCTCCTAACAACTTCCCACTATTCCTCATCCTAGAAATATCTCTTAAGAATAGAAATGAGTTTACCGGTCCAGTGCAATTGCACAAAGACTAAAATGCTCACTTTGTAAATGCCAAGATCCCATATGGGTGCTATTTTGTATCCTGGCAGCTCTGCTTCCCATCCAGCTCCCTGCTTGTGGCCTAGAAAAGCAGTAGAGGATGGCTCAAAAGCCCCGGGATCCTGTGCCCTCCTGGGAGACCCTAAAGAAGTCCGTGGATCCTGGCTTCACATTGGCTCTGCTCTAGCTGTTTTAGCCGTTTGGGAAGTGAACCAGTGGATGGAGGACCATTCTCTCTGTCTCTCCTTCGCTCATCAAAATAAATCTTTTTTTTAAAATGAGCATACCCATTTTAAAGAGGACTCTGAGAAAGACTGAGGTAATACCCTTTTTGGCTGGGGTTGACACCTCCTGGAAGTGCAGACAAACCTTGAGATAGCTGCTTCATTATGGAGCCTGAACTAGCCATGATCGGCCCAGGGTAGATCGCACTGTAAAAGCACGCATATTCATTAAAGCGTATCAAGGAACATGAGCATGAATCAATATGAAAAATGAGTTGTCAGCAACTTGTCCTCAATATCAGCTCAGTGTCACCAGTGTTTACTTAAAAGTTGGTGTTTGGCAGGGAAGGACTTCCCCATGGCTGGGGACATACTCGGACTGCCCCTCTTCTGATCTGTGATGTGTGATGTTGAGAAGCAGCTTTTGCCCTTTGGAAATGTAAAAATGGGTGGGACACTGCACCTGCGATGCTCTCAGCATCCCATAAATATGTTGATTGTGATTCTTGGCGTTAATTCTGCTGTTTAACCAGGATCATGTAGAAAGACATTAGGGCTGCCTTTTAGGAAGTTTAAAGGGTGAAAAGAGTACACATCCTTGCCAACAGGTGCTAGATGTGAGTGAAATATGCAAAGCATTTGGGTGCT
Source organism: Ochotona princeps (assembly GCF_030435755.1). Classification (NCBI taxonomy): domain Eukaryota; kingdom Metazoa; phylum Chordata; class Mammalia; order Lagomorpha; family Ochotonidae; genus Ochotona; species Ochotona princeps. Next base: position 85,114,082 of record NC_080837.1, read on the forward strand.
ACTTGCCTACGTAGATCCTGTGTTTCCTTGCACCAGACACATTACCTAGAGTCGCATCGCCTCTGCTAGGTAACACAGACGGCCTTGGCACTGAGTCTGTCTCTTCCATTAACTTTGGTGTTTTCTTCTGAGATTGTTGTTACTCTAGGACCGATTCTGACACTATGAAGAAATCTCATGGGATTTGAGAGGGAAGAACTGTGTGATAAGTTGGGGTCATTCTTTTCTTTGAATCCAAAACACAGCAGTATCTATGTGAAGCTAGCTTAGAGGAAATTTTTTTTTTCAGAACTGAGTTCATTCTGTATTGATTGAGATTCCGAGTGCTAAACTTCTGTGGACTGTTGTGATGATGTGTGGGGAAATGTTGACACACCATCGTCAGAGCTGGAGCATTTAGTGTACCGCCTGTCAGGACTGTGGCTGCAGAGGTCAGTTGTGCCTCCGCATTACTGTATCCCTCCCCTGTCCTGGGAATTCATATGGTTGAAGTTCACTTTATGCTATGACAATAGTGCACCTTGAAGCTGAGGGCAGCCTTCCGTCTTTGTCTTGTCAGCATGTCTGTGACCTCTTGGCAACATCACCATTGATGCGGGTGCTGATGTGGCGCTGGAGCAATGAGCTTCTGAGGAGAGGCCAGGAGGAGCAGAGGCTCACCCCCACTGCTGTCTTCCACCCAGAACCTAGGCAAGTTGGAAGAGAAATGGGATGACACTTGTATCCATCTCAGAAATAAAATGGTCTAATTTGTACTTTGGGTTCCAACATCTGCCCAAGCCAACTGCAATGTAAGTTGCTTCTGGGCATGCTAGGTTAGTATCACCCTGTTGGTGCTTCCAAATTCCTGGTCAAACATTAAAGTAGGACTTTTATGAACTTCTGGTCATCCTCTTGTCCATGCAAATCCTGGATTTCACAGAGTGAGATTCATTTTTGTGGATCCAGATGTTTATCACATTGTGGGAATTCAACAGCTCTGGGAGAGAGCATTGGTTTCATCAGTCTGTATACAAATTTTCTAAAAGGCAGAGGAGTTATGTCAAGGCCCATGTTGCATTCAAATATCATATGTATATAAAGCAACTAAAGGCTTCTGAAATTTTAACTAATGAGCATGAATTAATTATGTTAGCATACCTTTAAATTTTATTTTACTTTTTCTGGACCATCCTAATGGACTGTGTAAATGCCCAGAGAATACATCTACATCAAATGCGTGTATTTGTGGCTACAATTCTCATCCTCAGAGTATTAACACATCACAAATGTTCCACAAATGTCTGTTGAATGAACAGGTACCCACTGACTAAGGTTTTGTGGGAGGCTGTTCTGGGGAATGAGTGCTTTCCAGAGGACATTTCTACATTCTGACAGTGTTAAGTCCTAAGACAAAATTAAATGAGCAACTTTCAGAAATATTTGTAGTTTTTGCATTTTGCTTTGGTTTGAAAGCTTCTTAGAGGAGGCAGAGGAGAAAAATCCGGTGTATTTTAGGGCTGGAAATAGTGCAGCACAGGACAGGTAATCAATCGATTTATGGTGCATAAATGAATGACTGCTGCCAAAGTATTGGGCTTTCAAAATTGTGAATGGCTTTGTACTTCCAGTCTAGTCCAAAATACTCCTTAATCAAAGAATAGTCATAGTAGCTTTTGCTATGTCACTATCATTTGTTGGCTCCTCCCATCCATCACTATTTTATTCTGTATGACTGAGTGTGGATTGAAAAATGATTAAGACCTTATCTGTTTTCTTAAAATGATTGTGATTAAAAGACCATTAAGAATGTGCTTTTGAAATCACTCTTTCGCAGTGGGCAGAAGTTAATGTAACAGCGGAAAAACATGGGCACCAGAGCACAAAGACCGAGTTAGTGCTGTTACACCAGCACGTCGTAGACTCCAAACCCATTGCTTGGTCTCTGCTTTGAATTAAGCCCGAGCTACCAAGATTTGAATGAAGAGAATGTGGATTCAGGGTTTTCAGGCTTTCAATCATAGCATGTAGGATCTGCGGGAAAACATGTAATTCCGTAAAAGTATTATCTTAAAACATTATTGCATAGAAAGAAGGAAACTCAGGATTGCTTACAAAGGAAAATACTGCTACAGATAGAAAATTTACTTCAATATCTTAGGAACTTTGTTATTTAAAGAGATCAGCAGACCCTGCAAAGTGTACCAAGGTGGGTCCCAGGGGAAGGTGCATGATCCTAGGAAGGGCGGGGCTGTCTTAGCTCCTTCTGGGATGTCACTTCAAGAAGAGGGAAGTGTCCTCTCGTGAGTCTTAGTTTTTTAATCATTTCAGTAATTTGTTAAATGGGTTAAGAGTGAAAAATATCTGTAAGAATGCCCACCACAGATCCTCTCATTCTTCTTCCCTTGGAAGGAAGCGGGTCACAAAGACTTCTGCTCGTGGCCTGGGTGACATGGCTGTTCACTGCACTGACAATGAAATAGGACAACTGGGAGCTGCACAGAAGTTTAGAGATGATTAAACCAGAAGTTTCCAAATACTTTAGGAAACATTTTTGAAAGCATATGTTAAACACACATGAAACAAATGGAATGGATTTATTACAACGGAAACATAGTAAAGGCCCCAGAGTTGCAAGCCCTGGGCTTCTCCAGGAAGCTTGCCACTGAGCTACTTGGCTTTGGGAACCATTGCAATCCTTTAACTCACTTTATGTGTTCCTGTGTCTCTGACTCCTCTGCCAACAAATTTTGAGTGTAGATGAAAGATTCAAGTGGACTTAAATAATTTGCCCAAGGCTACTCAATTGATTGGCAGCAGAATGGAAGGAAACAAATTTCCTGTCGACTCATTCCATCATGCCCCACTCTGTCAGAGTAGGCTGTTTGGTTGCAATATGTGAGAGATGACTCAGTGGCTTAAACCTCGCTCGCACACACACTGACCTTTAGGTTAGTGATGAGGCTGTCCCTCACAGGGTCCCTTCCCAGGAACGGGGAAGCTCCCTCTTAGGAATTTCCTATTTTGGAGAGTTCAGCACTAGTAATCAGATAATTTTACATAAAGAAGGCACAATTTCTTCCCACAAGGAACACATCTCCATACAGCCAGAGGAGAACGCAGCCCTAGAAGGACAGGGAATAAAGGAAGATGCTTTATCCATTCTCACTGATGACGTACTCATATTTTCTCTTCCTTTATATTAGAATCAATTTCATAACTCCAAAACATATTTTAATGCAGAACAATAATAATATTGAAATACAGAAATAGATTTTAAGGATAATTTTATTGTGAAATGCATTGTTCTATACATGATTTACTGTAATACGAGCCACATCGACTGTGAAGTCTCTTTGGCCCTAACATTCTTTGCAGAGTGCAGGCTATCACAGAAAGATAGCATATCTCCTTGCTTGAGTTAGTAAAATCTCAACAGGAAACTTTTTAAACCATCTCTGCATCATTGGGCATGACTGACAGTGAGATGCCCTTATTTACAAAGAAGACTGGCTAATACTCAAGAAAAGGGGTTTTCCGTAAAGGCTATTGGAAACTCAAGGAAAGATGGGAGATTCCAGGAAACTTTTTATGCTCTGCTGTTGGGCGACTACACACTGGTGTGACTCAAGACAGCTCAGAGAGTGTGACGCAGATCCACAATCAAGGCTTGGAAGCTCTCACACTGGGCAAGGGCTAGTATGCAATGATGCCTGATTGGTTTCAATCTCCTTATTTCTCAAGATTTAAATTCAAGGGCAAGATTATTCAGTTATTCTAATTATTCCCAAGAGAAGCTGTTTTTTAGTTAGGCACAGACTTTTGAGATAAAGGAGTTCTTGAGAAGTGGAAAATTACATTGGTCAGCGAAGAAAAAGGCACGTAAACAAACAGGAAAAGCAAAACCCAACAAGCCCTGAGAACACAGGGCTAGGAACGCTGTCCTGCATGGACAGGCACGCGCTGCCTTTCTCAGAGCCGGACTTCTCATCCTCCAGCAGTTGATGCCCAGCACCAGCCTGTGGCTGACCACTCTCCTCCTGCCTCTAGTTCCACTGCTGTGATTTCATCTCTGAAGCAGCTTCTCCGGCGTCACCAGCTGCTTTTCGTCTTTTCACTGTTGTAATGCCCTAAATGCCACTGCTAATATCTATGGCATACATTTTCATATACCAGAGAAGTTGAAAAATAGAGAATTTTCAATGTCCTTGGAAGGTCTACCTTGACCTAAAAATCTGTGAGACATAGATGATTGTTGGAATTTCTGTTCCTGCTTCACTGAGCAAAGCTCTGGAACTCAGGTCTTCCTCCAAGACGGATCTCTTGAGGAAACAGTGATAAAAGCACAAGTCCAGTTCTACAGCAGACTGTTTTTTTTTTTAATTCAGATTTTATTTTCTAATTCACTGTTGCATGGGATAGAAATTGTAGCCTACTGTTTGAGGCAAGCCAAGACATCTGTCCATATATGTAGATGATGGATTACAAAGATGGAAGTCGGAACAGGAAGGTTTGCTGAAAGACAAATTTTCTCTTCAAAACTTTCTTATCAGGTAACTAAATTTATTAACTTTTTCAGTTATTTTTTTTCACATTTCTAAAATTATTTTCATCATGATTAGGGTTCAACGAAAAGTGAAGCTGTTTTCATTGATAGTGAAAGTAAAATCTAGATAGAAACGATGAGAAACACTCAGGCAAATGCTTAGTTCTAGAAATACTGGAACGGTTGCCGAGCTTCAATGTGTACTTCCAAACTTAGCTCAGTGTCACATGCTCACTGGCTTAATCATTGGTCGTTCTGCTCTGTCAAAGCTCTTTGGAATTTAAAAAAGATGTTAAATATTAATCAAAACCAAATACTTTCAATATTGAAGGAAATCAAATCTCATCTCTTCACCACTCTCTCTTCACCTCTTTACCAATCGATTTGTCTATGCCTCTATTTCTCCATCTGTCTCTCCGCTGCTCTTCCCGGTACACACGTAATTTCTCTATCTTTTTACCAACAATGTAATGTTACCAACAGACTTCCCTGCTGCCAACAATTTCACCTAAGAGCCTCTATTGTCTTTCTACTGGTAATAAATGATAATAATTAAAGGCAAATACACAATAATTAGTCACACTGCGTTTCTCCATCTGGCGTACCTGTGTCCCATCAGTGTCTTTGAAAGAGAAGACAGGCAGCATATTGCAGCACATCCTGCTAATGGGTCTAAGTGGAAAATGGGGAGGCAAGAGGTCATTGAAGAAAGGTCAGCAGCAAGACAAGCACATTGCACTTTTTATTAAAGCAGCCATTGATGATTTAGCTATGTTTTCTCCCCAAGATAACAGTAAATGAGAGAATCTCACCAGGCAGGGGATCACCTATACAGAGTATTAATTTTGTTATTTAAATCACAGTCACCATGAGCGTTGCCATTTATTTATTTATCGTTCGCTTCTTATCTGCCAGGGAATATATGCTACCTCTGACGATCTTGCAAGGTAGGTTGGAAAACCACCTCCGGTTTTCAGATGAAGAATTTAACAAGAGACTAAGTTACATCTCCAGGACTGGAGAACCCATCAGCACAGAAGCAGAAAGATTGAGAAACAGACTTTTGAAAATTTGACAGAATATATTAGAGCTGTTTATCAATGACCTTGAAAGTTGAAAGTTGACTTTTACTAGATGGATTGGGAAGATAAGTATTAATATACAGTATAGATTTTCAGAGAATAAGTTAATACGGCCAGCAAGTCTTTGGAAAGCATGTGATGCTGAAAATACACACAGAAATCAAGATTTATCCATGAGGAGGGGACATTCTGAATTGCATTAGATAAGCAAATTTCAGATGATTCTTTTCTTTCTCTACCAATAAAAAGGATACTTATCGGTGAGGCTACTGCATCTTCTTCAAAGACGAACAACATTGCTGAATTCGGCAGCTCCTCCTATGAACTGACCAAGACCTAAAACAGATTTTAGTTCACCCAGCATTCTGCGTTTGCTTCTTGTAACTCCAGGCTCTATTCATATTTTTAAGGCTTGAAATGTCCTCAATCCACACATCCATATATACAAGATGGGCTGTCACTTGTCACTCCATCTGTTCACACTCCAAAGTTGTCATTAGCTTCTCACAAGAAAATGGAGTTTTCTATAAGCTTTCTTTTACTCCAAAAGAGAAGACTGGGAACGTGTGGCCTATTGGAGGTAACCATCTCATGTTTCCAATGTTTCCCAGGAGGCATGCTGCTGTCGGTGGATCTGCACAACTCCTGAGCCCATGAGGTGGGACAGGACTCCAAAGGTGAACCTGGAGACAGGACTGCTGGAGTGGAGAGAAAAAAAAAGTGCTTGAGTCCATGTTTGAAGTAGCTGGAATGAGAAACAGTACCTCCACTTGCTCCATGTCAGACACAAGCAGGAGAAAAACAAGATCAGGGTTTTGCAATCAGTGTAAATTGTTATCCACCAGGCATTTGTGCATCTCAGCTCCTCTTCTGAAACACAGGGTCCTACAAAGACAGCAGCACCTGTTGCTGACTGTGCAGGAACAGCCTCACCATGTAATCAAGGCAGCCCCATCTGCGGTGAAATCTCCTCACTTTTCTTTTAAAGATCAGATCCTTCGCCGCTAATGAGCTAACGGGAGGGGCGCAATGTCTTTCTTGATTCTGTGTCTGTGGTGGAAAGCTGGGCAAATTAAAATCAGCGGAGGTTTTCCCTGGTTTCCAAGGCCAATATCTCTGTCTTTCCAAACTTCTGCGTTGCACAGACTTTCAGTTTAGATTCAGGTTGAACAGCAGGCAATGGTTAATTGGATTCTTCCTTCTATCTATCTAGTCATCAAAGGGCAGAAGACACTCCTGATAATTCTGTTCTCATGTCTTCTCTGAGTTTCATGCCCAATTTGATAGCCAAGAATCATACACTTTTACCTTCAATATTTTAGTGTATCTGTTTTCTCACTTTCATCCCAGACACCAGGGTCATAGGACAGATCTTTGATATTTCCCATGTATTATTACAATTCCAACCATTTCTCACCTTGCTATCTGTGACTCTCCATTGCCATGGCGTCTAGCACACTGGCTTGGAATAGCTCTATCAGCTTACATTTCTCTTTTGCTTGCATTTGTTGTAATTAGTTCTTATGTAGTTATTTCCCACACATCACACTGAGCTTTTCCAGGGCATAGACTGAACATTAAATGCTCATAAAGCAGTTGTTGAATCACTGACTGGCTTATTTTCTAACTGTCCCTTAACACAATCCTGAAACTGGCTCAGCCAACCACAGCCTGTTGATCAAGTCAGTCCCCAACTGCTCCTGTAAGGTGCTGTAGGAAAACAGCCATGCCCAATCATCATCCAAGCCATCAGTATCCATGGCTGCTTTCACATTAATAGCAGTCAGACATGGGCAGTTTTGACAGAGACTGTCAAAACTTAGAGACTTTCAAAGTCTGAGGTTTCCAGTCTGTCACCTACAGAAAGAAGTTGCTGAATCCAGTTTTGAAACTTAAAAACGGGTGTAGGCATTATGCCTAAAACACAAGCTTTGGAACTTATAAACCACAAAATACAGCATTTGGCCCAGTGGAAAGACCCCCAAGACCCACGTTGCTATCTTAACTCCACTGTGGATTGCACAGCTTCTGAAATGTTGGTTCTTGGCACAATCACAACTGTTACATACTTGATGATGCCCATGTCCCTCAACACTAGAGGATCACTTCATCGTTGAGCCTGGCTCTGTGTGCTTAGATTATCTCTGCTATAACCCTAACTCCTCCAATGTGGTATTGGTTGGTGACTTAAGGAGACCATATGTCTTTCTACTGCTCAGCATCGTCCTGACAACAGAGAGGATGACAATAAAATTCCACAAATTGCTGTGGAAAAGCAATACAATTCCCCATGGAAATTGTATAATAGAGTCGCCGCTGTGAACTCTTTGCGTCTTGGCTTGTTTGGTTGTTTTGCTCCGTCACTCATACTGATTCAACTCGCCAGTACCTCACGAAGAGTTTGTTTTCCCAAGTTGTACCAAACTCCAAATGCCAAGGTTGTGCCCATGAACTCTTTGACTCTGGTGCCTGCGTAGAAGACCATGGATTAGGGAGGACAGTTTCATATCATTCTGAGGGTTCGGGTCTGCATCTTAGTAAATCTAGAATAATTCTAAGAGGTGAGCAAAGACTTCACAGCATTACGAACCTTAAATAGGTGAACATCTCCAGATATCTTAGCCTGCTAAGATGTGTACTCCAGGATCCTAGCCAGATTTCAAGTTGGAAGAAAACTACCCTTTTCTAAAAGCCAAGGTGTCTTCATTTATAAGCTGTGGGACTAGCCCAGTCTGGTGAACTTGTCCTCTCCTTGGCCAAGTTCTTGGGAACTCAAGTGGCTGCAGAGTCCAATTCTCAGTGTCTCTTCTTTTAAGCGGAGTGACTGCAATCACACACACAAAAAAAAGACAAACTTACTTTTCAATTTGAGCATAATTTTTTGTGATTCCTTCCTGCTGCAAACAGAGGGAAAACACGTTTTGATTATATTTACCAATGTATCTGATCATCCTGGAATGTTGGAGAACATCTCATGTCTGAAAAGCGGCCTCAGCAGAGTGCCTGCTGGGTTTGGAGCTTGTGTAGCTTTCACTGTGTCCCTGGAGATGCCAGGTACACAAGGGGCAGCCAGGACCCAGTCTCTGCTTCCTGCCCAGCATGCTGCACCCTGACACATGCAGCTTCTCCCATGGGGTGCTCAGTGCACAGAAGGGTATTTGTGGAAGTCAGAACAATCACAGCTTGGAGCTGTGATCTCTTTGCTATGAATTTCTCTTGCCATAACCCATCCGTCTTGCTCTGATGCCAGAGCTGTCCATTTGAAACACAAATCTGATCATGTCACTTCTCCTCTTAAAACCCATCAAATGCTCCTCCTTGCTCAAACGATGATGTCCTAAATCCTTCGGGAAGACTCACAAGTATTCATGCTCTGACCCACGAGCTTGCCTGGCTAATCCATCCTTTCATCCACTTAAAAGCTATTTATTTATTTACTTATTTATTTGTTTGAAAGGCAAAGTGACAAAGTGAGAGAGGGAGAGAGAATATAAAAGGAACCATCTTCTATCTACTGGTTCATTCGTCAGATGGTCACAGTGGCCAGGGTGGGGCCAATCCCAGGTCAGTGGTCTTGAAGTTCATCCAGATCTCCCACATGAGTGGCAGGGGCACAAATACTTATACCATCTTTTGTCTGCAGGAGACTGGATGTGAAGCAGGGCATCTGGAACACGAGCCAGTGCTCACATTTGCAGGCTAGTGTCTCAGATGGAGGCTTAATCCACAGTGACGCAATGCCAGCCCTTGTTGGTTTCTTAAGACTTAGACTCAGACATTCTTCCTTTCTTCGTCAACATTCCACAAAAATGGGTATGTCTTCTTAGAACTGTGCCTATAAAATACATGAAAATCTATTCTCTGTAGGTCAGTAAAATATTTTAAAATAGGTATATGGGTATACCTGTATAGTACAAAGTCCCTCAAATGTTATCAAGTGACCTTGAGCACATCACCCTATCTCTGCACTCTTTGTATCACCAAGAAGGCAGGGAGCATCCTTCATTTCTGCTCGCACAGCTGTCTGGCTCTCTGGCGAAGGTGGGCTCTGCGGAAACAGAGAATGGCTGGATCAAAGACTTGAATCCTTTCTGCTTGTCAACTGCAGGACTTCGAGTGGTCACTCTCCTCTCCACTATAGACTTTACACCTGAGAGGCAGGAGCTCCCTGCCCATCTTATCTGCCACTGTCTCCAACTTCTCCATTTGTCACATGGGGTAATAGTTCAACAAGGATGTACTGAGAAAGCTAAGTTGTTAAAGGTTAGAACTTCAATAGGCCTAGGATCTACATTCAGGCAACTTTTGCTCCCATCAGGTGTCTAAGACAGGACTGTGATGTCAGGTGGACAAGTCTCATGTGAGTCTAACAGTGGTAAGATATAAGAAGAAAGCATTAAAGTGTAGGAGTGGAGAGAGACATTACTTCTGACAGTTAAGGTTCATTTGTTCAACAGGTATTTGTTAGACATCTAGTGTACGCATAGTACATGCTGGACTCTGGCAGAAAGGGAGTTAGGGTTCTTGCCCAAAGTCAGAAGCTTTAGGCAGAGACCATTGCTGTTCAGGGGGGAAGGAGAGGACAGAAAATGTTCCCATGGAAGGCTCCTAAATCAAACTATGTGCCAGCGAAAAAGCGGTAGGGGCAAGGTGCAGGCTGGCCAAATATAGGCCAGCCCCTCTTGGCGTCCAGGGCACAGATGTAAAATGTGACCAGTTCCTGAGTTCCCTTGTCAGCACTGATGAGAGAGTTTGGGACAGCTGCTGTTTCTCTAGTGCCTCCTTCGCCGTCCAGAGTGGCAAGTCAGACTGTGGCTACTGGGATGCCGAGGCCACAGAGAACAAGCTGGCTCTTGCAACCTCTGAAGAGAAGCCTGGCCACAACCAGAGTCTTCAAGTCACCTCAGCACAGGGGGCAGAGAGGGGCAGTGGGGATGCTGCAGCCTCTGGGAAGCGCCCACCCACCACACCTGGTCCTGCTGACTGGGGCCTGATGGAGGCATCCTCTTTGCGCACCTGGCACTGGGGGTTGCACCTTGCTCATCCACAGGCTTCAGCTTTCATCTCTGAGAAATATCCAACTAGGTAAGAATTTCAGAGATTCCTTCTGAAGCCTCCTCTTTATGAAAACCTCTGTGTGTAACCTCAGGCAGACCCTCTTGTTTCCATTTTCTGGGCAGAGCTGAGCTGAGTAGGTTCCCAACAAGTGTTTTGAAAATGAACTCAATTGAATGATGTTATGTTTAGCTCACATTACCTGCTGGTGCTGAAGTACAGAATGATGCGCTAGACTGGGCATTTCTACCAAAAACACCCCCCAAAAAAATCTTGTTGGGAAGGAAGCTAGGGAGAAAGTAGATTAAGAACATCATAAAAACAACTGCAAACAATTTGCTATGGAAATCTGAAAAAGAAGGAAAATTATATGCTTTGGGTCATGAAAAGAGAAGGTAGTATTTGAGGATCCTTGGTTTCTTTGACTGTTTTAGGATGAAATATTATCAGCCTACAAATCAATTTAATCGTATAAAAAAATTAGCCTGTCCCACAATGTAAAGTAGACATGGAGAATAAGAATGAATGAGAAGGAGGATGTGGAGGGAGAGAAGGGCGAGAGAAGAACATGAAAAAACTCTTCAGGAGATTAATTACTGAAAATCACATGACTGACTTTGCTGCCACTCTACAGGTTACTTGAGCCCTGCCAAACCCATTCGTGGGCAAGTCCTCCACAGGACCTGTTCATCAGCTGGATCAGGCCCTCCCATTGTGTGTGTAGCAAGACCAAAATTCCTGGCCACAGATGATGGGCCCCCGTTACCTATGCCTGGCTGTCACTCTGTCACCCACCACAGTTCTATCTGAAATGGTAAGACTGTTGATGTCATGCTCATTAGCATATCTCTGTGTTTGTTAGCCATTTGTGTCCACAAGCTCATAAGCTCTGTGTCCTGCCTGTGCCTGTCTCCTGGCAACTCCTCTCAGCTTTGATTGGTGACTGGCATATGGTTGGCACTCAGTCAGCATTGGCTAAATGGATGAATAATATTCCACGACAAATTGTCTTACTATACTTCGGTTTAAAACATTCATCCAGCCGATGGATTCCTTCGGTTTCAGAAATGTCGACATCATCTCCCCTTGTCCCTGCTCTGTGCTGAGCCTCACCAAGGTGCACTCAGGGCACCCCGAGTCCCTCCCTGCAGAGAGGTCACCTAAGCCTCCCACATCAGAGAGTTCTCACGGCTGTTGCCTGCACCTTCATGCCACCATTTTTCCTGAGGAAATCCTGCAGTGACACCATGGAAAACTGTAGACACAGAACCTGCCCTCAGGGAATGTATAGCTTGTTGAGACAAATAATCACAGTGACAAACTATGGGAAAGAGACAGGAAAGCGAGCACTTGAAGAACCCTCTCTGGAGTGAACTACCGCCACGCTTTCTACTGAATCTCGGTGTGCTGCGTGTTATCCACTCTTTCTATTTTATGTTGGTGTCAATTCAGTCTTGTCCCCCAGGTTTTCAGCTGCAAATTTCCGGTGTGACTACCAACACTGACACACTGCACACATGTATAAGGAGGTCAGAGGCAGGAAACGGAGATGCGCAATAGACTCTCAGTAGTTGCTCCCAAGTGAGATTGACCTTGAACGTCACAGCACTGCCCTGCTGAGATCTGGCTAGCCAGGCTGCGCCAAGACCCAGCAGAGGTGCCATGCGTTGTTTCCCTGATGCCATTCACCTTTTCCACAGCCCCCGAATTGGCTGGAGCTGCTCCTTCTGCATTCTCATTGCTTATGTTCCTCATCCCGTCTTAAAATAAAAGGCTCACCCAGCCATCCACCCTGTTTTTTCCTTCTAAAAACTGAGCAGTTGTCATTGAGCTGATACAACCTTGTCATGGGCTTCAGAGCTGCCTCTGATTTCGATCTAGAAAGCTCTGCTAGGTCAGAGCTGCCTTCAGACCTTGCCCTGCAAAAGGGGATCATAGAAAATCTCCACGCCATGCAAGGCTCCAGGGGCTTGTGCAAATGGTGAGCAGAAGTCACCTCTTGGGACCGCCAGCTGACGCCAACTGCCAAGAGAGGGAGAGGCGAGGTGGCTGTCCCTTTCAGGTAACTTCCCTGCAGACTCCAAGCAGCACAGGATCCTCCTGTCGTGACTCCTGGATCTGCAACCTTCCCAGTTCTGGGAGGCAACGTGAGCTTGATTGGGTCCAGCTGAGTGCTGGGCACAGAGGACAATGCCAGGACAATAGTGAGGTGGGGACAGGGACAGTAAAAAGGATGTGCTCCCTATGGGGAATGGACTTAAGCCTACCTGGCACCCCACAAAGCCATCCTATTTCAGAAACCACTGCCCTGGAGATCAATATCAATACCCCATCTCACCAATGAGAAACTCACCAATGGAGCTCAGTCTCCCTGAACGTTTTGTCCAAATTCACATGCTGAGATCCAAGCCACCTGACCCAAATTCTTACAGACAAATCAGGGTCTTCCTGAAACCACACTGCATGCATCAGAGGGGGCAGACCCTTCCCTGAGCGCTGAATGACTGCACCAATGAGCAAAGAAACCAGCTCCTGGCTTCAGTCTGACATTCTAGGCCATGCGTCTGGGTGAGGCGGACAGTGCCCCCAGACAGTGTGTGGGGGCAGAGTTAGGTTCATTCTTCACATTTGTGACCCTGGACACATGGTTAACCTAACAAAGCAGGTTTGCAGCTGGTGCCACAGAGGCTCAGGCCTGCAGGTTGTCCTCTGTCTACTTGCTACGGCTTGCAGTGGACTGCATGTGCTGGCTTCTGTGCCCGCCTGCCTTACCTGGCTCCAAAAGGAGACTCTGGTCTTTCTAGAACATTTGCTATTTGGATTTATCTTTTCCTCTTGACTGTGAGGCCCTTGCACTGGGCTAGCACCAAGACCCTGTCCCCAGGTTACCTATATGGGGGGCCCTGTGTGGAGGTGACTACGGTCTACACTCACTCCAACACTAGCATGTGGATCCTTGGACTGACCGTGGGCTACACACTGTCTCACTGGTATGATTGATAATGTTGATAAAGGGTTAGAATGTCTGAAACACACGCAGCCCGCACTTCCCCACCCCACCCCAGGGTTCCACAAGGGCAAAGCACTGGCCCAGTCAATTTGGCAGCCATGTTTTAAGACTTGTATTTCTTAAAAAAAAGAGGGGGGGGGGAATGTAATCGTTTTCATCCACGCAGGCACATCCCTGAACAGGGGAGAAAAAGCCGAGAAAAGGGGAAAAACTTCCCTGCCACTATCACCTCCACTCATCGCCCCCGCCTGAGCCGTCTCGGTTGCCATGGTGACGCAGGGTTGACCTCTCACTCTCTGCTCTTCCAGGAGCTGAAAAGGTAAAAATGAGCCATTTGGTCTCAAATGAAAATCAACCTCCCTCAGTTAAAAGATGTTAAATCGCTTTCCCTTCGTCAAACCTAATGTTCCGTAGCCACGTTTAAAAAAATAGGAGTGGGGGGTTGGGGGGAGGGACTAGAGGCCCAGAGACTTCCGAAGCCAGTGGGGATGCGGGGCTAGAGGCAGCAGCAGCCACTGAGATCCAGAAAGAGCAGCTCTGGTCCAGGCCATGCAACTACCACGCCGCTCACTGCTGTCTTTCCAGACCCTTCTCTGACCGACAGTGGCCCACAGCGCTGCCTCTGGCTCTGTCCTTCTGCCCACCTAGGGCATGCTTGCAATGGTTCCTGTGTATCTGGCCTGTTGGCTCCTGTTTTTCAGGTACAGCAAACTCAGATCAGGAAATACAAAACACTGATTGCAGCCTATTGGGAGCAGTGTGCTCCTCACCAGAGCTGGTTGGCTATAGTGACTGGCAGGACGAGCATGTTGAAGGTCACTGACTCAGAGCCCTACAGGTGGATTAGCCAGGGGTGGGAAATGCCCTCCCAGCTGATGAAAACACCTGGCTGGGCAGAAAGAGCGGCTCTGGGAGGCAGGTCTGGTAGGACTCCAGGGCTCTTTTGGTTGGTGCAGGAGCTGCCTGGGCATCTGTCCACCTGCATATCATGTGCCCTAATGGCTTGGGCTTTGCTCTGTCTCCCCATGGTTTATTTTGAAGCAAGTTTCTAAGGTCCTGGGCTAAATGCTCCTCCACATACGAATTACTCTTAATTACAAGCTAGGCTAGACCAATGGATTTATTCCTATCAGACTTGTTTTAACGCTTTAACTTTCCTCGGACTGAAGTTTTGCAGAAAGCGTAAGCATAAGTACAAGCACTGAAACTGAGTCTCGTCAGAGCTGGGTCCATGTGCTATCCCGAAACAGTAATCCCAGCTGTCTCAAGAACTGCTTTGGCAACCTCATGGGCGGGTGAGTGGTCAAACACACAACAAAATTCCCCTAGCTCAATAAGTCTTCACTGGGAAAAACAGAAGCAAACTATAGGAAGGTAAACTGGCATTTGGGGAACGGTGCCCAGATTCCTGTATGTATTCAAGGTTCTACCATTTAGTCACCTTTCTCCAAGCACTGGTTCACATGCTGTTTAACAGTACCTGTCTCAGTTATCTGCTCAGCTTCAGGTGCTTAGTGACAAAGCTGAAAGAAAGAGCCTTTCTCTGTTGGAGTCTGCCTTTGGAAATCTGCTGTCCCCAGAATGAGAAAAGAAAGCATGCCTCCTCCTGACTCCCTTCCTCCCCCATGCATGGTCTACATTCCTGCACAAACTGCTGCCACCTTATTCCCAGGAGCTGTTGCTGAGCCAAGCCAGGAAGACAGCACCGATGCCTGAGACTCAGTGGGCTGGCCTTTTCATGTTTAAAGGGTTAAGGCTTAGAAGGGAAGGCGAAAACACTCCACAGCGCCTGCGTTTTGATCTCTGGTTCAAAACCTACATGCAGATGAAAATGGCCAACCTCATCGCTACACACAATCCCTCTCTCTGCCTCCCAGCCCCTCGCCTTCTCTCACCACAGTCTCACAGATCTCTGCGCGATTAGAGAATGACCAATGGTATTCTATGGTTTCAGTGTAGTCTCAAGATTAGATCCCCATGAAAATAACATCTCTCTCCTCCACTCCCTGCCCCTCCCCACTGGAAGCAGCTGCTTTCACATTTAAATGTAGCAAGGGTAACAAGAGCCTCTTTTATCAGCTACTCCTATTCATAAGGCATTGAAATACATGCGGTTTCTTAATCCCTAGTGCAGCTCTAAGGGGCTTCAGCTTTGTGCTGAAATAGCACGTATCTTTTTAAAGTAGCTGATGGGAATCATCTTCCAACCCAATCAGTCTCTTAAAAGCAGCTCTCCCCAAGGTTTCCAAGGAAAGTAAATGGAGTCCAGGACTCAGCGTGTATCCAAGTCGCTGCCTCCGCCACAAAGGGCTTGAGAAACAATACTCAGGTTTGTTTATAGCTCGTCCCAGCGCCCGGGCAAGCCCCGTGCCTCCTCCCTCGCTGCCCTCCCACCTGGATCCCAATCCCATACCCATCTGTGCAGCGGAGTAACTTAGAAGGGCTCTGCTGCAGTGACCAGTCAACGTGCAGCCTGGCAAGGCCACTCTCAGAGGCAGCTCTTTGTGCAGGGATGGAGGACAAGGGGCAGGGCAGAGGGAAGACCCCCAGTGCTAGCAGAAATTCACCCAGGGTCTCCTCTTCAGCCCACAGCCTCAGGGGGAGCATGCGAAGGGCCATGGATTCCACAGTCGGAGTGAGCCATTTTGTGGGCAGGTGGCTGAAAGAAACTTACAGTCCCGGGATAGATATTTTTAAATACCAACACATACACACACACACAGGTTAATCTGTGGCGGACAGCACTGGTTCCCTGTGCAGTCACCTAAAAATAGCAGCAGACCCAGCGCGGACACAGAGGGAATATCTGAAATACAAATAGAAACTAATAGTCCAAAGGACACTGATCTACTGTGACTGGGTGTAGTTTTCCAAAGCTAGGTTCTTAAAATCACCTGTCTCATATAGCTTAAAAATAATAGACACCCCCAAATATATATGTAGTATTTACGCATGCCCATAGAAGGTAACGTATGTGTGTGCTTCAAAAGTTTATGGAAGCGGTATTATCAAAAAATGGCATAGATTTCAAACACGGTTATACACCAAATGAAACTGACCATTTGGTCCCACTTCTCCCACTAAAGCTTCCATCCAAATACCTCTGTCTTCCACCAAGTGAAGTGAGAACATTTCTCTTCTCTGCATCCATTGCTAGGGAAGTGGAGAAAGAGCTGGGAGACACACGTGTTGTGTTTTGCGTTTATTTCGGGGCTTATTTTCACTTAGAAGCAGCTTATAGAAAAAAAAGAGCGAGATCTCAGGAGAGGGCAAAAATCACATTCGGCTAGTATTGTCTTACCCAGTGTTTCAGTTTTCAAGCATGATTATTTGTTCCTCTAGCGAGCAGGAGCCGCGCAAAGGCCTCTGGATAGTCAACTCTTCTGGAATAGATCTGGGTTTCAATTGCTGTGTGTCTGCCCCTCCCAGGTTCTCTCCTTGATTGGAAGCCTGGGGCACTAATGAGTGTTCTTTTCCGTATACGATCTATTTCTGCTTTACTTAAAAAATGTCACAAAGTGGTCAAGTAAGGAGGGTGCACCGCAGGGTGAGGTTTTCCCCTCCCCCACGTGTCAGGCCGACCCACCAGCAGTCACAGGACAGGACCCACGCCCCTGTGAGGCATCCACGCCCCTGCAGGCACTCAGGGTCGCTGCATCCCACATGGGGCTGCGTGTCCATCTCGCAAAGACCGTAGATTTTTTCATCAAAGGAGGAAAATCTGCAGGTAATTCTAAATGCCCTTTAATGCCATTACAGGAAAACTTAATTCCAAGCACTGGGATTTGTTCAAGAGCTTACTTTTCAGGGGTGATGCCTTCGCGTTCGAATCGTGGAGTTCGAGTGCCCTCTTTCGGTGCTTTGCAAAACCGGAGCAGCGCCGCGCCCAGGGCGCGCTCCCGGGCTGGGGATCTTGGCCAGGCCAAGACCCGCTGGAGCATGGCCTGGGAGCCCGGCTCCCGCAGAGCGCCAGAGACCTCTTCCCGCCAGAGACCTCTTCCTTTATGTGGAATGGGAGATCTTTATGGCCAACCCAGGTGTTTTAGAAGAGAGGGAGCTACCGGAATTGGGTATTCCCACGTTTCTAAAGAGCACCAAGTGGATTGAGTATTCTTGGGTGGGTTGAGTTCAGCTGAGAGGGGCTCGTTCCTCAACTGTCCTCCTGCCTCCCTCCCCCAAGGCTCCTGCTTTAATTATCAGCCCGAGCATCAGCCCGAACCAAATGCAGTGACTCCTCGACGAGGGCCACCTGCCACGTCGCACTGGGCACCAAGGGGCCCCGCACTGGGCACTGCGTGCAGGCACGATCAACGCGGCCAGCTCGGCCTGCCGCATCCCTCCCTCCAAGAGGCTGCACATTTCTCCACATCATTCTTATGGCTAACGAGCTCCGAATCTCTTTCCGTTTTATCATTTCAACATCTGAAAACTGCTACAACGAATTCAGAATGATTGATAATTCTGGATAGAGGATCATTAAATGCCAACAGGAGAAAAATTTACCCTCAATTATAATTGTGATACTACGTCAAACAGATAGAGGAAATCCTAATTCCGAGCTCTATTAAAATGCACTTATTTCAATTTCCAGTTGCTATGTATGTCCTATTAGCAGCCTGACATTTTGAGTAGTACACTAATTCATATGAATTGGGTTTTAAATGAAAGCTTTCAAGTCAACCTTTATGGAACACTGAATGTGCGATAAGCCCAGAATTAGCAAGAGGATGAGGTGATACTATTTCCACTTCGCATGCGCTTCTGTCAGGAAGGAGGAAAGCCTGAACTCTCCACATCAGAAAACGTTTTCATCTCAGGGCCCTGGCCCATAAGGAAAAGCAGGTGCTGAGTCTGTCTTGAGAGGCCTATTAAGTAGTTAGGAGAAGATATGATTCTGTTCTTCAATTAGAAAATTAAAGGTCAGAGGTCAAGTGCGTGTCTTGGAGGTGGAGCTCAGCTGGGCTGCCGCCTGCCAGGCACCACAGTTACGAACAGACTGCAAGCCCCCACAGAGTGAGCTGTGAGCACATTCCATTGGACAAAACTTGCCTAGGCCTAGGCAGGAGAGAGCCAAAAAGCCAGATCTTTTGCCTACCCCCCGGAAAGACTGCTGGGCCTGCAGGAGGTGCTGTGTGTAAAAGCCACCTCCATCCTTTGGCCTCTATGATTGGGCAACACAAAGAAGGCCTTTGGGGAAGGAAGGTTGTGCTGCTCACCCCAAGCAGAAACACTCTTAGGTCTCTGTCTTTGCCACTGCCACGCAATGCTTGCTGAATGGGAGCAGAACTCGGAGAATTCAGATGGTAGAGTGTGGAGGGGCACCAGCTGAGAGGAAGGGCCACACCCCATGGTGAACAGAGCCATGGCTGCCAGCTAATTTGGTGGCGTGTTTGGCCTAACCTGTCCAGATTCCTCCTTGCAATAAAGGAAGAGCAGGAATCAACTTCTTTCCAAGCTATGGCACCTTTCACAGTGGAACCATGACTGTTTTCTCTGCCACAGTTAATCCATTTGTAAAATGAGGGATTCAGATCCAATACTTTCCAAGGCAATTTTCTGGTTCTAAATGCATGTGTCACTACTAAGTCACTTTTCATTTCCATTAAGCTAAATCTCTTAAATAAGTGCCCAAAAATCTCTGCAAGCAAAAGACACCGGATAATTGTTAACCAAAACCTAAAATGTTATGAAGAATTCTTCATTTTACCCAAATACTATGCTATACAAAGCAAATGCAAACCGTTGAATTTTTATGTCTTGTTCATATTGTAATAAATCTGGCATGACCTGAAACTCATCCTGTTTTTCTCCCTCTCACACTTAATAAGGTCATTGGTTTCTACTCCTATAGAAACTCTCTTTTGTCTAGTACTGGCTGCTGGGCTCCAGGGCTTCAGGGGAAACATGGGGAGGTGCCAGGGCATCTTTAGGTACAACGTTAATGATACAGCAGGGATCTTTGTTTCTGTGGTTTGAGGAGGATGCTCGGGTGGAATTGATGCTGAATCCTTCAGAAGGAGTGCTGTCAGGTGTTGTTTTCTGCAGTTCTGCTGGTCAAAGAATTATGACAATAGAGGCTGCAGGCTTAGCTGTTTGCTGTCATGTGCCAGTGGAAACTCCAGGAGCAATGAGAGCTGTGGGGGAATGCATCCAGAGCAAGGGAGACAGAAAAAGCAGGGAATCGATGGAAGTAAGGGATGATGTAAAACCAGAGCCGTGGCCGTTGTCATGGTAAAGCAATACATATCTCCATTTAAAATACCTGCCCTGATTCACTTATACTAATGTGACTTTTGAGGACAGATGGTTTTGTCTGTTTTGCTCAATTCAGTAACCTCAACGCTGGCACCACAATTAGCACCACACTGCAGCATGACACGCATTTGTGGTGCTGGAGGATGGAGGTGGTGAGCAGCAGGTGGTAATGGGTGAAGTGGTCTGGCAAAAGGAAGTGGCAGAGGAGGAGGTAGGAGGAAGAAAGTAGAGATGGAGATGGTAGCTGAGGTGGAGGTAGAGGTCAAAACGGTGACAGAAAAGATGATGGTGAGAGGTGGAGACAGATGGAGGTGGAGATGAAAGAAGAGGTGAAAGTAGAATTGGAGATGGCAGTGTCAGTGTAAATAGAGGCGGAGGAAGAAGAGCTGGAGGTTGGGGTAGGGATGGTGGTGGAGGGTCGGCATGAGCTGGCATGAGCTGGCATGAGCTGGAGGTTGGGTAGGGATGGTGGTGGAGGGTTGGCATGAGCTGCAGGTTGGGTAGGGATGGTGGTGGAGGGTCGGCATGAGCTGGCATGAGCTGGCATGAGCTGGAGGTTGGGTAGGGATGGTGGTAGAGGGTCAGCATGAGCTGGCATGAGCTGGCATGAGCTGGAGGTTGGGGTAGGGATGGTGGTGGAGGGTCGGCATGAGCTGGCATGAGCTGGCATGGGCTGGAGGTTGGGTAGGGATGGTGGTGGAGGGTCGGCATGAGCTGGAGGTTGGGTAGGGATGGTGGTGGAGGGTCGGCATGAGCTGGCATGAGCTGGCATGGACTGGAGGTTGGGTAGGGATGGTGGTGGAGGGTCGGCATGAGCTGGAGAGGAATGTATAGTCCAAGTAAAAGTGACGTTGAAGGTGCAGATGGTGGAGGTGATGGTGGAAGAGGAAATGGAGGTGAAGGATCAGGTACAGGATGCAGGTAGTGGTGGGGAGAACATTGAAGAATTTGTAAAATTAAGTTGTATGCTCCAGGAGGGAAGCAGCCGTGATGGAAATGAAGTCCGCGTGAGGCTGGAGAGAGGACGTAGAGCCCTAGCAGTCCTTGCTTGAGTGCACTTGAGTGTACAGAAAGGACTTTCCCAATTTGTGTTTACATAAACAAAAAAACACCCATATTTATTCATGGAAACACAAATTTCCGAAAACACATTCCCTGTTGCAGAAACTCAGACATCTAACTCTCTCTTCCTACCAAGCTGGCCCAGGCCACACTAGGACTCTGTGCCAACCAATGGTAACCAGCCTGCAGGCTGGCTGCCCTCACTGCTGGGTCCAAGTCCTCTGGGGGACGTACTGGAGGAGCCTAGCAAACAAATCTAGTGAACCCAAGCACATCTTACTCCTCTGATGCCGCATTTCACACATTCTCCACCTCCTACCATGTCTGGCCACATCACCTTTTGGGGTCAGGTCTGCCAGCCTGCCTTCTGTGCACCACAAGGAATCTGCCATGTCTGCCACTTCCCCTCCCATCCCAAGTGCTATGTCCATAACATCTTGCTGTGTCCTTCATGACCTTCTCTTTCTGGAATAGTCCTTTTCATTGTTCACAACCCTTTAAGACCTCACCAAACCCATCCTCTGAAGCCTCATTTCCCTCTCACTTCTCTCTTCTCCCATCCAGAGTCCAATGCCCCTCTTCTGGGCCCTCTGGCATCTGGGCACACTTCGACCCCAGAACTTACCCTTTCTGGGATTGTCCTCTGTGCTCTTCCTGCACCAGCTTCTGTGTACTACTTGTGAACAATGTTGGAATGTGTCCTAGCATGAAGCCACCAAGACCAAAAAGGATGATTTTCATTTCTACCTTTTTTTTTCAGAATGTAGAGTTGTGTTCATACTAGCACATTGCTTGAGACATTGGGCAGTTCTGAGAAAGATAAATAAATTTTAAGAAACCATGAGAGGATGGTGCTGTGGCACAATGGGTGATGCCTCTAGTGCTAGCATCCCCTGTGGGCACAGGTTCTAGTCCTGGCTACTTCATTTTCAATCTCACTAACTGATGTGCCCGAGAAAGCAACAGAAGATGTGTATGTATTTGAACCCCTGCCACCCACAGGGAAGACTCGGATGCAGCTCTTGGCTCTTGACTGTGGGCTGGCCTAATCCTGGCCATTGGGGCCACTTGAGGAAGGAATCAGCAGATGGAAACACTCTCTCTCTCTCTCTCTCTCTCTCTCTCTCTCTCTCTCTCTCTGCCTCTCCTGCTCTCTTAACCCTGTCTTTAAGAAGGAAACCAAATGAGAAATGTTTCTCTGGTCACAGAATACAACTGTGACCCAGAAACAAACATAAGCCAGCACAGTATTTTAGAGCACAAAGATATATTGCGACTTCAGGACTTCAGCAGGAGGTCAGAAGGGCACTCTGGTCCACAGTTCAGATTGCCAGCTGTGGAAGCGGATGGCGGCTGCTGGGAGATGTGCCACATTCGCTGAATCGGGCCACTCTCGTTTAGGAGACATTGAGGTGTGTGCTTGACAGGAGTGGAGGTTTGTAACATGTCCCCTAAAGCTACAGATGTTGATGCCACCTGTAGAGAGACCATCAAAATGAGTAGTTTCAACGTACTTATTAAGAAAGGAACATTCGTTCCCAAAGACATTCATCCTAGTTTGATGGTGTCGATGCCTGAATTTGTTCCTACATTCGGGAGGAGGGAGACACAGGGATGCATGAAGTGGGTGGCTTTTTGCTTGCTTCAGTTTACCAGGCAATCAAATGAAGTTACTTAATTTAAGGGTCACTAGTAAATGGAACTTTGGAGACAGGGAAATATAGCCAAGACATTCATGGGTATGCAGGAGGTTTCTGTTGCATGGGTCACTACACACCATAATAGCACTTTACTCTGGACTTAAAGGAGCTGATAGACCAGGAAAGGTGGTAAGGCGGCTCCCAACAGAGGGAAGCCTCCGGTCAGTGTACAGTATCATTGCAGCAGTTTGGAAAAATGAACACTGGAAATGAACTGTCATCAACATTATATGCAAAATCTTGGCTGGGGAGATTATAGTTATCAAGGGCTCATGAGATTAACAGAGACGGGCCAGAGAAACTTCAATAAGACCAAAAAATGTGCTTACTTATATTATTCCTTTATGGTGTCATTTGAACATTTTTAATTGAATGTGAAATTTCAGAGGAAGAATGTCTCTGTAGCTGAATAGGAATGACTTGCATGCAAAATACTAAGCTTTATGCTTAATGCAGAATGTGTTTCTAAGCACAAGCCCGAGAAGCCAGAGAGCATGGCTAGCTGCACCAGAAGGCCTTGCTATGCAGGTGTCAGGGCCTCTGTCTGACAGCATCTAACAGTTTTGAGGCCAATCTCTCTTCTGGGCTAAATGACTGGAAGAGATCAGGAGAGCTGAGCCACCTGTAATCTCTGCGGGTCCAGTAACCTAAAGGATGAATCTGTTAGTTTCTAGACGAGAGCCCTGATACCATTAGGATGGTCATCATTTGTTAGCCAAACTAGAACTTGCTTTCTTATATTCCCCCAACTATCCATGAAAGGTTAGCTGAGCTAATCTGTCCTTCACTACCCTGTGACAGAGGTGGGGTCTGGACCCTGCCACATGCCATCTGCTGCTTTTAAAGAAGAATGCCTAGTGCTGATGCTGGGAGCTGGTTTTTCTTTGTTTCCATAAGTTTTCCCAGAGGCTCTCTCATCATACCATGTTATGCAACCCATATCAACATCATGTCCCATTTGGTCAAAAGGCATTTCCAATCCAGTGCTTCCTAACCTCTTTTAGGGGTAAGTTAACGTTACCATGCCCTGACAGATCAAATGAGGAGATCCAGCCCGAAAGCACCGAAAGTTCATGACAAACCAGGTCACCTCTCGTACATTCACATTTTGTAATGGAGTTCTTTAAAGGTTCCTCCGAAAGATGCGTTGTGCTTCCCTCCAATCACATCAACGTTTATTGTGCGCATGATTGAATGGACTGTGCTGTTATACACAGCAGGATGGCAGGTAGCGTGGACTTGAGTGGGGGAAGAGGGCTCCGAATCCTAGAACTAGACCCCCCAGGAGGACAGTTCACGAGATAAGGGGTGTGTAAATGTAGTACCCCACCCTGGAAGCCAACAGGGAATGCTAGGGAGTCCAAAGTGAAGAGTAAGCAAGCAAGCAGGCAGTCATCTCTAGGCAGGTATACTGATGAGCAGTAAGGCCTTATCCAGGAAGTGGGTTCAAGAGCCAGACCCTACAGTTTGAAAGAGTAGATAAAAGCAAATAGACTGATAAAAGAGAGGGAAATAGGATTCTAGCAGGGAAGTGACCTAGGAGAGGACCACCTGGGCCCAGGAACCACAACGAAATATTTACTTTTCCAAGTGAGACATCAAGATCTTGGAGCAGAAAGCTGAGCTCCATGGTCAGGCAAGAGCAGGCAGAGGGATGCAGGGTGCACCATGCTGGTGGATGTGGTGGCTGTGATAAGAACCCAGCAACAGGATCACTGCGAAAGTGACTGCCAATGCAGGAGATTCATTGGAGAATGTGGAGCACTTGGCCTTGCACTGTCAGACAGTTCCCAGAGATGGGGCATTCCTGGCCGTGCACTGTCAGACAGTTCCCAGAGATGGGGCATTCCTGGCCTTGCACTGTCAGACAGTTCCCAGAGATGGGGCATTCCTGGCCGTGCACTGTCAGACAGTTCCCAGAGATGGGGCATTCCTGGCCGTGCACTGTCAGACAGTTCCCAGAGATGGGGCATTCCTGGCCGTGCACTGTCAGACATTCCCAGAGATGGGGCATTCCTGGCAGTGCACTGTCAGACAGTTCCCAGAGATGGGGCATTCCTGGCCGTGCACTGTCAGACAGTCCCCAGAGATGGGGCATTCCTGGCAGTGCACTGTCAGACAGTTCCCAGAGATGGGGCATTCCTGGCCGTGCACTGTCAGACATTCCCAGAGATGGGGCATTCCTGGCCGTGCACTGTCAGACATTCCCAGAGATGGGGCATTCCTGGCCGTGCACTGTCAGACATTCCCAGAGATGGGGCATTCCTGGCCGTGCACTGTCAGACATTCCCAGAGATGGGGCATTCCTGGCAGTGCACTGTCAGACAGTTCCCAGAGATGGGGCATTCCTGGCCGTGCACTGTCAGACATTCCCAGAGATGGGGCATTCCTGGCCGTGCACTGTCAGACAGTTCCCAGAGATGGGGCATTCCTGGCCGTGCACTGTCAGACATTCCCAGAGATGGGGCATTCCTGGCCGTGCACTGTCAGACATTCCCAGAGATGGGGCATTCCAGGTGAACTAACTCGCCAGCTGTATCCCAGGCCCTGCACATTTACCCATGATTCCTTTGCAGCTGCCAAGTGGGCTCTGTTCTTGAGCAGTGAGAATCCTCCTGAGTTCCTCGGTCACTGGTGAGTGACTTTGAGTACAGACATCCCTGACTCTGGAAGGTTTGACAAGATGTGTATTCATTTGAATCACAGAGAGGATGTCAAGTTCCGCTCTAGGTGGCTCTTGGTTGGCCTGCCATTTGGCCTGCCCTTCATGCTGGAATTGCTGACTGGCCAAGTCCTATGTACCATGGTGGTTGTAGTGAATGAGTCCTGTTCCTTGCATTTAGGGGGCTGCTAGTCTAGACACAGCTGCTCCCAGTCAGGGAGAGAGGTTCTTCATGATACGAGTAGAGCCTTGCCTAGGGACCGCCTGCCAGGAAGTCCAAGTGCAAACACGGCTTTGCCTGTGCATCAGCCTTGGTCTGAGAGTGTCTACTGCTCCCGCAGAACACCGAGCCAATTGAGAAGTGGATTTTCTAGTCTTTCAATATGATAATATTTAATAGGAAATTACCACAGGAATAATATGAGGTACAAGATTCACATCATCTGACGTATGTAAAATGAAAATATGATTAATGCTCAGCCATTTGCGACTCCTATGAACAGTACTCTCAGAAGAAGATATATAAGAGCCTGCGATTACTTAGGCTGTCTAGGAAGGTGATCCCAAGGAGCCCCAGTTAGATATAAAATTTTACTATACTCATAAAAGCTATGTCAAACTTGATGCAGTCGAGTGGTGAGAGAACCAGATCAGAAGGTAAGGTGCCTCATTGGCCTTTCCGCGTATTGTCAGTCGCTACCTGCACATCCGTGGCCAGTCCTCCCTGTGGCGCCTCTTTTCTCATCCTAGTCTCCTTCTCGTTGTGAAGGGCTGTGAATGCAGCCCTACATTATTCTGAGAATGGTGGCATAATCATTCAGGATGATATATGAAAAAGATGGCTTCAAATGTCATGTTCTTTTTAAGAAATACAGTTAAAGACAATAGACAGGATGTAATAAATTATCTGCCTTGGGGTAAAAATAAACTTCAGTCAAATGTATGTGCTCGCTACCTGGGAAAAGTGTTTAAAGCCTGCTTGGCTGTTTATACTAAATAATTAATGACCATACTGCACAAACAGGCATGTTAATATCCCAAGTTGTTGCGTCTACCTGTCACTCAAGGTGAAACAGGCAGCTGTATCAAGAAGCTGTCTCTATAGATCTCTCTGAGAAATGGCAGTGAGAGTTCCCTCTGGCCACAGGAGAGGCCCTGAAATTCCTGGCATGATGGCATGATTCCTTGCAACTAAAAATAAATCCCAAAGTTTTCCCTCTTTGTAACCCTCTGAGTCTCCCAGCAGGTTGGGGACAAAGATTCTGTGGAAGTGTGACCAATGCCCACTGGACAAACGGTGACCGTTTGTTCTGCCTGCTCATTTCATTCCCTGTCATTGAATCACCACCAGTCAGGCTCTGTCCCTGGCTCTCTCTGGACCGAGCAAAGGAGTTGCCATATTGTCCCTGGACCCTGTGTGCCCTGCTTTCCCCCACTTGCATGTTACTATATTTCTCAATTTTCATCTAAATTTAGCCTGAGCCAAAAAGCATTTCAACTTGCAAGCAGCAAAAGGCTACTCTGGCTCTTGAGTGAAAACAAGTCACTGGAGAGCATGAAAACCAGGTCTGGGGCAGGCATGACTAGACAGAAATGCACCCACTAGCATGAGAGTGGGCCGGCTAGTGGGGCTGGTTGGGTTAAACTAAGTTTCAATGTCCATTGACATATATGAGAGTTGAATGGGATGTGAGACAGACTGGACTAGTCTGCTGTACACACTGGCAAGCACAGGAACCAGGGCAGGGGGTGGGTCTGGTGGGGGTTATTGTGGGTCACTCTGACTAGAGTGCAGACCCTACTGGTTTGTGTTAGGGCTGAGTGTGTGGTGGGAAGGATCAGGTTGGGCTGCAACACCCGTTGGTGCGTGTGGATACAGGGCTGGAAACAGAACTGACCCAGCAATTGCAACGACCAGCATATGCATAAGCTGATAGGGGTGATAGACTGTGCCAGATCTTGTACTGACATTCACACACAAAAATCAGATCTGGGATCACTTCAAAGTTTCTTTGGGGATTCCCCAACTGAACTGCTGCTCTCAGAACCCCAACCATGGAGAGAAGTGCAGGTTCCATGGTCTGACCATTGAGTGCATGTGTCAAAGCCTCCTCAGAGGCTCAGACAGAGCAGTGGATGGCATATCCAGGTGCACATGGAGGATATGGCAGTTCATTGGAGCCTGCAGAGGACACCTGTACCACAACAGAGGACAGAATAAATGGATCAACTACCCCATCCCTGTGTTGGCAGTGAAAATCTGGGCAAATGGAGACTCTAAGGTAGACTATGTGAGCCAGTGGATTCTGGAAAGATTTCATCGTGCTTGGAATGGGGAGATTGGCAGCAATTCAGAACTGTTGAACTATCAAAACCTCTTGAGCACTGCCCTGAGCATGCTGCATATCAGGGACCCTGGGATGGGTGGGAGGCTGGGTGGGGCTTTTCCCTAAAGGGAGATAAATCCCCCCACTTGCCTCAGGTACACACACACACACACACACACACACACACACACAGAATGTGGAAACAATGGTCTTACCCATTTTTCTGTAGCCCTTAACCTTTTGTGCCCTAATCAACTATGTCAAGATTATCAAAACAAAATAATAATTTTTTTTAAAAGAAAGAAAAGGAAAGTATTCCAAGGAGCTCTCAGAAAGGGACACTAGGGACCTGGGTGTGGCAAGCAAATTGAAGCCAGATGTCTCAGCCAACCAACAGGTGTCACCCCAGGATCTAGGCAGTCCGCATCCTACCCCCAAGCTACAGCCAGGCAACGACCATTGCCCTTGGATCTGGGGCCTCAGACCACACATCTCACTGTCTCCCAGCTACTTCCAGGTAGGGTGAGGTAGATCTAGCAGGGGGTAGTGGCAACGCAAAGAAGTGTGTGAGACTGACTGTGTGATGAGACCAAGCTCAATGAGGTAAGTGCATGAGCTGCCTGGAGAGCCCAACTCCACAAACCTGGTAGAGTCATGTACATACTCAACTGGACCAAGACACAAAGCCTTACTCTTTAACAGCTGCATGTTTTAAAATGCTCTTATAGGAACTTTTCCTTAAGTGATAATTTTTTTTTAATATAACTGGGAAAAAAACCATATTCCTAGTAAAAACGAATGTCTGTTCAGACCAAAAAGCCAACATCCCCCTAAATTCCAAATCAAACCATAGAAGATTGCTGCCTCTACTTACTAAAATTAACTTCTAAGCCTTAAATAATGTTAAAAGAAAATACTTAAAGATATTTTTGAAGATTTGATTATGCGCAGTAGAAATAATTGTACTTATTATGTTAGTCAGACCAAAAGAATCCTTAAGATCTACCACTTAAATTATTTTATATAATTAGTTCCTTAAGATAGGCCTGATTGAAATTAACTAACTGCTTTATATGTTCTATGGAGTATTCAATTCTGAGAGCTAGCAATTTTTTGAAATTAAGTTGAATTAATTTTTTTAAAAATTTATGCTATACAGCCATGAGTATTTAGAATGTACTTATGAGTGGTTTAAATTCTAAAATAGTTTGGCATTTATTCAGATACTAAAATTAATATTCAAAAATAACTTCCACCTGAGATTATGTTTGTTTCTTTCTGTAAGGTGATGTGTACCATTCCCTGGGGGATGGTTTTGATGTGGAAAAGTGGGGGCTGATCGTTCACTTTTTTCTCCCATTCTTTATTCTAATCGGGTATTACTGCCATTCAGGCGTTCTTCAATTTTTGTGTTAGCATATTTCTGAAAACATACACTTGCACATATAAATCATTGACACTCTAAGCCCCATTTGCTGGATCTCTTGGATTTTCAGTATCATAAACATACATTTCTATTCGCCTATTAGGAGTTCCGCTAAGTCTCAATGAGATTGCCTTCAGTGTGGATGAAGCAGAGTTTGTGAAACTCATTGAACACACGATTGAGTTTTTGCATATTTTATAAAAGTGAACAAACTTGTAAGAAGAAACACTAATAGCAGCAGTAATACAAAAGAACCAGGCATCAACACAAAGAACAATAAACAGTTCACACAGCGGAATACTATGCAGACATGGTGACTGTGGTACCTGAAGTTATCCACTCACGTTTGGAAATATTCGGAAAGCATGTCTGGAGGAAGAAGAAGAGTAAAACTTTAGATGGCTAGGACCTTGACTTTGCACATCCATCTTCTTTCTTCTTTAAGTTGCACTTTTCTGTAACTACGTAATCCTGTAAACCTCTCTAGTTGGGTGGATCCATATCTCAGCCACAGAAGTGGTATGAGTTACACCTGAGAGCTGTTTGAGAAAAGCCCAGAAAACACACATTTGGGTGCAGACACTGCCAGGGTTGGCCTGCCACAGAGCAGCATAAGAAACGTAATAGCAGCAGTCGTGGCAGCAACAGCAGGAACAAGGATGGTGCAGGCACACATTCGGGGCATTGAGGAGTTACTCTCCACTCCAGCATTAAGCCAAAAAGGAAACAAACAGAACATCTAGAAGCAATAAGGAAAACAATCAACAATTTTGCTCCATACCTAATTTTGGCAACACCTACAATTATAATCAAAGACATTTTCTGACCTTGAAATCAGAATGTAAAAAGGATATCTGGGGGTCCGTGACCGCACATGACCTGAGTTAAACCTAGGAGTGAGAGCTCTGTTGGAGTTATTCAGAGCTACAGAAAGAAATGGAGCTAAAAGACCCAGGGCTCTCAGCGTGGGTCTGTGCAAATATGGCCTGTTAAATCTCAAATGTAAGATCTTATGGTCACATGTAATCCTTACGAGTACATTCGACAATGGTGTCTCAGGGACTGTTCCATAGACACACATTTCTGACCGTTGTTGTCTTGGCCGCAGCACATTATTGAGCAAACTGAAATATAGAATCTGCTTCTTACAGTTGAGGAGTTCTGTACCTTCATTTTGTGCTGAGAAATGCAAATAAGATAGTAAGAGCTAATATTTCTTGAGCAGACTGTTTAGTTCTTTGCATGTGTTTTCTGTTTCAATCATTATGTAGTGTTACTGCTATCTTCATTTCAGTCCCTCCCAGAAGTCTTGGATCTCCCTGAATGGAACCTCACAGAGCCCATGCACATATCAGCCAGCTGAACTCACTTGGTCTAACACCTCCTGATTTTCCTTGCATGTATTACCCAAATTGCTGCTTCTACTACCAGTGGCATCTGGAAAGCCAAGTCCAGTATGTATGCAGAAAGCTGGACATGCCCACAGCTGGTGGACCCTGAGGTGACGGTCCAGGTCTAGTTTGGACGGAGGTGGTACAGTTGGACCATTGCCCATCCTGAACCCTATTTTGTCACTGGGCTTGATTGAAGTTACTGCAATAGGGCAGTCTTAGAACACTGCTCAGGAAACCATCTGCTACCCCCTCCCGTACTCCCTGGTGGATGGAGCGGAAGGAAGGCAACGCTGCACCCCGCTTCCTCTGCCCTCCCAAGTCCTTTCTCTAGAAGCAGCTGCTTGGCCTCTGCATGACCCTGGCTTTTCCACCACAGAACATCTTCCCTTCCCACTCTGCGCCTTTTTAAATGCCCTCCAAGCCACGTCTTCATCAGAGGAAAGGACTGTGGTTTAGAGTTTGTATTACTGAATAGCTCACTGGGGTTGGTTTGCATAGGAGTCCCAGCTCTCAGAGGATCAACTCAATGCTCTTGGAAGATGAATTCAATGAATTCAGTGAATTCAATTCAATGAGAAAATGTTCCTGACTTTTCAGGGACAGTTAGGCACTTGTCACAGGTTGTGACAGTTCCATTATTTGTTTGTTGTTTGTTTGTTTTCATCTTTTTCTCATCATGCCTTTGAAAACCATGGAGTTCACATGCCATGTCCAGCAAGGACTGCTTGTGCAGCCAGCTGCAGCCCTCATGACCTCCCAAAGAGCTGCACTCACCCAGCCCCATCACTGAAGCCTCCTACGGACACGCATAAAAGGCTGTCACGGTCTAACACAGCATTCCTAGCTTGAGCTCCAAAGCCATGTTTTTAGCCACCCTGGTCTCGTCCTCTGCCTTGTCTCCTTGGATTTGCTACTCGGGATCCTCTCGACCTCTCTATTCAACCTTCTGGGAGGTTCTGACTCCACCTTCCACGGACTCCACACATCAGGGCTCAGAAGCTCCTCGATTCAGGCAGGGGTGTTTCAGGAAGTGAGGGCATCCATGGTCACCGTCCCCTAGTGACAACATGAGCCAGAATCTTGGTGAGTGAGAAGAGGGTGGTTCCACTGTAAGTGAACCTGCAAGTAAAGTGCGTGTCCGTGTACAGGCTGTGAGGAGCGTTTGTGAATGAGCATTTCTGCATCTAGCCACTCAGCAGAAAAACAGCTCTGCTCTAGCAGGTGGCAGGCGGTAGACTAGAGACACTGCCTTTTCCAGTACTTACGAAGCTAACCTAAGTATGGACCAGCCCCCAAGGTGATGAGTAAGATGAATCCTAAGAAAACGCTGTCTCAAAAAAGACCTACAATATTCTTGCCAAATAATGATTATGAGGTTTGTGAAACCTTTTGATTGATATTTAAAAATCTCAAATTATATGATCTGCTGCTGCAAGTAAGATGTGAAGTCGTCTCTAAGGTAAAACTTAGAGGATTAAAATCCAACTGGACTACATATAACAGGTTTCAGCTACAGTTTTGTGGCCAAATGTTCAATTAGGAACCATGGACTTTGGACTCATAGAATCCCCTGCCGGGAGTGTGTTGGTATGCCTACCTTATCAACATTCGATGTGCTTTTCTTGGGAATAATCCCCTCTTATATGGATGACCCAGACAAACTAGTTGAAGCTGCTACAACTGAAAATGCAAATAAAACATCTGCTTGCAACTGATTTGGACTCATGATTTTAACTTCAGAAAAGCAAAGATTTAGAAGTTTGGGGGATGATTTGAAACCCAGTCGCTTTGAACATGACTGCCTGTAGGGTCCCAGGAGCTGCTGGACTGAGACTTTTAGAGATAAAATTCCTCCCCCCACCCCGCCCAAGCCTTAAAGCAAATAGGAAACAAGCAAGATGACAAGCTTAGGGGACCGGACACTCCAGGTAGAAGTGTCTGAAAAACGAATGAGGAGTTGGGGAGATGTGATCCGCTGCAGCAGGAAGAGGCACGAATGTGAGACATGACTCAGTGCGGGAGAGACCCGAGGAGGGAGCACGTCATTTGTGTCGAACAGATCTTCTTTGGAGACTCAGCAGTCGGGGTGAAATAGGTAAGTCAAGGCAAGAAAGAACCTTTGATTTGGAGGATGGCTGACAGGTACA
Source organism: Ochotona princeps (assembly GCF_030435755.1). Lineage (NCBI taxonomy): Eukaryota > Metazoa > Chordata > Mammalia > Lagomorpha > Ochotonidae > Ochotona > Ochotona princeps. Next base: position 85,146,727 of record NC_080837.1, read on the forward strand.
AGAAGCCAAGGAAATACGGGAGGACGAGCAACTTCACAGCAAGTGCACGGAGCCAGACAAGGTGCTGCAGCATGCTCGCCACTGCCTCCCGTCCTTTCCACTCCGCTGTTCAAACTTTTCAAGTAATTTCTGCGTGGTTGGAGAGGCATGTTGGTAGCTGCCATCTCCGGGTCTGGCAACTGTTCTCCCCAGTGTGAGAATTTTGCCAAATTGAGGTGGACTTGAACAGACAATGAAATCCATGTGTGCCGCGAATTTAGCTAAGTTACTCACTGGCTGTCCAACCTTGGGGAATATACTCCGTATTTCTGAATCATGGTCTGCTCCAGTTCCGAAAGGGCAGTGAATGTCTGTGCGGGGAATCCGCACAATGCACACGGGGGAGTGTTTTCATCACTAAATGTAGTCGCTGGAATTATCATCAGCAGATTCTTACTGATCTTTGTACAGAAAATTCTGAGATTTTTCAGGGAAGAAGCCAGGCATTCCCTTGCAGAAAGACATAAATTTCGTTGGCACATCTGTGTGATCTCAGTGTGTTTCTGTTTTAAATTCCCCACTGACACACACTGCTCTTTTCCTGCAGGAAAGAAGCTCACGTGGAGAGTTTGACGAAGGACTTGACTGAATATTTCACCTCTTTCATTCAGCACACATTTAGTTTTCTAAAATATTGATACTCTGATCCACTATTCTCTTTCATTTTACTTGTTTAAAAATGTAGTCTTTAGAGATTCCACAGGGATCAAGGAGGGAGCACGAAGGCATAAGCTCTTCTGGGGCACATATTCTTTCGGAATCTGATGAAAGCTGTGATCCCATGGCCCTTAAAATCAGACATTTGCACATACCTACGTAATGATAGAGGATTCATAGATCTCTTTGAAGCCCCAGGAAAGTATGTCAGAGTAAGGACTGCTGTCCCAGTGCATAAGTATAAATTTTCATAATTGTCTCCAAGCCTCTAATATGACAAAGGAGGAATTGCGTTCAGTCATTCATTTCCCCAGAAAAAAAATCACCTGTTTTGAGATCTGGTTTGAAGTCATGTTCCTGAATCCCTGCGGGGAGCACATGGGCTTTCCTGCAGGCCTGGGGTCGTGGGTGATTTAAGGGACACATTCTCCAGCTGGCCATCATCCAGGTGGCCTCTTTCTAAAAAACAATGTGTGTGGAAATTCACGCGCATGTTCCTCAGCTCTTCTACTTTGCAAAAGAAAGCAAAGACATTTCTACTGTCCTCAGTGCATCTGTTGTCTTGAGGAATGAAAATCCTTGGGTACCAGAGGAAACCGCTAAGGATTATGAACAAGCTACCACAAGCTCATCATCCCATTGTGGTGCCCCCTTTTCCTACATTGCACCCTTGTTCACCTGCCTCAGGGTCCAAGCAGCCGAAGCTCTGGTGTGAGGATGTGAATCGCTGTCACTTGGCGATTCTCAAAGAACCCAACACAGCCAAGGAAAGTGAGCCTCCCAGAGAGAAACGGGATGCGGTCTTCACACGCCCCGGGGGCAGCACCTGTTCTCAGGCACGGTACTCATCCCTGGCACCTGTGGATCCCAGGAAAGCACAGCAGAGGTGGAATGACAGAGAACTCCAGGGCATTCAGCTGCGAACAGAAAGTTGATGAGTTGATCAAATTTTTCAAAAGACGTGGAATAAAATCCCAGATAAAAGTTTTATATGTTAATACTTCATGTTTGCTGTTTTCCGAGCAGCCATTAAAAGCAAATTTTAAATAATTATTGCTAAGCATTCATATTAATTATAATCAATTGTTATTTCAGCACATAAAGAATTTAATATCTCCTGCTCCTTATCTTTAAAAATAATGTGTTAGATGGACTCCCAATGAAAGTGTTGGACATATCTAGACAATGGGATTATGGACTGACATTGTCTCTCTCAGAAATGTCGGGACACACTTAAATAGCAGACTGATGGAATTATAACTCCTTATGAAAAAATGTGCTGTTGTGACAATATGGGAAAAATCAGTTAGGGGAGGAAATTGTGGGTGGGGGAATCCCAGACTAAACAGAATTATACAATAAAATTCAAAATTCAAAATAAAAATTAAAAAATAAATAAAAAATAAAAATAATGTGTTAGCTTGTAAGCTAGTTCTTACCAAAATACACTCATCCTTTTCATAAACACACAGGAAAGTTTTAGCTATAGTTTATCTTATTGGGAAATATGATTGCTATAAAATCTTATATATATTAAGAATTGTCAGAATTTGCAGTTTATCTATGCTATTCGCAGATTGAGTGCTGTTGATAATTAAAATATCAGCTCATCTGAAAAGATAGATGTTGAGTTGCATTCAAGAAAAAATTGTGGAAATGTTTGACATAAGCATGCCTTCCATTTTACATGAAGATTCTGTTGCAGCTACACACGACACAGTGACTCCTAGGAACATTCAACAACACTACTATGTTAGGATAGTAATTTGTGGATAAAGTAGTTCAAATATGCATTCATAAGGAAAAGAGGTGTAAAATAAGTGAATTTTTAAAAATTAGTCCATATATTTTTAAGAAGTGTTAGGGAGTTCAAAACTAATTATGGTGTTTCAAATTTTCATATAACCATTTTATTTAAAAATCTGCCAAAATGATAACCCTTAAAAATGTTTAAACTTGCTCAAGTTTTAGGTGCCAATATTTATATTAGGTGAGAAGACATTCACTTTCAAATGATTTTAGGGAATAAGTAAATTATTTTAGGGAATAAGTAAACAATGAATTCTAAAGACTAATGCCATAGATGTATTCAGGATGAGAAAAGCACAAATTACTAATGGGAAGAGGGGGAGGAATATGAACCAAACGTTTTTGGACGTGTGTGCTTCTCTCCGCTGTCATTTTGGGCATCGTAGCCTCTTCTCTGAAAAGTCTCCCTGACTGGCCTAGGGATTCGGCAGCAGCAGCAGCAGCGGACAACGCCCGGTCCTCAGACGCAGTACGCTGTGGAGCTCAGTCAGGCCCGAGAGCTGTTCGATGAAAATTCGGTGATGAGACAAGTTCCAAACAGTCCCAGTGGCTGTTTCCTCCCTGTCACTGGGGTGTTGAGGATTTCTCTGCACACCCCTCCTAAAACTGTTCTGCACCTAAACTGTTGACGTATGTCATGTTAGTTATAAGCCAGTCTAGAGTACTCCAAAGAAAGCCAGGTTCAGCAAAATTATGCTTCAACGCTATAAAATGCTAAATATTATAATGAAAATAGACACAAGACAGTTGAACAGTAATCTATAGCCATTTTAAGATGTATAGAACCCAGTTGTATATAAACTAAAATTGAAATGTCAATGAAGTAGTCACAGGATGTGGTTAAGAACTTGCATTTTTTTTAACATATTGGTTACTCAATACTATATCAATTAATTCCATAACGTTATAAATTGTTGCTGATGTTATGTTGGGGCTTTTAATTGATTGTGATGATACTCTGCCGGCTCTACCTTCAGACCAGAGATGGTCTCCCCAACAAGCCGTTGAACTTATCTGGACAATAAGATGCTGGACTCTAGGCTTGATATATGCTTGCAATGAAAGAATCTCAACTGAACTTGAACTGTGGTTATGCAACAAGGTGGAGGAATCCACCATGGGGAGAGGGTTTGGGGAGGGGTGGGGGGAATCCCAGTACCTATGAAACTGTCACATAATGCAATGTAATCAATTAAAACTAAAAAAGCAGAAATGGGATAGGAACAGTTTTCCCAGCACCCTGGACCCATCCGCTCACATGCCTTTTCAACGTGCTGATCTTCAGGAAGAACTTCACAGAAATCAACCGTGCACACACAGATGAGACTTGCACACTTCTGCCCTTGCAGCTGCAGAGGGCAAGGTCGCACGGATCTCTGGAGAGGAGGCCATTGTGCCCAGATCCACGAAGGCAGGTAGGCCCGCGATGGAGGCAGCATTTGATCCTGGAAAGATATGTGGGATGTGGACATTTGAAAACAAGGGCTGAGCAGTCATGTTAAAGAGTAGGAACTCGAATTGCATGTTCAATTAGCAGGAACCTAGAGCTACCCTGCACTGCATATTTCTTACTGAAGTTCATGGCTATGGTTTCCTTTACATTTTGCAAAATGCAAGGTGCAACTATTAGTAGATTGAGAATGAATTTAGTGAGGCCAGTGCAAGAGTGATGTAAAAAAGAAATAAAGCAAAATACAATAGGACAGAGGAGTGAATTATTAATAGTATATACCACACACAGCAGAAGTTACTGGTTTACAGAACTTCTGTTTCAATTGTGTAATATGTGCATATATATATATATAATACTTATTGGAAGTTGTTAAGAAAAAAAGATTTAAGAAAGCTCTGGAACAAACAAATTTAACAGAAGTCAGATTGAAATGAAAGTTTGTAGCGTATTTTCTGGTTGGGTCATTTAGTGAATGATGCTGCATTGATGATATTAAAGAAAACAGAAGAGCAGGACCTGGGGCAGAGGGTGGAGGAGAAATACATCGGAAGGCAGCCTGTGACATGTCCTGTGGAGGTGGCTTGTGACTCCCGGGAAGGATGCCAAGTAAATCAGGGACCCCCAGGAGATGTCCACTGGAAGATCTGAGCAAAGAACATGATGGCTGAGGCCTGTGACTGAGCGTGACGTTACATTTTCTTGATTATTAAAGAAAAGTTGAAGGAAACGAGATGGATTTCCATGAAAGATAGCTGCTGGTGAAAAATGACTCATTTGGTCCCTTGAGTAATAACTCAAGATCCCTAAAGGGAACTGAGGTAGCATCTCCCCAGGCCGTTAAGTTGCTACGTCCAGCTAGACTTACAAAGATAATTAGGCCAAAAAGGGGATATTTCCTTTGTATTTTTCAGCATCTCTATGGATCTGAAGCTTTCTTTTTTTATTCTCAAATTTATGATTGAGCAGTTGAGATGGAGTGAGGATGAAGTTGAGTAGAGTTCCTAAGAAAGGAGATTGACAAGGACAAGAAATTTGGAGTGGCAGCCCAGATCTCGATTTTAAAACTACTGGGACTTGGCATGATAGCCTAGTGGCTTAAATCCTCAACTTGCCTGTGCTGGGATCCCATAGGGGCACCAGTTCTAATCCTGGTGGCCCTGCTTCCCATCCAGCTCCCTGCTTGTGGCCTGGGAAAGCAGTCAAGGATAGCGCAAATCCTTGGGACCCTGCACCTGTGTATGGGAGTCCCGGATGAAGTTTCTGACTCCTGGTTTCGGATTGGCTCAGCCCCAGCCACTGCTGTTGTCACTTGTGGCTAGTTATATATCTACTGAAATCTTGCTCTGAGAATATAACTCATGCTATGTTTTTGACCACATGCATGTGTGAGATTCTACCAGCTGCAGGTGGTCCGAGCAGAACTCTCAAAGTCTTGGGGAGCTACCACATTATTTTCTAATACTTTAATCCACACGATTTATTTTGGGACATACATTGGTATGAAGTAACGGCCCTGTTTTTTTCTTTACCAAATAATACTGATAACATTTTTCTCTCTTGTTTGATGTTGTAGCTGTCTCTTTACAGTTCAGTCAAGTTGTAAGATGCCCGAGGGAGGGCCAGCGTTGTCATCTGTACGCACTCCTCGGTCTCTCTCCAATGAGCTTACATGATTCCGTTTCTGCCATTTCACAAAGCGCTCTTCAACCTGTTGCAGTTGACTCTCCTTTAGATCCTCTTTGTTAGAAGAAAAAAAAAAAAGTATTCTAATTCTCCCACACAATAAATTTAAAATTATTTTTTGTGTTTCTCTAAACTATAATGATATTTTCATGAAGATCACGTTAAAATGTATTTGAGCAAATTTCATGATATTAAGTATTTTAAGCAAATAATTCTGTGTTTATCAGTTTTATTTCACTATTACATTGTAGTTTTACTCTTCTCAAATAAATTCCAGATAGTTGTATGCATTATGTTGATGATTTTTCTAGACTTTAGCAAGTACTGACAAAATACACCTCTCTTTTCCTCCTCCATCATGGTATCTCGTGGTTCGGACCCGCCAGCAGGCCCCAGGGTCACCGAGGGTAGGCAGACGGTGGTCCTCGCCGCAGGAACCACAGGAGACAAGCTGGAGAGGAGCGTCCACTTTGTTTAACACAGGATATAGGTGTTAAGGGTAAGGGAGGGGAGGGTGGGAGGAAGCCTTCTGGCCGACCCCACACGCTGCACTTAGCTGCCAGTGAAGACATCTGGGCGAGCGCCCACAGTGATAAGCCATCCAAGTTTCCTCCTGATCTCTGGTTTTGTTTCTAGGATTCAGATATATTTATCATATCTAGAAAGGATTTCTTCAGAATCTGTTAGAAAGTTTCTAAAGGAATGGGCATTGGGTTTATCAAGTGAATTCTAGAACACGTTGTAAGACTCCTGCTTCTGCACTTTGACCTCTCCGTACACTGTTACTTTTAATAGCTTTTTGGCTGAAACGTGTTCCAGTTCAACTTGATTCTATCAAAATTTGACTTAGAACATTTACAACTGTATTGATGTCACACAAGCAACCTACATGATTTCCTAACTTCAAAGGAATGCTGATACAATCAAGTATGAGTGAAATTCCTCCATTTTCCTTCATCCTGATAGTTAAAATGAAATGAGAAGTCCTTGTACCTTGAAAGTTTTCTTTAATCCAAGCAATAAACAATTTAAACTTAGGTAACTAAATGTCATCTGGACAGAATTAAACATCTTCTTTTCTGAGACCTGTCTGGTTTCTCCTGATCTTCATCCATTTTCTGAGCTTGTCCATGGGATTTGATGCTCATTTCCCCAATACCTCCCGTTGCTTTAGCAATACTTCTCCAATCAATACATGCTTGTCACTTAGCATTTGCTAAAATCGGCTTTAGAATTTGTCATTTACATCACTTTTAGTTGTTTCTAATTATCACTATTTTTAGTTTACTTTTCAATTCTTCCGATGACTTTTTATCTACTTTCAAAAGCTTCACAAAATCCATCGAATCAAAGCAGCACTTTCAGTGTTTGCTGAAAGCGCAGACAGGGCTCAGTAGCATGCACTGATCACCTGCTGCACAAGGAATTCTTCCAATTGCATGACACCGTCTCATTCCTCCATCCTCAGAGTCATCAGTAGGTAAGAACTCAGTTCTTCCATTCCCTGCCCGAGGACACTAAGAGCCAACCCGACTGAAGTCACACAGATTATAAGTGAAGTAATTGGTTCCGGGTCATCTAAGTGTTCATATGTCTAAATAGCTCTTTACATTCTGTCATATACCCGCATGCTTACTAGTGCTTTTCCTTAATCCTTGCTTATTTTATATATTTTTTAAATCACAAAATCACACTGAATTTTCTTGGAATGCTTAAGTATTCCCGGGCCTGAATAGGACAAGTGCAAAGTTACGTGTCAACATACAAGTGAGGAATGCCCCCAAAATAAAATCCCCTCAACACGTGCCTTTGCATGAGACAAGTGGGCTTCTCAAAGGCTCTTAAACCTCATTCGAGTTTGCATCTTGTGGTTAACCTCAAAGATAAACACCACATTCACACAGTGCCAAGTGTTCGTGGATTGTTGGAACAGATCCCATGAAGAGGAAGATTCGTGCTTCTAGATTATAGAGAACTCGTCTAATGAATTACAGCAATAATATATGTCCTTTTGCAATGAGGAGTGTTCATTTATATGCAATGATAACTCTGCCATTGTAAGCATGGATCTAATAGAGCTGATGGTATGGATTTAAACTAATGAAGCATACATGATGTGCTGAGGATTTTGTGTAAGAGTTTTTCAAATACTTGTCAATATTTGCTTGAGATTTTTTGCACGTAGTAGCCTTTATGCCACCAATGGGGACCTAGACAGATTTACCAAATAGATAATGAGTGAAGGCCTTAATTTATTTGGGACTTTTAACAAACAGTGTTTTAGTTTGTCATTGTTAGCATTTAAATAGCAATTGTTAGAGATTACTTAAATTTCTCTATTCATCTAACACATGCTGCATAGAGGCAACAGAAAATTTTGTATTTATGAAATGCTAGTTTTTCAATCATACTTGGATATGTTGATTAACAGTAAGAAGAATTGTGAATGTTAGCTAATGGGATGTCTATTTTGTTGTTAGCATCCTTTTTTCAGCGGTGGGATGGCATCATGAAGGAAGCTTGGGGATGTTATAGTCATAGATGAAGCCAGCATGATGTAAGTGGAGAGACTTAAAGACATCCTGGAGGGAATTTAGGGGGTCTCAAAAGCCTTCCACCAATGCCTTAGGGCATCTGATGGTCCACAAACAGTGAGTAATCCTTTATGCTAGGCCTTCCCTACAATGTACCACAAGGCAACCGTCAAGAGCCAGGTAGAAGCAAGCCCGGGGGAAGGTCTGGCCTTGCCTACACACTGAGGAGGCTGGACCAGCCAGTGACTGTCAAAAGCATGGGTGATGAATCTAAACCAAATAGAAACAATCCTTAGTTGCAAGGAGTACAGAGGCACCAAGCCCTCCTGGGTGAAGCCACCACAGCTCTCAGTGCTCCATCCCCAGCATGGTTATCCCGGGGAGGCCCCAGGCTGAACGTCCTGCAGGAGGAATATTCTGTCACCAACAATCGTGTGGTCAGGTATAGGTCCTTGGTAGGCACAATGGCTCAGGAAAAGAACAGAACTATGAGTCCAAGCCCCAAGCTGTATCAGGTGTATCCGTGAGGTAGGCTCTGGAAATCAAAATGTGAGTTGTCTGTCCCCAGTGTGAGTCCCTGTGCCCACAATAAAAAGACTCCTCTCCTGCTTTTCACGTCTCCCAAATAATCTACACCCTGAAAAAATGTGTCCTACTTGGCGCTACAAATACATCGCCTCTAAGTTTTATTTAGCCCTTCCCTCAATTTATGCTCCAGTTACATAGAATATATTTGTTAATTCTCCTCATCCTTCCTAAGAGGTTTAAGGAGGTGAATTTACATGCTTATTAGCTGAACAAAAAAATAATGTCCTGCTCTGATGTCTTCTCATGGAATGATTCACCCTCCCCAGTGACATTTACAGAGGGCTTCCGAGGCAGGGCTGGGGAGCCAGGCTGTGCACCCCAGGGCTCCGAGGCAGGGCTGGGGAGCCAGGCTGTGCACCCCAGGGCATCTGGGCTGCATGTGGGAAGCAGCTTGTAGCCAGGATTGCCTGTGGCTCTGGGTACCGTTCATTCTTATTTCACTTTTCAACATTCAGGAGCCAGAGTGAATTCAGGTAATGTCAATAAACTTACCTAGCCCTGCCAAACGACGTTAGCGACTGGGAGGTTTTCATCGTGTGAGTGCATTTTGCTTTCCTTTCATATCATACAAAGCAAGCATCAAACCAGCGCGAGTATCCTTAGACCACATGAAAGATTTGGAATGACATCCTATCAGTGATCCTGCTACTAAGAAGCACTCAGGCCTCCAGGCCTGCACCCACGGGCGGGAGAGCAGCAAAAGAGAGCGGTGAGTGTCAAGGCGGGTTGGAAAGAAAAGCCCCTTCCCATCACAGCCCCTCAGCACACCCTGTGGGAAATAAAGGGGAGCAGGAGCCACCAAGCCCCCCAGGTGTTCCATTGAGCACACCTAGCACCTGCAGAGCCGGCCGGGGGTCATCTCAGCTGTGTCCAGAAGAGGGGCCACGGGGGATGTTGGATCAGCCATGTCACAGGTGCTGAAAAAGCCAGGCCCCCATCCCGAAAATCTCATTCTTGGAATCAGCTAGGTGCAGGAGAAGCCAGAGCTGTGCCCTCAGTTTCTCTGCAGACATCAGCAGCCCTGGCTGATGTGCTCCGGAAGCTTCCAACTCCATGATGAAGTAGAGCTGAGATCGTGGTCAGCCAAGACAGAGAGCAAAGCTGGGAAAAGCCCGGGCCTGTGCTCCATGTTCAAAGTGCTGGAGTCCAGTGTGTGAGCACAAACAAGCTGAGACAGGAAACCTCGGGGCAATGAGACCAGTGATCCGTGTGCACACCATGAGGGTGAGGAGCAGACCAGGAGGTGGCCGAGAAACTCCCAGGCTTGTTCAGAAATATGCCCTGCGATGGCCTAGCAGCTGAAGTTCTTGCCTTGAACATGCCAGGATCTCATACTAGCACTGGTTCTAATCCCAGCAGCCCTGCTTCCCATCTAGCTCCCTGCTTGTGGCCTGGGAAGGCTGTCAAGGGCGGCACAAAACCTTGGGACCCTGCACCTGCGTGGGAGACCCGGAAGAGGTTCCTGGTTTCCAGCTTCGGATCAGTGCAACTCTGGCCATTGTGGTCACTTGGGGAGTGAATCATTGGACAAAGATCTTCCTCTCTGTGTCTCTCCTCCTCTCTGTATAACTGACTGGCAGTAAAAATAAAATAAATATTTAAAAAAAGAAGAAATATGGCCTGGGTGCAGGATAGGGAAGACCAAGAGAACTGATGGCTCAAAGGCTTGTGGATAAATAGAAAGCAAAAGTGTGTTTGTACGTGTGTCTATGCACATTACGGAATAAATGCATGTGAGTATGTATTCTTGCATATATATTATGTATGCATGCATGAACATGCATGGGTAATAAAATGACAACACACGTCCGCATGTACTGGTGGACCCCAAAAAACTGGCAAGAGGCTAGAAGGAAGCCAATTCAGCCACCACAAAAATATGAACAGAAGCAGGTACAGGCGGGCTCTTCCAATAGTGTCCTCATGTACCCAGTTCTTTGTGCTCCTGGCACTGCTAACTGGACTACAATAACCACAGTGAGCTGTGGTGTGACCAAGGACTGGGAGCCAGTGCAAGGTGCAGAAGTCCAAACATGGATACCTCCCCTGCCCTGGATCAGGTAACTAAGGGCTGGGGAAGTGGACATGAGCTGGGACCAGAAAGCTGCACAGCAGTTGACTTTAATGCTGAAGGGTGGTCCCTGCTAAGGTGAGGGACACAGCTGTTTGAGGCAGAGCAGCAGCCTCCCAGAGAGTTCAGAAATGGGCAGGTGGTGGGGCGGGGGTGACGGGCTGCCAGCGGATGTGCTCTGAAAGGTGAACTTTCCTCCTGACTCGAAAGATGACAGGGCTTCAGCAGGGTCAGATTCTAACAGATTCTTGTCTCGACTGCGGTGATCAGCAAACAGACTTTAAGAGAAGAGCTGCATTTGAGAAGGCTCTGTGGACGTCAGCAAGGGTGCCTGTGAGGGGAAGCCTTCTCTCAAGAGGATGGGTGGTTTGTTTGGCTGCAGGAAGAGTGACGCGGCTCAAGAAAAACGAGGAGGAATAAGAACAACGGGATGCAGCCACAGCAGCAAAGATACACTTTAGGCTGGACGGGGTTTTCCAACCACAGTGCTTAGGTTCAAGTCTCAACCCAGGTGGATGCAGCTTGCTGCTGGCAGGTGCCCTGGGAGGCAGCAGGTGACAGCTCCAGCAGCCAGGTCCCTGACACCACGGGGCGGGCGGGACCTGGATCCCACTCTTGACTCCTGCTGCTGGCTGCTGTGGGCAATGCAGAACGAACCAGCGGATGAGAGAGATCTCTCTGTGTCTCTCCCTCTTTTTCTATCCCCCATTCCCCTCAACCTTCTGTCTGTCAAATGAATAAAACAACAACAGTAATAATAAAATGTTTTAGACCCTTGCCAATATTTCTCCAATATATCTGTTAACACAGAAACTATTCAAAATGATGCATTCACGATGGTATGGCCTGGTCACCTCAGTGCCCTTGGCAGGCCCTGGAGCTCTGGTGCCCAATTCATTGCACATGATGTAAGACCTGCATCTCTCTCAGCTCCCCACTTCATTACGCAGTCTTGTCCTGGAGTATTTTGGATTTGTGATTAGATTTTATATTTTCCACTTACTGTAAAGCATGTCATTTTACCAAAAAATATGTTTCTTCCTCAGACCCATGCCTTAAAAGAAACAAAAATTAATTTCATCCTCAATATATAAAATCAGAAGCTACATGTGTGGAGTGTCCCAGTGTCTTAAAGTTACTGAGGTAAGACTAGCCTGGAGTCTCTTTGGCTGCCCAAAAGCACTGTTTGCTTTATGGAATTCTGGAAGAAAAAGGAAATGGATTACTATGACATATTGAGAAACACTCTTCCAGTGCCTGGATCTGAGATACAGCTTTGAAAATGTTTCAGTTCATTTCCAACATTTATAACTGAGAACATTTCAGGAAAAAATAAAGTTCAGGTTTAAAGCAGAGTAACCTTGGCGCAAGAGTTTGTGTTTGAGCAGAGCTGCTCCTGCCTGCTGTCTCAGCCCACAACCTTCACTCATCTGCATGATCCGCCTTGTCAAGACACTCTAACCACTCCTATGACCCCCTTGTTCCGTTCCCATTTTTTCTCCTTAGGGTGTTCCTAAGTCCACCTCCCCTTTCCTCTGCAGCTGAGACCCCTGACAGGTGAGATGGGGCTCTAAAGGTGAGGGCAGATTTTGGCAGAGTCTCTTTGTCTCCCTCCTCCCAGTCACCAGAGCCCCTTCACCTCTTCCACCAGTGCGCATGGCTTAACATCACAGCCTGCACTGAAGACAAGGGTTTCAAACAGGCAGAAAGGGCATCAAGGGACTGAATTTTGCCTTTTCATTTAGCTTTTCTAGAATGCATCTGTCTTTCAGTACATCAGTTTAGTCACTATAAATATATGTAATTACACCTCAACTAAAACTTGTTTGAAGTATCTAACAATAAAGATTCCAGTTGTAACAGTTTTGTGGAGTACAGAATTCTTTCTTCATCCATCAAAAGTAACAGAAATGAGAGCTCCAGGACAAGACTGCCTAATGAAGTGGGGAGCTGAGAGAGATGCCGGTCTTACATCATGTGCAATGAATTGGGCACCAGAGCTCCAGGGCCTGCCAAGGGCACTGAGGTGACCAGGCCTTGCATGCCACCATCGTGCCTACACCAAAGCCTTCTGCCTAAATCTGAGTTCAAAAGAAGATGGTTTCTCATGTTTTATCCACGTGCACGTACATTTTTCATCACTGTTGCCATGTTTTACTTAGCCCCGTGTATGTGTGCTTCCTTGCATTGGTTTTATGATTCTGTGTTTGCTTCTCTTCCCGGAAATGTCCACTTTCAAGGACAACATGTGAGCTTAGCAACGATGCTGCCATGTTTTAGCATTGTTTACAAAAGTTTGTTTACTTATCTATTCGTAAGATGTAGGAAGATAAAGGAGTGAGGAAGGGAGGCAGAAAGAGAGAGGAAAGGCAGGAGAGAGAAGGAGGACAGAGAGAGAGAGAGAGAGAGAGAGAGAGGGGAGAGGGAAGAGAGAGAGAGGAGAGAAAGAGGAGAGAGAGAGGAGAGAGAGAAGAGAGAGAGAGAGGGAGAGAGAAAGAGGAGAAAGAGAGGAGAGAGAGAAGAGAGAGAGAGAGAGAGAGAGAGAGAGAGAGGAGAGAGAGAGAGAAGAGAAAGAGAGAGAGAGGAGAGAGAGAGAGGGAGAGAGAGAGAGAGAAGAGAGAGAGAGAGAAGAGAGAGGGAGAGAGAGAGAGAGAGACTTTACATTTGTTGGTGCACAAAATAATGGCTAGAGCTGGACCAAGGTGAAGCCAGGAACTCCACCTGGTTTCATACACTATTGGCAGGGGCCCAAGCAGCTGTCCTCTGATGCTTTTGCAGACATTAGCAGGGAGCCGGAGAGAAAGTGGAACTGCTGGAGCTCAAATTGGGGCTCCGAGATGGAATATTGGTGTCACAAGCAGGAATCCAACCTATCGCACCACAATGCTGGCCCAAATTTAACCATTTTAGAAACCATTTCTTAAACAACTGTATCATATTTTAGCTTAAAAATTCTGCAGAAAATGACTCAAATTGTTATTATTAGAACTATCTCAGGGGTGAAATTGTTAGGAATATGTTACATAGAAATTTCATACTCTTATTCCGTGATCCTCCCATAACTATTTCTGGGGATTGCTCCAGAACAGTCTGCCCTCACCTGAACACAGACACGTGAAATGCAGGAATGGAGTAGCCAGCACATAAAGGGCTAATTACATAGTGGAATCTATTCTTTAAGCTTCCCACATCACCTAGCAACAGCATCAAAACCATGCAGACACACAGAGCAGGGGCGTGCTACAGCATCCACTTAGGCAACACTGATTGCAAATTATGTTTGTCCTTTCTTATCACATGAAAAACAGATTGTTTACATAAAAAGGTATAAAACTACACGTCTAAACAAATGGATGTCTTGACCCTTGATTGAAAAATAATCTCCAAGAGAAAGAGCAAACAGTTGGCAACACCAATACCTGCTAACCAAATGCTACAAACCAAACATTATCTCACATTCCAGTGGGAATGATGGTTGGTCAGGAGTAGGGTTATTGAAAGGTACCCGTTTATGATGGTGTGCACCTGCTCCACAGATGCTTCAGCTCCATGGGGAAGTTTCCCTGCATAGCACATCTTGCAGATAACCATTAAATGCCAGAGACAGGGGAACTTTGGGTGCAAAATGACACACAACTGCCAACTCTTGATTCCCAGTTCATCACACTACCACTCTTACCAACTGGGAAAAATTTGGCTCCATCACAGTATCATTTTAGCAGATCTAGGCTATGGCGTAGAGGTCTCTTATTTCAGGAATGCTTTTTAAATGTAACCTGTCTTGTGTCCCCAAAAATAATTGAGTAGAATTTGATGAGAAATTTAAATGTATGTGTTTCAGAGGCAAAGAGATATAGATAAAGCCAGGGAGATCTGCTTCTTCACTCCACCACTGTGTACAACAAACAGCCAGGGCTGGGACAGGTCCTGCCAGAAGCTGGGAATCCCATCCAGGTCTCCCACACAAATGGCAGGGATCCAAGTGTGAGACCACTTGAGCCATAATCTGTTGTTTCCCAGCCTCACATTACTAGAAACTGGAATTAGGACCAGAGCCAAGACTCGCCCCCAGGCACTCTAGCCTGGTGGTCAGCATCCCTAGCCGAGTCTCCACCGCTGCGTCAGACGCCTGCGCTAACCGGGAATGTAAAGGCCTTTCATTTACTGATGTGTTTGTTTCCTCTGTATTCGAAAGGCATTGAAAGTGGAGCAAGCGAGAGAGGGAGAGAGTGTGGGAGAGTGATCTTCCACGTCCCTACCTCCAGATGCCACAATGGCCAGAGCTAGGCCAGGTCCTCCCACGTATGTGGCAGGGTCCCAAGGACTTGAGCTGTCACCTCCCACCTCCCAGGGTGTACACTGACAGGCAGCTGGATAGGAAGCACAGTAGCTGGGACTTAAAACTGGCCCCCTAAGAGCAAACGCAGGTGCTTGAAGTGCTGTCAACTCCTGTTCCAGTGGCCCATTCCTAAAAATGTTCTTTTGGATACTTTTGGATACTAAGTATACTGTGACATTTTCATCCACTTTGGGAAAAAAATCATCCAATATGAATTCATATATACACACACACAATGTATATAATGTATATATACACACATTATATATATATATATGTTATGTATAATGTATATGTAAATTATATATAATTATATATAAATTCATAATTGACAATTTATATAAATTCCTATGTGCATATAAAGGTATTCATTGTTTCCAATGAAGTATGTTTGTTGGAAAAATAAGACCATTTTGAATAAATATTATGTAATGAGTGAACATTATATATTCAATATACATCTTTGATTAAAAAGAGGAAATTGAAAACATATGTTATTCAAAAGCACAAAACTGT
Source organism: Ochotona princeps (assembly GCF_030435755.1). Taxonomy (NCBI): domain Eukaryota; kingdom Metazoa; phylum Chordata; class Mammalia; order Lagomorpha; family Ochotonidae; genus Ochotona; species Ochotona princeps. The sequence continues at coordinate 85,162,416 of NC_080837.1, forward strand.
GACAAGCTTTCACACCTGTAAAACAAATGTTCTTACACTTTTTTTTAAGATATTCATTGAAAATATAGAGTGACAGCTGTTTAAGATCCTTACTCCACAGTGATGCTACTCGAGGGGATTTCATTTTTAAGGAAATATAATTGTTTCCTTTCCCTGCCAGAAATAAACTGTGCGCATTTCAATAAAGGATGGAATGTCTTTCTTTTGCGCGACGTGATGACAAGCATGCAGTTAATTTTAAAGTTCTAGTTTTTGAAAATATTACTTCTTAAAACATTCTGAGTAGATGTCTATCGCACACACACTTGGTGTGCAAACATTTCTATTTACGCGTTTGGGTATGCAAGTAGCACATGTATGCACACCTATGCACAGACACAGGAGCACACGTACACACTTGTTTTTTTTTAAACTTTGAAGGTTTCTACAATTTTTTTTAAAAAAAGGTTAATTTGATGTTCTTAAGCGGATGGCATTCTAACCTTCAAAAGCATATGTTTATCATGAGTTTCCACCAAACCAAATGGTTTTGACCTAAGGTTACAACGCAGGCTCAGTCTATTTCAAAGGCGGTGGGATGGGTGATAAGCGAGCACTTCATTACGGAGGTTCCTGGCGGCAGACCCTGGGAATCCCCGCATCGCTGTTTCAGCACCTCCAGAGAGCCGTGGAGCTGATGCAGCACAGAGCAGCCTGGCCCTGCTGCCCTGACAAAGTGCTGAGCTCCAGGCTTCTGCTCGGTCACCCTGCAGCCACGTGGGCGGCTGGGCGTCATTAGGGTACTTGAGATGTCACGGCTGCGGGGCAGCAGCAAGGGCTAGGTGCTAATACCGCCCAGCCACGTCCTTGCCCTTTCTCTGCTGGGTGTGCACAGGAGCAGGGGCAATAGCACGTGGAAAGACCCTTCAGAGCCAGAGAAACCACCATGCCTCCAGCTTGAAGAGAAAGCTTTTGTTTCTATAGTCATGGAAATCATAGAGAGAAAGAAGAAAATACCAGGCTTGGCAAAGGACATGGCCGGCTCACTGTGGCCTGCATGCAGTCAGGCCCAGGGCAGCGGGCAGTGCAGAGTGTGGCTGGAATGGTGACTATCTGGGCTGCACCAAACACTGGGCGCAGCAGTGTCTGCACCCGTCACTGTGACCGGCTGCACTGAGACAGGCCACTTTCACATCAGAATGACGTGCAGCAGGTACCTCAGCCGCGGTCAGGGCTGACTAAATGAGGCCATTCATCACACACGTGCACAAACTGCTCTCCGTGCCCTTCAACTTTCCCTGTTCCTGGAGACCAGGCTCCTGCCCCGTTAAATTTTAACCCTCATCTCTCTGGCCTGTTCTGGATTGATAGCAGAATAAGCACAGGCAGTGGCTCCTTCCACCCTCATTCACCCACCCCACCCACGCTCCAACACATCCACGAGAAAACTAATTATATTTTTGTAAGTAGGCTGAGTACTTCTATTTAGCAGAAACTGGGACCCTATGCTGACCTAACACTGAGCGTTTCAAGTAAACTGCCAGCAGCCCCATCAAATTGCTGAGAGTAATTTAGAGTATGAAATGTGTTAAATTATTCAAAGGGCTGCATAAGCATAAACAAGCAGTCCAACAGGAGAGAATGGCTCAGCCAGCGATGCCGGCTGGCATTTAATACATCACAGGAGCCCTCCTGTCGGGGCGAGGTGCCCACCCCGCCGTGCCCCGCCCGCTGGCACATGAACCAGCAGCTTCCTCCTTCCCTTCAAGATTTCTGTTTTCAGGGGCTTGCCTCCATCTCCACAGCTGCCATGCAGCATGCCATGTATGCAACTCCCAATTCAGCCCACAAATACTCACCTTGGAATCCAAAAAGCTTTGCTTGTCTTGCTCCTTTTCTGAAGCTGGTCAGTGGTAGTGTTTGCCATGAAGGTGTAGGGAGAGTCAAAGCAGCTCTCGGCAGGAAGAGCAGCGTGGGACCTACCCTTGGGCCTGCCCTCTAGGCCTCCCAGACCTGTCCTCGAGCTTGTCCTTGAGCTTGTCCTTGCAGCCGGCTCCCATATTCAGGACACTCGGAGTCTAACCATGACCAGCCTTCAACCATGTAGCTCCCATGAGATAGTGGCTCTGGTCCAGCCAGTGCCATGGCCTCGCTTCTCATCAGCTCCCTGGTGCTGTAGGTCTTCCAGAGTGTCCAGCCACACACTCCCACTTCAGGCCACCGGGGGCTTTGAAGGAGACCTTGCACCAAAGCATGGCTTCCACAGCGCTGTCCACAGTGGGACCATAGTATAATCTCTCACCAGGCCTGAGCCTTACGTGCCAGGCCAGCAATTGCCAGGACTCCCGCCTGCGTGGTTAGTCAGCTTATCTGCTTCGCTGAAGGCTTGTCCCACCACCTGCCTCTGCAGGGCATGCCAACACCTCTCTCTGAAAGCAGCACATCCTCCAACATCCCCAGACTGTGCCTTCACATGTCAGACACGTGGTCTCTGGTCCAAAGCCAGGAGCAAGGAGCTTGTTGTGGGTCTCTGACACAGGTGCAGGGTCCCAAGGCTTTGGGTCACCCTCTACTGTTTTCCCTCGCCACAAGCAGGGAGCTGGATGGGAAATGGAGCAGCCAGGACACAAATGGCATCCATATGGATCCCAGCGATTATGATTTGAAGGATTAGCCAACCAAGACATTGTGGTTGGCCCAGTATGTTTTAGAAACAAGTACAATGTTATAAGACTACAGTTAGAAGATCTGAAATTATTTCTAGGATCCATTTCAATGTTGATAAGTTTTCATCAGGAATACAGCTTTGCTGTGTGTATGTATACATACATACATATATATGAAAGGCATTTAAACTCTAGCTTCATCTTCACCCACTTGATTGGAAAGGAGTTCTTTTCTTCACTATTTTGTGTTTTTTAGCTCATCCCAAAGACTTAATGTGCCTTCTCAAAGGTCTAACCATTGGTTCCAGGAAAGGCTGGGCATTATGCAAGCCAAAATCAGGGTTTTCTTTTTTTAAATATATTTATTCATTTTTATTTGAAATTCAGATATAAAGAGAGGAGAAGAGACAAAGAGGAAGATATTCCATTTGCTGAATCACTTCCCATGTGGCCACCATGGCCGGAGCCGTGCCAAACCAAAGCCAGGAGCCAGGAACCTTTTCTGGGTCCTCCATGTGGGTACAGGGTCCCAAAGCTTTGGGCAGTCCTCGACTACTTTCCCAGGCCACAAGCAGGGAGCTGGATGGGTAGCGGGGCCACTGAGATTAGAAGTGGCGCCCATATGGGATCCCAGTGCATGCAAGGTGCCGGGCCCCAAATCAGGGTTTTCTTGTGTTGATCCCCCTCTTTGTCGCGTTTTCTCTCCCCCAACCTCTCCTTTCTCCAGCAACGGCTTTGTGCCCTCGCTCTGCCTTGTCTTCCAAATTCACACGGTACACCCCATACACTAATGATATGACCAACTGGTTTCCATGTTCTTCGTGTGTGAACTAGTTATCCTTGATTTTAGATTCTTATTCTAATGCTTGGTTGCTCAAAAATTTCATTATGAAGCTCAAATATGAAATAACATCCCATGATTTTGAACATACTTTTCTGTAACATTCAATGTCTTAGTAGTTTACAAATGTTCCATAATACGTTTCCATGTTAGCCAGCTATTTGACATATAAAGATCATAGAATTTCAATGCATCAACTACATGCATTATAGTTGTTTTTGCATTAAACTGAATCATAAATAATTGCATAACAGTATATAGAGCCAGTAACACAATGAGCTGTAATATAAACTATAGTTGTGTGGAATATTTTGTCAAAATCTAGCCTTACAGAACTGAGAAACACTTTTTCTTTGTTTTATTCCTTGTGGCTTACTGTTTTATTTATTCTGTGTTGGGGCTGGGATCTGTGTCATTGCTTGTTTTCATCAAATCAACATCAGAATAATGATAGATTATTTGTGAAAATTCCTTTTTATCCCTCTGCTCTACACTGAAATTCTTTGAAGTATTGTCCACATTCCCCTTTCATAACAATAAAATGTATCATCTATCTATATTGATACCTAAATCCTAAGGCATTAATTTGCTAAGCAAATACTTTGATGAAAGAACAAAAAAGATGAGATTTTGTCCGGGAAGTGACAGTCAGATAATTAAGCTGATACACTGAGTTCAGAGGGCAGGCCAAGTCCAGCTTTTCCACCATTATATCAACAGCACAGAGGAGTAAAAGATATGATTTGACTACAGGATGATGACTGACCCAGTCTTAATAATCTGCATTGTTGCCTGCTCAATGGTGGGATGAGTGGAGGCTGGCATGACAGTAAGGAGAAGACAGGTTCAGAAGGACAATGGATGGCCCTTGTGTGTTTGAGCAGGAAAGCAACACAAAGAATCATCAGTGTCTCTACTGCCTTAGGTTAGAAAACAAGGAAGTGGATTGAAGAGGAATCCAACTGAGCCAGATGCCAGACAGATGGAGCCAAGGGCTAGAGTGGAATGCCGTTCTTCTGCCCATACTACAAAACATTAAGTTTTGATACACTCTGACTGCTGTCTCACATTAAAATTACCCACTCTGTGGGCTGAAATCGAAGCGTAGCAGATAAAAGCCACCCCTGCACCATTGACATCACATATGACTGCTGATTTGGGTCCAGGTTGCTCCACTTCCAATCCAACTTCCTGCCAATGGCCTGAGAAAAGCAGCAAAAGCTTGTCCATCTGCTGGAGTTCCTACCACCTACACAGGAGCTCAGGAAGAAGTTCGTGGCTATTGGCTTCTACCATGGGCCTGGCCCAGCCCCCGTAGTTGTGGCTGTCTGGAGAATAAGCAGAGGACGGAAGATCCCTCTCCAGCTCTCCCTATTTCTCTGTAACTCTGCCTTTCAAACAAATAAAAAATAAAAAATATCATAAAAATAAGTAAGAAGAGTTACCCATTTTATTGATCTGTAGAATAAAATGATATTTAGTGTCCAGGGCCGTGCCTAGACAAGGATCCCTGATTTCCTGCCACACACCCAGTCACTGTTGTTTCTTTCAGCTGGGAATTTTTCCCATATCAGAACAATTTCAGATTCTACTGCGTAGATGCTGGCAGACAATTCTGTAGCTCAACTTCTGAATCACAGTAACACCTTCCAGGATCCACACAGTGAAATCGAAATATGGAAATAGGAAAGATATCCCAGGGACAATGGTGAGAACTCCTTTACTGGACTTGTTAGGGTTAGGACCAGAGGAAACCTTTGCAAAATCCTTCAGGGACAAACACTGTGCCAAAGGAAGAGTGTCTGAAGTGCTTTTAAAAACAGATAAATGCACTTATTTATTAATAAGTCCTAGTTACAAAGAGGGGTCAGTAACAGAGAGACACTTCCAGTCCTGTGTGTCTCACCCCAAACGGCTGCCGATGGCCAACACTCGGCCATGTGGGAGCCACACTTGAGGACGCCTAGGTCTCTCGTGTGGGTGGCAAGGGCCCAGTCACTTAGACCTTCCTCTGCTGCTTTCTTAGCCGCATTAACAAGGAGCTGGCTTGGAGCAGCAGAAACTTGAACCAGCACCCACATGGTATGCACATATTGCAGGCTGTGACTTAATCCACTGTGCCCACAGTGCCGGCTCCCTGGAGAACTGTTTGGTATAGACTGAGGTAACCTAGAGACATGTCCTCTCTGAAGAACATGAACACTTGGTCACTCTGGCATCCACATGGGCCTGATCATCTCCCTTAAAAATGCATAAACACAGGACCTGAAAGTCCTTATGATCCATGCCGATACCAGGCCCAGCCTCCCTCCCCAAGGCTCTTGCATGCAAAGCCTTGTCCTTCTGTATAGGGGATGCAGGGTAGATGTTCACTTCATCTGCCTGAGCTGCTACATATTCCAATGTGTTTGGCCTTTGCAACCTAACAATCAACTTCTCATCAACTCTGCTTGCTGTCCTCAAGGATCCCTTTTCATAACCCCAATACAAGGAGCCCCTCTCCACATTCATTCAAAGCACATGGTTCCTGCACCATTGGTGTGATCCAGTGAGGCGAACTTACCAGCAGAGACCACAACAGGAACTAACGTGAATTCTTAAGTTACCTGAGTAACCTATTAGTCAAGGCTGACAGCAGTGGTCAGGGTAGGACCGAGTAAAAGTATGGCTATTTGAATCGCCCAAGCTGCCCGTCTTAGTGTTTCCCTCCAGCCACCCTTGGACTTGAGGCTCCCTGCTGGTTGGGTGGGGATTTTCTCTGGGTGCCATACACTATCACTGCTCTCATCACTCTAGCCCTTCTGAAATCTAAACCACGTTGCCAGGGGCTCATATTTCACATTGCTCGGAAAAAGCCAGCTCTCCCTGTTCGCTGTGTCTTCTTCACCTTCATAGCAGGAAGGAGGGCAGGGCATCATCTCGCAAAGTCAGCAACATGTCTTCCTGAATGCAGAAAAGCAGCATCCAGAAACCTGGGGCGAGGGGATAACTCCCTTCTCCTTCCAAAATATCTTTAGATTTTTTTTCTAAATGAAACCAAAATGCTACCTTCTCTTGTGCTGGCTATTTTAACTTAGTCCTGTGAGACCAACAGATACACAAACCGGCTCATGGCGTGTATCTGAGCTTCTGTTCCCTGGGATCCATAACTCCCTTCCAATCATTTGTGTTTCAGTCCTTGGGAAGTCAGGACTTCCTTGATTCAGTGTTCCATTTCTGAGAAGCCATTTGTGACACAGACACACACCCTTTTAGCAGGTGCTCCCCACTTGTGGTAGGATGCGCATGTCCATTCACACCTGTGAAAGCCAACTGTACATCCTTTCCACCTGTGTCCAGCACCTTCCAGACCCACAGCAGGTGTCAGTTCATAATGGTGTGGAGACTAAACGCCCACCTCTAAGTACATTAAAATGGTGAAAGGCTTCAGGCTTTCAAAAATTAAATGCATAAATAATTAAATTGGAAAAACATTTGAGAAGTTGGCTTTTCAGAGGTCACATTTTAAGAGCACACTTGGTCTGTTTTCAGCAGATAAATGGGTAATTTAATTATTCCCAGATTCCATATTAAGCATCTGTGACCTACACTCTAAATAATATTTTTTATTATTTAAAGAAAATTAAATTGAAACCAAGTTGTAACTTCATGACTACGAGAACTTGATTCATGAATTAGAGAAAGAATTTATGTATTGATGGGTATAAACTTAACAGGTTATAACAATTTGTCTGTTGGTTAAATGCAGTGTCAAAACTTACATGGCACTTCCTTTTAAGTCTCTGTAATGTTCACAATAAAAGAAATGGGAGTTTTGATCCAATATTTCCAGATATAAAAGTGCAATGTTTTCAAAAGTCATTTGATCATGTATTGTGTAGTGCATTTTTGGATTCCCTTTGATGTCTCAGGTTGATTCTTCAAACAGAAATTTAAATTAAATTTAAATGAGACAATCTGATTTCCCAGATGTGAGCGAGCATCTACAAATATGAAAGAGACAGCAGGACTGCAGCCCAGTTGTTCAGCTGGGAAGGGACTGGGCTGGGAATTGTGGGCAGGCTGTGGCTGCCCTTAGCAAGAGAACTAATAATGTACCTTCATTGCAGACGGCATTGAGCTGGAGCCTGTGTACTCAACGCAGATCCTGTTGCCACAAAACCTCACCATCTCCACCACTCTGAAACCAGATAAAATCTATGATTCTTTAAAAATTCAATTTTTTAAATTAGCTCTTTATAAGTACAAAGACCTGTTGTTTGGACCTCGGCAATATGTGGGTACATCAAAAATCACAGAAAATGGAACTTAAAGGACATTCTATTTGGACTCAAAAAATGTGGAGTCTATGCATAGAAAGTTCTTTAAAATTTCATAGACATGCCTATTATCAAAGATTATCAATAGAGTTCAAAATGTTTGCATGAGAATAAACATATTTTACTCCCTGTGAATGTTTTGTCGCTGATTCCCTAGCGATATTTTCTTCAGCCATTGACTTAAGGTAGATTGAAGATGATGGCAAACATTTCCTACTTTTCCTAGACCCTTGAATCTGGGCTAGTGAGCTGTGATTTCCCAGTTTAGTCCTAGGATATTTTGTAGCTTCTTTTCTGCCCTAGTCTTTGGAATAATCTCTGGAGAGAAATACAGCCACTACTGAAATCTTTAAAGACTGCCACGCCCAAGTATGCTGAGAGAAAAAGGTCCATGGAAAGAAAGACATGCTTGGCGACCCTCCACTGATCTGGTCACAGAAGCCATGAGGCCGTATGTGAGAATGAAAAAACCACCTTGAACTTGAACATAAGAAATAACTCAGGAGGCAAGAAGAAGCTGTGCTGAAGTCCAATCTACTAGGCCCTCAGTATGTCATCCCAGTCAGCTCACCTCTTTGAGCCATTCCAGTTGAGGTCACAGCCCCTGTAGTGGACCAAAGAGCTCACCCAAATTCTTGACTCACAAAATCATAACCATAATGAAAGGTTTATGTTTTAAATCGCTTGCACGCATTGATTTCTAATGTAACTATCGATAATCAGAATACAATCAAATTCACCAGTTACTTCTCTGAAAGAGAAAGAAGACCTCCTCCTTCTACGTCCTGCGTGAGACATCTAACCTTTCTCTGCATTTGCACAAGCACATGGCGACCTGCTAAAATATGTTTCACAGACTTTCTTATAGCCAGAGAAGACCACAAGATTATAATCGTCATGTTACCATTAAAGGAGAAAAGCTACAACTCTTATTTCTAGCTCATTCTCCCCCCCTTAGCATTCATGTGAGAGGATTGGATCTGGGTGCTCTAGCAGCCATCTTTAACCAAGAGGAGACGTGCTGAGGGTGGTAGAACTCCAAGACAGGAGGACCACTGCGGAGCCATCATTAATTACTGAACTCGAATTCTTTCGCATTAAGTAATGAGTAAACTTTCATCTTGTTTTAGCCACTGATATGTGGAATGTTATATTATATGCAGTGTCTCCCAATGGTACCTGTACCTATTTCACAGAATCAGTGAGAAAGTCACATGTAAAATTGATGGAAAAATATTTGCTCTCATATACAAAAAATGCTATCACCCGCCATACCTTTTTCTCATGTCCTCACCTGAGCCGCCTCTATGACAATGATTCCCACTCTTTCTTACACCGTGCAATCTTCTGCAAATATATTGGTAACAAGCAGTAAAAAAAAAAAAAAAAGATAAGATAGAATCCTCCTCTGGGATGAGTGGGTGAGGACCATTTCAGGTAATGGAAAAATAAGTGCATAGTTAAGTATTCTGCCCTTGAAATGTTTGCAACCAGATGCATTTATCAATAAGTTAAGTCAGCATGGCAATTAGATAAAGCTGGATTTTACTGGGGTCCAAAGTGTGTCCGTTGGTGCCAGAGTCCCTCAGGGAGTCTCCTTTCTATATGGGAGAGAAACGAATGAGCAAATTACACTGTTTGAGAAATTTCACATTTTCATGACGCTCCATCTCTACAGTCACAAAGCAAATGAAGCTGTGACTTCACCTGTTCTTAGGAAACACAGCTCAGAAAAGTCAAGTCAATTACTCTCAACCATGTCTGTGAGACCCCAGCAATTCTGGGTCATGTGACATGTCCCATCTGTGATGTTGTTCTCTGTGAGACAACCAGGGTAGCAGAAGACCCACACCACTGTGAACTCACATGCAAGTTCAACAAACCCACAGGTTCCTGAAAGACCCTTGAGACCCAGAAACCTCCATCTTCTTATCCTCTTCCAGGATTGGGAGGAACAGCTGGCAGTGTGGTTTCTCACTCAGACTTTGCCACTCTGCCACTATGCCCTGCCAAATGGGCAAGGAGGCCAGGTGAGCATTCCATCACCAGGGCAGGACCTGGACAGGGAAAAGCTGGGGGAAGACACACTGTGTCATTTTCAGAAGGATGATAGGCAGCATTCTACCAGTGCCGTGTGTCAGCCTTCCTGCAAGGAAGACAGCAGGGCCCCGCATGATTAACTCACTGATTTGTTTGTGAACAGGACATTTTGTGTCCATCAGTCCGAATTAAGCAAGTGTTTCCTTCCACCTGCTTCAGTTACAAGTTGCTCTCAGAACCCTGAAAGCATGTAGGATATGTGATCTCAGCTGTTAATGGAATCAATGAAATATTTCTCAAATCCCTCCCTCTCCTCTCTGCGTCGCAGGCGGACAGCAGATTCTTCGTCTTTCTCCTGGATTCTGACACACAGCTAGGTTCTCTCTCTCACCTTCAGCCACACCCTCCAACCTCCAGCTCTTCTCAAACATGGCTTTCAGGGTGAGCTTTCTGAAACGCACACCGCACCAGGCTGCTCCTCTGCATAGAACCCTCCCCAGCACCCAGGCCTGAGGAAGCATGGGCAGGCATGTTCTGTTCTACCCCTCTTAGCCATCTCTTACCCTAACCCACTTTACCCCTCTCAGCCTGCTCCACATTTGCTAGGAACAGTGGTCTTTCTAATATCCAGTATCTCCTTGACTTTCCCAACCCTCCAGAACATTCTTCAGCATCTCTCTTTTCAGCAGGCCGTTCCTGACTCTTAGAACTGCCCTTCTCCAGCATTGCTTGGAAAGATGATCTGGGTTTTTTGCTTCCCCTCTAGGCTCATTGGGCTTGACAGAAGGAATGCCTAGCATGATACTTAGATATAATAGATGCTCAGTAAGTTTTTGTTAAAGAAGTGAGCGAGTTGGATGGTTTCGTAGCTACCAGATAAAACAGACGCATCACTTAAGGAAGTCCTTGTCAGTCTGCACACTTCTAGCAATTGCTACATATTTACTACCTAATGGTTGTGAATAAATACACATTCTATCACTTCTCTTAACAGCATGACTAAATTAGGTCAGTTTAATGTAATTTACACATGAAAACTTTGTGACATGCCTCTCTATAAAAACGAATTTGAGAAAACTACTGGCATAGACTTAATGAAGTTTGAGAATTAAAAGAACTTCAAAGCGGCCCAGTTCCCCATGGGGGAGTTGCTGAACTGCATGCAGAGAGTCTCCATTGTCATCGGAGTGATGAATTTGAGTATCTTGGCAATTGTAGGGGGGGAGTTTTTTGAGAGAAGAAGAATCAGAGTGAGAAAGGTTGGGTGCCAGTGGCCGAGGGTACCTGGGGTAGCCATGATGCGTCACCAAACTGGACAAAATAGTGTCTCAGTAAAACCTTGGGAAACATTGTTAATGGCATCAAAGTTATGTGGTTAAAATAAAAATAAAAAAGAGAGATGTGTATTTTCAGTCATTTATAACCGCACAAACGTTAAAACATGTTCCTTTCTATTGCAGCCAGTATGATAAAATAAAAATATCATACACCATTCCATAAGCAAATTCTACAGTATATAAATATATGAAACAGGTAGTGAGCCTCAAGTTTTCCTTTTTTTATATACGTTCTGAAAACACCAGTGGGAAACTTCTAGAAATACCCTGACATCTTATTGCTGCTAGCTTAATTGTCCAGATAGTGTATGCATTATCCTGTCTCCACATATCTTCCAGGAGAAAAGGTCATTTTGAAAAAAAAAAAGTCATGATGACCAACAGAATCTTTACCAAATTACTCTGTAGGTTTTCAGGTCAAAGTCTGTCAGGCTTCCCACAATTGAACTAGCAGTAATATCCGAAGCTGTCCTTTGCTGTGTGTTGGAATCTACCTCCTCCCACACACATCCCCCCTGCCTTGATAGCCTTTAGGTGCAAAGAGCATCCTGCACACAAGGAAAGGGCAGGACTGAGACAAGGTGTTGGACCAGCCTGTGCTCGCCAACCTTCACAGTGATATGAAGGAAGGGGATGAAAACAAATGGAGCCATCTTCAGCCAAGAATGATACCCAAACCATGGTGTCTCATTTTCAATTATTCAATTATTCATTTTCAATTAACTCAGTGAGCTAAGTTGCCATCTGCGGTCTCCCCATCTCATATCAGAACACAGCCAAACTCTTGGGTGCTCTGCTTCCAATCCAACTGGCAGCTAATGTGCCTAGGAAGGAAGTGGAGGATGACCAACTCATTAGACCCCTGCAACCATGTGGGAGATCCAAGCAGAGTTCCAGGTTCCTGACTCTGACTTGGCCCAGCCCCAGCTGCTGTGGCATGTGGGGAGTGAATCAGAAGATGAATACTTTCTCTCTCTCTCTCTCTCTCTCTCTCTCTCTCTCTCTCTCTTTCTCTAAGGGCAAACCTCTGCTTCGGAGGTGTCTGACATTCCTGCACGTCTGATTGCAAGAGGAACCCACTTGCCCAATCTCCACGGATCCCCGTTTCTCCTTTAGTTTTTCCATCACAAATATGATCATTAACATTTTCAACCATGGATGAAAAAGATCTGTCTACTCTTCATTTTGCATGGAGTAAAGAATTACAGAACATCTGAGACTTGTTTAGGATTAATTGTTTAGAACAAAATTTCACTTTTGCTGTGGAATTATATTCCCACTTGTAAATATTTCTCAAGTTCATTTCTGCACCAATTTTTCTATTTCACTGTGCCTTCCCTTTTTCAAAACATTGGCAGGTTCTCTGTTAGCAGACGCTGTGTAAGTAGATCAAAGAATCTACCAATAACAGCAAAGACTACACTCATAATTGCCAAGCAAACTCAAGAGTGTGATCCAACTAAAATTAATATTCCTATTGTGGAAATGGTATGGAGTGGAGGAAGCTAGGGAGAGGGAGGTACAACTGAAGAAGCTATGCATAATGCTGCCTTCCAAGGGTTAAGCTAATTAAATCAACACTTAACAGGAGGTGACAGAAATGGCTCTGATGCTCAGGGGAAAGCAATACGAACAGAGCGTCAACAGAAGGAAGCACCAGATAGAAACTCAAATGGCGAGAGGAAAATCCACACTGCTCCCGCAGTGTCCAGCAGCAGTTCTAACAGCTCCGTGGAACACGTGACGTATGTCAGCTGTGACATTCCTGCTTGTTTACTGCAGAGGACTCTCACTGAAGAGTCGTCAGAGCCCCGAAGCAGGCTGTGATGCAAGCAGTTCCTGGCCCACCCTTAGTTTCTGATTCAGCAGGTACAGTGATGGCATTTTCAGAACTGCTAGTAGAGGAGGATGTTTCATCAACGCTTCAGTAAAACCCCAAGAAGCAATCCCATTATAACTGGTTTTTGGGGTTTAAGTAAAATCCCATTTCCTACCACAATCATACGTTAAGCATGAAAATGGACATAAATCAAATACAAACATCATTATAAGCGCTATAGAAAGTGTGAAGTACTTAGAGCCTTGGAATTTCAATTCTAACCTCTATAAGACTAATTATTTCATCCCAAGTACTGAGCCTAGCCTTATGATTGGTACCACCTGCTACAAAGTAAAATCAAGATATTGGCAAATAAATTATTTACAGTTTCACATTAATAGAAGCATCCCAAAACTCGGTTACAGAGTTATTATTGCTTTTACAAAATTCATATAAAATTGTGCCTACTTACTATTATTAAGTGTTCATTAAGCATCAATATCTTATTGATCTCTCGTACCTTGGTTCTGGTTCTGGTTCTGTTCCAACATGCTCACACACGTTCACTCATCCAACCCTCTGCACAGCCTCACTTGTTTCTCAGATTGGGGAACTGAGGCTCAAAAGTTGGTCACCTGCTCATCTTGGATCTTAACAATGCTATCTCTGATCGTCTGCATTTCCTTCCCAGCTCATCGCTACTGAGCTCCTCCCATGACAGGAAATGCTGTACATCTTCTCGAATGGGCAAGGAACGGCCAGGTAGCCAGTAAAACATGTTCTCTGTGAGAGTGCTTGTGGAAGCTCCCAGCTTTTGCAGTGCTGAGCCGAGTAGAGCAGATGACCCTGTCCAATGTAGGTCAGCATCATCCAAACCAGGGAGCCCCTCAAGAAAGCATAAATGGAGAGAAAAACTGGTGAGTTTGAGCTCCCTGCTTGGAAGTGCCTTCACTAATCAGCACTCCTGCTTCTCCAGACTTCAGACCCAAACCACGACTTCTCCCATCAGCCCCTTTCTCTCAGGTCTTGACTATGGACTGAATTCCACCCTAACTCCACTGTTCTTCAGCTTCCAGGTGGCTGCTCAGGGACTGTCTTGCCTGCCATTGCCATGTGTCTGTGCCTGTTCCCTCGCTCGCTCTCTCTCTCCCTCTGTCCTCTGACTTGCTGGGTTCCTTGTCTCACCTTCCATCACACACTGATACTTTTGCGTATTTCTTTCTATGTATTCCATCAATTCATTAAAACATATGGTAAATGGCCTATTCTTCCATAACCATTCAATACAATTTATGATTTTCTTTACTGTTTCTATGTGCCTTTTTTTCCCAAATGTGTTATTAAAGTCTTTCATGAACGGATTCTGATTTTGGGGGCGGGTATTTTTCATCCAAAAATTCTCAGTGAAAATCCCATGAATTAAAGTGTAAATTTCTTAGAGAGGAATTGATCCTTTGCAGCTGATTGAATCTCAGATATGCAACAGTTTCTGTTGAAGGGGACTTAATACAACAAGCTTGTTTACTGGCACTGGGAGAAGGGTGCTTGCTACATATTTCTGTCTTACAAAGGTTTCTGGAAACTTTCTATACACCAAACATTTCAGAATCTAAATATATTTGAGAATTCACATTATCATTTATAAAGCTAATAAATCTGAAATGCTGTCATGTTTTTTGCTCACTAGTCCCCAATCACACAGAGGTCAAAGGGAATGCAGGGGAGGGAATGAGAAGATTCCTGTCAGCATTCAAACATGATGCTCATTATCTGCAGCAGGATCCAGGAGGTGGGGACTCTACCAGCTGGGGTTTGTGCTTGCAGAGGAAACAGGTGTTTTGAGATTACAGGAGAACAGGAAGTTCCTGGCCAGAGGAGGGCAGGAAGTCACCAGGGTCCCTCTGGCTTTCTGCTGTCACTCCACCGTCTACAGAGCCTGTGGGCCCTGTACTGGTTGTTCTCTGACACAAATGTGTGCCAGGAATAAAACCAATAACCAAGGAAAATTACTCCATTTGTCTTTTGCCTGTCTTTGAGTGAGTGGTTACACATTCGCAACCTTAACTCACAACCCTGCTGCCTGGTGGAGCTGTGGTCCTGACCATAGGCCTTACAGGAGAAAGAACACTTGGGTCACTGAAAATTTTTGTTCTGCAGCTCTCTGCCTCCCACCTGCTGCTTTGAGCTTTGGCCAAGTGAACGTCTCTATTCTGCCTCCCTCATATGCCTCTTAGTGTAATGGTTTTTCTAAAATATCCGTGACTGAGTCTTTTCATGGGTGAGCTCCCAATTGAGAGATCTACTACTTGAGAAGATGGATCCATCAAATTCTCAATTTTTTAAAGAAAAATTCAACATGCTTTTTATATTTCTGCTATTATGAGAACTAACTTTGTTCCAGCACAATACACATACAACTTTTTTTTTCCACTTGAGTTGATTTATAGTTTCAACAGCATTTCAGTGAAAACTTCTGTGGACCAGAACAATTGAGAAACAGCTTAAAAGCTACCTATATTTAAATCCATCTTTGTATTCAACTGTAATTTGTGTTCTCAGAGAAGCAGAGTGAGAAACCAGCACAAGCCAGGTGAGAAGAAATCGCAGTAAGAAGCACATGCAGTTGCCTTTTGTTTTCTAATTGCCTCACTGTTACTTTGGAAAGGGGCGGGGAGGGAAAACGCAAGACAACACACTGCAGCCCACGTGGGTGAACCGGCAGTGATGTGCTTGACGCTAATTTGTGCATCCAGCCCCCTTCTCCTGCCTGGTGCAGATGCCATGTCCTTTTAACATCACAGCCACTGCCCTCGTTCTCCTCCCCTGGAACGTGCTCCCCGGATACGTCTGTCACCAGCCAGGACAGGGCAGCAGCCCTCAGTGGAAGCCAGAGAAAATGTTGCATGGACTATCGTATATGTTGTAATTGTCGGGAAATGGTATTTTCAATGATGTTTCTGTTTCCCTTGATTTGAGGTTACGTAAAAATGAGGTTGCACTTAAGAAACAATCATGGAGACAAGCAATGGTGTGGGCAGAATGCTAGGCTCCCAGCAGTATGGTCCCCGTCCCCAGATGTGAGGATGTGCAGAACACAGCTTCCATTCCTGCCTGGAACATCCTTGCAGCCAAGGGGCTTGGATGTATGAGGCCGGAAATGTGTATTATGCAAAAATTGTACTTGGAATCCAAGAATTCTTGCAACGATATGCACTTATTTCTCTCTCCAAGAACTTTCTGAAGCACCCTTGTGTTCTAATTCATTCCTCATCGTAGTCCTGAGAGCGATTGGTGTGAGGGTCTCAGTTTGGCACTGTCCGTGTCCCAGGGTGGAAGCTCATGCTGGCTTCCAGAGAGTGGCTGCCTCTGAGCCTCACACAGGACAAGCTGACTCTGTTCTTTCCTTGGATTAACCATCTTGTAAAAGGAAGACCAGCTCAGTGGACATTCCCAGTAACTCCCAAGATGCGCAAGTTTGGGGTCTTCAGTGGGCTTCCTTCTCAACCAGGATCAGCTCGTGGGCTCTCAGGGAGGATTCAGGAGGCTGAACAGTGAGCCAAAGCAACACACAAGGTGGGGCAGGGGAGGGGAGAAGGCTGCGAGACAACAGGATGTTGGAAACCCAAGTCGGAGAGTCAAGCAGGGTGTGAGAGCAACAGACCGGCAAACCCCGGTCGCTAACTGCTCCTTCTTTGTCTTGGTCACGTATGCTGGGGAGAATGAGCTAACCCACATTTTGAGCCTTTCTTCTTCCTTGGATAGCAGTGATTAGTCGTGTCAAGATGACTACTCAAGCCACAATGCGATCTCCATGCGAGAAAGTTGCAGGATAAACTGTAATTGTTTGGACAGTCATTTGCTCAGATTTTCTTGGTCACATTTTAAATGATTTATGAAGTTATATGTGGGTGTCTGCTGAAGAGGTAGCTTCACATGTTTTGAAATCTTTCATATATATATATGTTTTCCTCAATTTCCAGCATTTAACAGTGTGGGAGATTTTCTTTTTAAAAAAGTCTGTTTGTTTTAAATTGAATGATAGGCCAACTAGTGTAATTTCAGCTCCAATATCACTTGCTGTAAGACATTAGAGACTTACAATTAGATTGTTTTTTGTCAAGTAGCATAAGATGCCTGCTCCTTGTTGAGCATTTTCTGAAATAACTTCCTTAATGCATTAAGTGGAAACAATCAAAAAACCAGTCTTTGATGTATATATACATATATTTAAAAAAAAACACAAAGAAAGAGCAGTTCATTCTCCACCAAGAAAGCCCATTCTGCTTTGCACAGTAAATATTCAAGGAAGTTTAATAAAACTCTTAACTAAGTTAAATTCAGCATTTCCTAAACTAAAGAGACCTATGGTCTCTTTAGTTTCCTAAAATGAAGCTTCTTCATGATTTATGTTTCACAAAATGTAGGAGAATGTTGATTTGGCTGATTGGTACAAGCGTTCCGTTGCACCAGTGTGAGGCACTGTCTTCTTTCAAACAAGCAGAAATGACTTGAGAAAGAAATATAAGGACAGAATTATGAAGGACAGAATTATGTTTCTGACCAAATATATATGGGAAATAACTCACTTTTTCAAAACAGAGCTCATAGAAAAGCCTGCCTTGAAAATATTTTAGAGGATAACAAGTTTGGTACAGTTTAACAGAAATTTATCATTATTTTTCTTATTTATATTCTTCTTATTATTCAGGAGGCAGAGCTCCCATCTGTTGGACCACTTTCCCCAACACCCACAGCAGCTAGTGCTAGGCCTGACTGAAGCAAGAGCTGTAGCTCAAGACATGTCAGTGGCAAGAACACAGTCGCGTGAGCCATCTCTACTATCTGCCGTGATCTGTATTGGCAAGAAAAGTGGAGTTAGGAGCCAGACTCCGGCTTCAGAGCAAGGAGCTCGAATAAGGCGTGATACAGTCTTAACCAGCACCTCCATGGTTGGGCTAAATATCGACTCTGAACAGCAATGCTCCACTCCCACGATGGGTTCTTCTGCATGTGTAAGCTTGCTTTGTAGGAACAATCCTGGAGCTCACCTGGACTCAGACGATTTCTGTTAACACTGACTTGAAGTGGCAGCTGCAAGGGGCGTGTATTGTCACCATACCCGGAGTCCAGTGTGCACGATGTTTATCCTGGGTGACAAAGGTCAAGCAGCCAAGTGGCGTTTCAGAGCCAGGCACGAGGGGAGGGGGCCTTTGAATGGCGAGCAAATCGTCTCCCCTTTATCCCTTATTAAAGGGGATCAGGTGTTTGCCCTTGAGAGTTGCACCCTGAGCAACGTGCAGTTCTATTCTGAAATATGCCCATAAACTAGAGATACGTCTGTTTAAATAACCATAAAATCAGAAGTATCCTACAGCCAAATGAGACAGTGGCATTTAGGAGAAAAGGCAGACACAAACCATTTCCTTTTTTTTTTTTTTTTCTTCTTTCTGAATGAATGGTCAACTTTGAGATTATTCAGACTTCAAGAACAAAGCACAAACAGTCCTATACATTCTGATGTCTTCTTGGATCACCAGGTAGAATTTCTAAATTGCACACTGGAAAAACACACATTAAGGAGGGGGGTATACCATTTATTTTAAAATACTCTCAATATTACCCCTGAAATGATATGAAACTTGACAGATTCGGGCTAGCAGCCTTGCTTGGAGTAACGTGACTCCATGCCCGGAGGTGTGCTTGTATTCTTCAAGTGGAGCTAGAGGGAACTTATTAGTTGCACCAGCCTTGGCGTTCTTGTATCTACTTATTTTGAAACCTTTCATTTGTAGCGACAGCTGCAAGGTGTCCCTTCAAGGATTTTGCTTTTTTGATTTATACTTTTATACACTCAAATCTCAATTGAGAAATCTGAGCTTCATTCCATTTTCTGACCTTTCCCTATCAAGCCAGAGTGACCTCCAATCTCTTAGGACTGGGCTACATTCCAAACCAGGTTATAGAAGAACAAGGGCAGAGAATCAAAGCCACACATCACCCTCGTCCCAAGGAGACACTTAATGTAAAGCCGAGTGGAGGCCAGCCAATCCACAGGCCTCACTCGTATGCCCACGTGAGAATTCTCAGCTCTCCGCCCTTTGAACTTTGGACATGCTTTTTGAGTGTGTGTAAGTCCTGTTTATATGAACACAAAAGCCAGACAGATGCTCAGTTTGGCATGGAAAGTGGCCTCATGGAACCAAATGTTCTCTCCTTCCCTTTTTGTTTGATATTTTGGGGTGAAGATGGAAGCCGCTGAAGAGCACACACAATTGCTGACTTATGACTGAATAGCCTGTGCGTCTGTTTCTGGTTATTGTTCTCTCGCCACACCTGCCAGCATACCATGCACTGAGGTGCTTCAGACAAAAACACTCGGGTTCTGGTGGTCAACAAGGCTGGGCCCAATGTGCCTGCAAATCAGCTGTGTGTGCGTGCTCTGGGGTGTTTATCTGCACCCACAAATCTGTCATCTGGGGTTCAGAGCAAAGTGAATTGACCTGTCTTCGGAAGGGAATCTCTCCAAAATGCCCCATCTGATTTCAAGGGGCAGGGAATTAAGCTGTTTAAAAGTGTGTTGTTAAATGTTAGTGATGTTAGTGTAAATATGTCACTCTCACCGTCCCTGTGGCTGGAAGTGGCAATGGGTGCTGGGCACTCTTCCAGTGTCTGGGCCTGGCACACCTTCCCTACACCAAGCTGTTCTTTCTGTTGCTGCTGCAGTGCACCGGACAGCGCTTCAGGAGGTGAGCACACATCTTTGCATGTGTGTTTACAGCAGTTTCAGTGGCAACTCAAGTGTGGGTAGAGGCAATCTCCAAGCCACAAATTCCTGTGCCATTGATGAGCCATACTCAGCAACCATTGAATGAGCCCTACATGGGGAACAAAGAAGCATAGCACCCTCCCTCTCCGCAATGGCGCCTTATAAATGCTGTGTCCAATGAGCTGTTCTCTTTTTGGGCCTTTGTTTTTCTTTATTGCAGACTCTCCAGGGTGCCCCATCGTCCGCTGCAGTTCAGTATGACTGGTGAACGCCAGGGTCGCCTTCTCTGCAGGCAGAGCGCCATTGAGTGATTTATAAACCAAGTCTCAAAGGCATCCCGGGCACCAGAGTGAATTCTAGCCTCTAAGTGAACACAAGTGCTGTGCATTCAACGTCAGGTCCGCTCAAGAAAGATCCCCAAACTCATTTCCTGCGAATGGAAGGGAGAGATGGTTGGAGGGAATTGGGGGAATGGCAAACCCCGTAAGGAATGAGGTTGGTACCCAATTAGCTTCTTTTCATATTCTGGGTTTAGGGAGGCCAAGCAATCCCAGGATGGCTCCAGTTATTTTCACGTTGGCGAAGAGGAACAATATCGCTTTTTAATAGTGTGAGGTTGGAGGAGACAAGGGGCAGAGGAGGAGACGCGAGAGTAACCCCAAGGAGCTTGCGAATGCCGAGAATTCCCTGGGCATAGACATTTTTGTGAAAAAGAAAGAAGAAAAGGAGATTAAAAAATTAATAACTTGAATGCGTGATCAATAAAAATAATTATCATCTTGCAGTTCACTTTTCATACAGCACTCCATAGCCTGAGAGTAATTGCCGATATAGCGGAGCAAAGCTCAAGAAAGGTACGATTGTTAAAAAAAAAATCCCCTGCTTTAAAAAGAGTTCCCTGTTTAGATCTCGATGTGTTTTTCCATCCTGCCTTCCACACTCAACCATTTTGTCTAAAGACAGTCAAGGAACTAAATGTATATTAATCAGAACTCTTGGGGCTAGCATCAGTGAGACGCAATTACACCAAACGGATGCCATTGCGGGCTCTGATAGCTTCATTTAAATTTCTGAATAAAACATGAAATATCTTTAATGAGAAATGAACACAGTTGTCAGTGGGGAGCAGTTCTGGTATTGTTACCAGTTGAGATGTAGAAGATGAAGACATAAAGTGAATACCTTTCACTTTGTATAAAAAACAATGGCCGTGAGAAGAGACAGATCTCTCTTGTTAGATGTCATGTGTGCTGCCACATGGAAAGATGGCAGGGCCTACTGGCACTGGCTCCTCCTGAGAACCTGCAGGGTGTTAGCTTCTGTGTGTTTGCAGAAGCAAGCATGGTCTCTCTGCAACCAAGAAAAAGGCCCCTCTGCCCAGCAAAGCATCACTTCTTTTGAAGCAAGTTGTGAGTCCGGCTCTACACCCATGGCAGATTTCCTGAGAGCATTAGAGAGAAACAGACGTGCGAGTGCATCTCAATTCTGGACTGCCACTCAAAACTAGAGGGGTGAGATGGGGGTGGAACAAGCGGGTTGGCAACGCCATACTGGCAAGGAGATGAGAAATGCAGGGCTTCTTCCCTCGTGCGGGCCTGCTTTTGATGGCGGCACGCTCCCATGCTGCAGCCCACGCCAGGCTCCTGCTAAGCCTCTCCACCCGACAGGTAGTGGCTGGAGTGTTCCTCTTCTCTCTCCAGGGGCTTCCCTTTGTTGATTGTATCTTTCTTAATTAAAACAGCATTCTGCTACCTTGCATCTGGGCAGTATGTGTCTTACTCCTAGATGACTTTGAAGCACGCCTGAGAGGTTACCAACAATAGCTGGAGCTTGCTACACCTGCCCCCGAATTCAGAGGGGCAGTTCTGCATTCTGAGTGAATCCAGGGCAGGAGGCAGGGAGAACTATGGAGAACTTGCAGACAGTCCATCTGGAGTCACTCGTAGAAAGAGAACCTGCCCCCAGCATAGGCCTGAGCTGTTGTAAGGGTAAGGCAATTACTACTGAGGTCACCTTCATTGCTGATTCAAAGACAAAGGCTGACTGCCTTTGTAAAACTGATGGAGAGATCTTGCGAAGCGCCTGGGGGACTTGAGGGGAATCTTGTGGTCCCGAGCCCTATACATGTGTCCAGTGCACTGCGGGGTGCTAAGGCCCTTGGTGCCTTCCCCAAAAGATTGTTGCATGCAAAGGCAGACCCTGCCTCTCCCACCTGTGCAGCCTGCGTCCTCCTGTGGAGCACAGGGTGGTGTGGAATTCCTTCAGAAGCACTGCACTCAGAGCGTTAAGGGCCCAGCTGGATGGCTGATCCAGACACTCCCCTGCCTCCTACCTTCCTCGGCTCTCGGTGCACACATGCCTGATTCCCTGCTGCAGGAAGGGGGCTCTTTTCCAAGCTGTCCTTTCTGCACACCACCCCTCGGGGCTCACGGGTTCCATTCCTACTGTGTAGATATAACCGTGTCTCCGTAACCGTGCAGGAGGTGGTTCATTGCTGCATTACTCAGTAGACTGAAAGCCATTTGCTGAAGGAAAACATGAATTTTCTAGATCTATTTGGCCCAGGGCCTGAGAGATAGTGCAGAGTCACATGAAGTTTGTTACATGCGTTGGTGAACAAATACATGATAGAAATAGGTAGTAAAGCTACATGAAATAAGTCTGAAACTTTGCTTTTTGTGTGTTTATATGAAGTCAAGAAATCCAAATAAGTGGGAAAAAGGCATAAAATCCTGTTTTCTTGACCTGGGAAACCAAAATTGGTACTTTTTACCAATAATATTTATTTTCCAAAGCTGCTTGAAGCAAAACCATTTGTTTTGATCTTGTCTGCTCTACAGATGTGCTCCAGAGGCTGGTAGACAATGACCTCGGCAGGCAGAGTTAGCTTCCATGGAGCTGTGCAGGCATTCGTGGCAGCGCTGCAGCTCAGCTGCCTCCAGTGCCCCACTCACCCCAACCACTGGCTCCAAGCAATCAGCACACACCATGGAATAGACACAAGGATGAAGGCACTGAACTGCTAGCCATCCAGCCTGAGGTGCACCGACTTCACACAGACACAGTGGCCTGCTTCCATAGACCAAGACAATGATATCAATGAGAACACAGAATGGGAAAGCAAAAGTGTACTTGGGAGACAGACACTCCCCCTCACAGTGACACATCCATCAGTGCAGGTGCCTCCTGTGGCCTGGGTGTGTCTTCCCAGCTCATGTACTGCAAACATGGTCTCCACTGTGGTGGTGTTGAGGCATAGGAAATGGCTGAAAGAGAGGGACTGGAGCTGGGTGCTTGGGTCGCAGGGGATATCAATCATGGAAGGGAAAGAGTGTTCTTATGGGATTCCAGTTAGTTCTCAAGGGCACTGCTTGCTGTAAAAACAGCGGGACTGGCCCCCGTCAGTCTGACTCGCTGTGTCACCATGACATAGCTCTAGTACACGCAGCTCCCTTCGGGATGTTACGTTCAGAAGCCCCTCCGCAGGGTTGGGCCATTATCAACTCCATGCCTTTGGGCCTGCCGGACTGTCAGCTGACTAAATCACTTTTCTTTATGAAGTGGCTAGGTTTGGGCATTTTTAAATTGCAATGTAAGGAAAATCCAGTAATTCAGTGGCCCAGAAAGAAAAAAATTTGCTTGAAATAATTTAATTTACAATAATAGAGAAAACATCTTCATCAATGTCTTATACCTCTTATACCTGAAGTTTAAACCTAGTCTTTTTGCAGCCTGGTGTAGAGATTTGAAAAGCTGCCTCTTTTTCCCAGTTTGTAGCTCCATGTTCTCATCTCGCTCCCATCTTTCAGGTAAACATTTAATTGAAGTGTCCTTCCCCACTCACCGTTACTGTGGGCCCTGGTGGCTTGGACTCACCCTATTTCAGCCATCTGGACCTTTCTCCCCAGAATTCTTTGTACATGCAGTCCTGAACCCTCTGGCAGATACAGGGGTTGATTTCACAAACATAGAAACAGGTGGCCTTGTAGACCTTGGAGCCCCATAATCAGAGTCTTCCACTGTTCGCCTTGTCTAAGATAACAGGATTTGAAGACCCTGCCCGTTGCCCTGTTACCCATTTTCCCACTGCAAATGTCTTTACTTCTCATTGCCTTAGCACAGCCACCTTGGGGGTGCCAAATATCCCCATACTGTCTGGAATTTTTAGCAGAACCCATAACTTTCTGAGTCATTCTCTCACCGTGAGTGAAATTGCCTGGAAGGTAGGGTCCATGTGTTACAGTCACTTTCCCCACTGTTTTTTTGCTATTAGGATCCCCTGGGGTAGACTGCAGGGCACATGGGGGCAGGTACCAATATGGCTTCCTGGTAAAACTGTGCATACCTCTTTTTTGTTAGCTTCTAGCTGCGATAGGAGCCAGGCACTGGATCTTTTTCATGGAGCCATTTGGCTAACAGGTTAGGGTGTCTTTGGATAACTTCTGTTCCCAGGGTCTCTGTTTTATAGACCTACTTAAAATGGGCACAGTCTTCCCAGACCCTGAAGAGCCCCATGCTGCTGCTTTCCCTTGTCACAAAATCTTAAGACTTCCTATGGTGCTCCGGGATGGAATGCGCTCCCTCCATAAAAGACAGTCTTGTTGCTTACAAGGAGACCTCAGCCAGCCCTTGCCCTGTCCCCTCCCAGTGCCTCCATGTCTCTCAGCTTCCTTTCCCAAGGGCCAGCTGCAATGGACCAGCTGTGACCACCTGTGTCCACTTACCTCACACACCCAGCAGGGGCCCAATCTAATTCCCCAAGTGGGTCTCTTAAGACACCCAACGTTAGCCAAAGAAAAAAGGAAGCACACCACTGCTTCCCAAGGACTAGAGACCAGTGACACTGTGAGAAATCTTTTAAATTCTCCAAGCATGCATTTAGGCACGATCCGTCATGTCTTACCAAAGGATATGTTTTCAATTTTCCCTAAACCATCCAGGAGAATTCATAGATGGCTGGGTTATTTAGCATAAGATAAAACAGACACAATTCAATATAACATTACTAGTGCTTTTCCTGACTGCATGATGGCATTTCAGATGGTAACAATGATGAGACACACGCCATGCGTGCACAGGAAGCTAAACACAAAAGGAAGGCATTAAAAGTTAAGCACCGAACAGTGTTCTCAGATCAGCGGGGTAATTTCTCCCAGCCCTTTATAGATTTTTCTCTCAGATAACTTCCATCATTAATTTCCTTCCCTCCTGCCCCAGGCAGGATTCTGTTGAGCCATATTCAATCCACCATGCAGCGAGCCTCCAACCTAGGTTCCCTGCATCCATGCTCCCTCCCTTCTTCAAGGCCGCTCTGTCTATCTCCGCTCAATAATTCTCCCTGAAGTACCTTGCCCTCTTTTTTCTGTCTGTAATCACCATTGGATCCCTAGCACTCATTGAGCAAACTTCAAACGCCTACTTATATTTTCCTTCTGTGACTGTTCATATACAAACAGAATACGACATTTGAACTACATTTTGTATGTTTTTAGAGCCACACTCTTCCACCTCCATATGCAGCTCATACCCAACAATGTGACAGAGAGGATTCTTAGTATTCATGTTATTAAAAAATTAATGAGTAGGTAGCACTTGATGTCTTGAATATTTCTCAATACTCAATATAAAATACCCTTTTGCATCTATTTGCCTAATTTGTTATGCATCTTGTAAGGGGAAAAATCTGCACTTTTTAAATCATTGTGAGACCAATGTCTGGCAACAAATAAACTTTTGGAAAGTGAATAAACCAGTGTCACTTAAGGTATGACAAAGAGAAAGGATTCCATTGCAGAAATTAAAAAGCAATGAACCGATACTAAATCATCTGCGAAATGAAATTGACCAAAAAAAATCCCTTATATGTTTCAGTTATGGGAGGAAATGCTTAATTGTGTAAGGAACACCTGCCGTGACTCATGGGCTCATTGTGTGGCACAAGCATGGTGGCTCACAGAATCAGTGCGGATTATCCTGGCTTTTCTGTCCCCCGGAGATTTTCCACATAGAGGCTTCTACCATCAACGCTGACCACTGTCTTCCTCAAATCCCTCTTCTGGGCCTGTGGCAGCCAACCAGCTCACAAGTCAAGGTCAAAGGCAGCAGGAGATCTCCCATATTAGGTATTTGCAGAAACAGACTGTTGCTGCAAACATCCCCCCAGCCAGGCGGATCCTAAGCACCCCCAAGTTCAGCCCTGTCCTCCACGTATCTCTTGTCGACAGGGCAATGTGCCTTCCCTTGGATATGGGAAGGAGAAAACCACGTTCACCAGACTTGTGTAGTGTCTCAGGACCTCAATGTTCTGGGGAGCTTCTGAGCAAACATGGAACCCCTTGCTCTATCAGACACGTAGGCTTGACCTTGACAGCCTCAATTGTCTAGAGGCATCAAACTACCTCAGGAAGTGGCAGCCTATAGCTCAGCACTTATACGTGTGTGTGTGTGTGTGTGTGTGTGTGTGCGTGTGTGTACTCTGGGGGGGTGGACTTGGGGGCTGGATCATGTACTGCAGGTGCTGACTGGCTGCCATCCGAGTATGCATGAAGTTACCTCTGTATCCCATGGAGGGGCTTGCCTGCTTCTAGGCTCCTGCAGACTGTTAGTGGGATTTGAATGTGTATGGGTTTTTATCTTGAAGGCCACAGCTCCTCATTGACTAACCACTGATGGTGGCCCTTGGATCAGTCACAGGTGTGACTCTTGACAAAAAGAACTCCCAGCATGGCAGCTCAGGTCAGCAGGCTATCTCTGACATGCACTGTAAACTACTTTGCTTGTCACCTACTCTGCTAAAGATGCCTCGGGATTTTGCCGTGTTCTGTTCATGGGAAGCACATGACCAGGTCCAGTCACCACTGAGGGAGCGTGGTGGAAGAGCGTGTCCAGCCCAGGCGGGCTGCTGCCAGCTGCCTCGGGAGCTGCCTGCCACTGAAGTCCACAAAGCCGACATCCCTTACCAGCCAAGCCGTCGCAGTAGGGAAACAGACTAGAGAATTCAGTCAATGGATAGTCACTAAAACTATGCACACAGATTTCCAGTGACACAAGGAGGGGTGACAGAAGAGATTTCAGGAAGGAGAAGCAAAGCCAGTAAAAGCGTTTGCTCAGCAAGTACAGTACTTTAAGTTTTGATGGAAGATTTACTGCAAGAAGAGAATTGCTCCAAAGCACTGAAAATAGCTGAACCGATAAAGCAAGTATGACTAAAGGGGAAAGAGCCATTTTCAGTAAAAAAAAAAAAATGGCACTGTAGAGGTTTTTTATAATAATCATCATATTGATCTTGGAGCTGCTTTGAGAATAAAATGAGATGATGCCTTTGAAGCCACTAGATTCAGGGGTTCCAGCCCAGGAGGAGTCCTGGAAATTTTGAATGAATTCTTAGAAATCCACATGGTTCTGGTCTGGGGCTCCGGCTTTGAGTGGCAAGCACCCACACATGCCCTGACTCACGAACGCCCCTTGGAAACCCAGAGTGAGCTGAGGACCACCCGGCTGGACCCGTCTCCTCCAAGCAGACTTTGGAGCCAACAGGTACGGATGCAGGACACTCCAAGGACACAGTAAATGAAGGAAACTCAAGAAGTTTCAACTCCAAACTTTAATCAGAGAGCCTCTCCTTTCCTCTGGAGGGAAACTGTTTATACTCCCAACCACAGTCAGCACATGATACCTTGGAACTATTAAAATGCAGTAACAAATGCTTTAATTGGGGCAGGACCGGGGAGCTGTAAATCTCCCATTCTTAGAAGCAGCTTTCGCTACTGATGCAACCAGGAATTCCTCTCTACGGTATACACTGGCCTGTAACAACAGAATTTAAGATCTCCCTACATGAGATTATAAGCACTAAACGCTATTTATGGCTCTCGTGATAGGAGCTACAGGAGAAGGCATTTGAATATTTTCACTTAATAAATATTTCCCAGAGTTTCTTCCTACCCCAAGCTCTTTTCGAATTTAAGTTTTGTTGTAAAGAGGGCAAGTTCCTGCTGTAGGTGGCAGAGGCTTGGGAAGCCACCAGGCCAAAGAAGCCAGAGGTTTCTGCCCCTCCAAGTCCCTATCCCCTGAAGCCCATGCTCAGATGGTTGAAGAACAAGCCCCAGGTTCATTGCCAAGTCCGGCCTTTGTGTGGTGCTTTCTAGACCAGCTGAGATTCCTGATGACGTCTGCCTGTGCCCTCTCGCCCTCCTCCTAACCAGCTTCCCACTGCACCGCTGGCTTTTCTCCATGGAGGCAGGGTCTCTGCATGAGAGCTGGAGAACTGAAGGGTTCCTCGAGTTGCTGTGGGCAGAGGAGCGGGCACCTGGGCCTAGGAAGGCATCCCCCAAGAGTGGGGAAATTCTTTTTTTTTTTTTTTTTTTTGCTTTTTTTTTCTTTTAATTATTTATTATTTTACTTCATTAATTACATTGTATTATGTGACACAGTTACATAGGTACTTGGGTTCTCCCCACCCCTCCCCAAACCCCCCCACCATGGTGGATTCCTCCACCTTGTTGCATAACCACAGCTCAAGTTCAGTTGAGATTCCCCCATTGCAAGCGTATACCAAACATAGAGTCCAGCAACTTATTGTCCAGTCAAGTTCAACGGATTCTTAGGTATACCCTCTCTGGTCTGAAGACAGGGCCAGCAGAGTATCATCCCAGTCAATTGAAAGCTCCAACATACCATCAGCAAAAATTTACATCATTATGGAATTAATTGACATAGTAATGAGTAACCAATATGTTAAAAGTAAATGCGAGTTCCCAGCCACCTTCTGTGACCACCTCACCTACACTTCAATTTTAGTTTATACACAACATATAACATTCATAACATAACATGTTATACATAACATCATATCATCTTAAATTAAGGCAAACATGTGGTATTTAACCTTTTGGGATTGGCTCATTTCCCTTAGCATTATGGTTTCCAGTTTGGCCCATTTGGCCACAAAGAACTGCATTTTGTTTTTTTTAATAGCTGAGTAGTATTCCATGGAGTAGATGAACCATAGCTTTCTTATCCAATCCTCTGTTGATGGGCATTTTGGTTGCTTCCATGTTTTTGCAATTACTGATTGTGCTGCTATGAGCATAGGAGTGCATGTTGGTTTCTCATAAAACAATTGTTCTGGATATATTCCTAGGAGTGCTATTGCTGGATCATACGGTATGTTGAATTTGAGTTGTTTGAATATTCTCCATACTGATTTCCATAGAGGCTGTACCAGCCTGCAGCCCCACCAGCAGTGGAGTAGGGATCCCTTTTCCCCGCAACCTCGCCAACAAGTGTTGTTGGTGCTTTTATTCATGTGGGCCAGTCTTACTGGCGTTAGGTGGTACCTCATTGATGTTTTAGTTTGTATTTCCCTTATTGCCAGGGAACTTGAGCATTTTTTCATATGTTTATTTGCCATTTGGGTTTGTTCCTTTGTGAAGTGTTTGCCCATTTCCCGTGCCCATTTCTTGAGTGGCTTGTTTGTTTTGACATTTTGGTTGTTTTGCAGCTCTTTGTATATTCTGGAGATCAGCCCTCTATCACCTATGTCGTGTGCGAAGATCTTCTCCCATTCTGTGGGTTGCCTTTTTACTTTGTTGATTGTTTCTCTAGCTGTACAGAAGCTTCTTAGTTTGATGAGGTCCCAATTGTTTATTTTGGTCTTGATTTCTACTGCATTTGGAGTCTTTTTTAGGAAGTGAGGGCCTACCCCTAAGTGTTGCAGTGTGTTTCCAACATTTTCTTCCAAAAGTTTGAAGGTTTCTGGATGTAGGTTTAGATCTGTTATCCATTTAGATCTGATCTTAGTGTATGGTGACAGATGTGGATCTATTTTTTTGTTTCTGCAGGCTATTAACCAGTTGTCCCAACAGCATTTATTGAACAGACCTTCCCATTTGCCTGGATTGTCGTTTGTCTTTTTGTCAAAGATTATTTGGCTGTATCTGTGTGGGTTCCCTTCTGGTGTTTCTATTCTGCTCCATTGATCTTCCTCTCTATCTTTGTGTCAGTACCACGCTGTTTTGATAACCACTGCCCTATAGTATGTCCAGAGGTCCGGAACTGTGATTCCCCCTGCTAACTTCCTGTTCTTCAGGATGGTCCTAGCTATCCGTGGTTTTTTGTGTTTCCAGATGAACCTTTGGATCATTGTTTCCACTTCCATGAAGAATGTTTTGGGCAATTTGATTGGGATTGCGTTGAATGTATGTATTGCTTTTGGCAGTATAGACATTTTAATGATATTGATTTTACCTATCCAGGAGCATGGGATGTTACTCCATCTTTTGAGGTCTTGTTCAATTTCTTTTTTAAGTAGTTTGTAGTTTTCTTCAAATAGGTCTCCTACATTTTTGGTTAGATTTATTCCCAGATATTTCATACTTTTCTCTGTTATTTTGAATGGTATCTTGCTGGTTAAGTCTTTTTCCATCTTGGGGCTGTTCGCATACACTATGGCTGTTGATTTTTGTTCATTAATTTTGTACCCTGCCACTCTACTGAACTCTCGTACAAGTTCTAGCAGTCTCTGTATTGAGTCTCTTGGCTCTTCTACATAAAGAATCATATCATCTGCGTATAGTGAGAGCTTGACTTCTTCGTTTCCCATTTGGATTACTCTGATTTCTTTTTGTTGTCTTATGGCCTCAGCGAGTACCTCTAGGACTATGTTGAATAGTAGTGGAGAAAGTGGACATCCCTGTCTTGTTCCAGATCTCAGTGGGAAGGGTTCCAGCTTTTCTCCATTCAGTATGATGCTGGCGTTGGGTTTTTCATATATGGCTTTGATTATGTTGTGGATTTTTCCATCTATGCCTACCTTGGTTAGAGTTTTTAGTAGGAAGTGGTGTTGGATTTTGTCGAAAGCTTTTTCTGCATCTATTGATACTATCATGTGATTCTTGTTTTTCAGTTTTTGGATGTGGTGTATCACATTTATGGATTTCCGAATGTTGAACCATCCCTGCATTCCAGGGATGAATCCTACTTGATCTGGATGAATGATCTGTCTGATATGTTTTTGAATTCTGTTGGCTAGGATTTTGTTGAGAATCTTAGCATCAATGTTCATCAACGAGATAGGTCTGTAGTTTTCCTTCTCTGTTAGTTCTCTGTCTGGTTTTGGGATTAAGGTAATGTTGGCTTCATAGAATGAGTTTGGAAGGGTTGCCTCTTTTTCTATTGTTTTGAAGAGTTTGTAGAGGATTGGGGTCAGTTCCGTTCGGAATGTTTTGTAGAATTCTGTAGTGAAGCCGTCTGGGCCTGGGCTTTTCTTTGTTGGGAGGTCTTTAATCACTGATTCAATCTCTACTTCAGTTATGGGTTTGTTCAGGTTGTTTGTTGCCTCTGGGCTAAGTTTTGGCAGGTGGTAGAAGTCTAAGAACTTTTCCATTTCTTGGTGATCTTCTGATTTGTTGGAGTACAGTGCTTTGTAGTAATTTCTAATTATGGCCTTAATGGATGCAGTGTCTGTTGTTATGTTGCCTTTTTCATCTTTGATGCTGTTAATTCTTGCCTTCTCTTGTTTTTTTTTTTTTTTTTTTTGTCAGTCGGGCCAGTGGGGTGTCTATCTTGTTTATTTTCTCAAAAAAATCTAGCTTTTTGATTCATTGATTTTGTGTATGGTTTTTCTTATTTCTATCTGGTTGATTTCCTCCCTTGTTTTGATGATTTCTTGTTTCCTATTGTGTGTGGGGCTCTTCTGCTGTTGTTTCTCCAATTCCTGGAGGTGTGTGTTTAGTTCCTGTATTTGGCGCCTCTCTTGGGCCTTGACATGAGCTCCAATTGCGATGAGTTTACCCTGTAGCACTGCTTTGACAGTGTCCCACAAATTTTGGAATGTTGTGTCAGAGTTTTCATTGGTTTCCATAAATTTTTTGATCTCATCTTTAATTTCTTCTCTGATCCATTGTTCGTTTAATAGCATATTGTTCAGCCTCCAAGAGTTTCTGTATTTCCTGGGGCATTTTGAATTGCTGATTTCCAGTTTCATTCCATGGTGGTCTGAGAGGGCACATGGTATGATTCCTATCTTTTTGAAGTTATTTAGGTTTGCTTTGTGTCCTATCATGTGGTCAATCCTGGAGAAGG